>NC_084749.1:21422198-21664698 GCF_033978785.1 Entelurus aequoreus
AATTAATAAACAGGAAAAACACCTGGCAGTGCCTTTTAGAACATCAAACTATGCAAACGGCGTAATATCAGCACATTTTATATACAGTAGTTATACTTGTGGACATAATCCATAGCATTGCTTTGGAATGATCTCATTGGAAGTACCGGTACCAATTGGGGACTAGGGCTGGGGGATATATCGAATATACTCGATATATCGCGGGCTTGTCTCTGTGCGATGTAGAAAATGACTATTTCGTGAGTATTCAAGTATACATTCTCACGCAGCTGCTTTTAGCGGCGGGCATTACACTACAGGCTCTACTCACTCTTTCTTGTCTCTCCTTCTCACAGCACGGGGTCCATCGTCTGGCGGTGGTTTGGCTTCAAGCGGGAAGATGTTGAACAGACAACCGTAATATCTCAAGTATGCAGCAAAAGCGTTGCTACAAAAAGTAGCGGCACTACTAATTTGTAGCAGCATTTAAAAAGTCACCTGCTAGAGAATAAGGAGTGCTTGAAACTCCGCATGTCAACATCTCCGGCCGGTGCCACACCCAACAAAATGCCGAAGCAACCAGCACTGACCCAATTGAGCCCGGCGTCTTCCATTTCCACATCAACACCGTATGAAAAAAATAGTCAACGACAGAAGGAGATAACGTCCGCAGGAACCTACCACATAGCGAAGGACATACTCTATTCGATTTCCTATTATGCAGCTAATTTTTATTTTACAGTTTTTGAAATAGCTTGTGTGCAACGTTCCCTCTAAGATGTGCGCCTGTGCAATTGCACACTGCTCAAGGATCCTCTGCGCACGGCAGATCAATGCCACGCACAAATTCAAACAAAAAAAAATAAGCGCATAACAATTTTCGACACACGGACACGACAGAGAAAACAGTTTTCGTCATCATTGTTCAAATATTGTAACGTCTGTCGAGACGCTTTGAGGACATGAATTCCATCGATCACTTTATTGAGCAAAACTCTTTATTGTCGGCCATAAACACATCACCAAAACATTAGTAAAAAAAAATGATATCTAGTAAAAGTGGTCATTTTCTGCAGTACAAACCAGACCAAAAGCAACTTTGTTATATCAACAGCAGCCGCTCGCTCTTTCTCACTTGCGCCAACACATGCACATATGGCACTTAGCCAGTGATGCGTTTACAGCCACACAAAAAGTCGGACAACTCCAACACCACACATAAAGTGTCATTCCAGGTCGTTACACTATGATTTACCAATCAAATGTGTGCTTATTCTAGTGTCATTTAATAGGAATTTTAACTTATAAATATTAATCATGAAATGCTGTTAGTATATTAAATAAATACTAATAAAAATATATTTTTTACAAACAGGAAGTTGCAGGAATGTACACATGATCTCCTGCTTACATCTCATTGTGCAACATGTGAATGTTTTAATGGGAACTAAATGCAATGTCTGAAAGGGTTACAAACTATTTCCAAAGCAGGACCCCCACCCAGACAAACAATACAAGTACACAGTTCATGAAAAACAATATTTTTTGTTATTGTCATGGTAAATGGGCCTAAACACTTATATTAGAAAATCATCTCATTGAAAATGACTGCTGTCATTTGATTATAATAATAAGAGAATGTTGTCTGTCTATCTGTGTTGGCCCTGCGATGAGGTGGTGACTTGTCCAGGGTGTACCCCGCCTTCCGCCCGAATGCAGCTGAAATAGGCTCCAGCGACCCCGAAAGGGACAAGCGGTAGAAAATGGATGGATGGAGATTGAACTTGTTATTTAGTCAGGTTTGGGACAGGTGTGCTGCTGGTGTAGCCACAGTGTGCACGTCTGATGTTGCTCACATGGGCTCCACTGAATGCTCAGGGAGTTTTTGCGTTTGCTCACACACATTATTACAAAATTAGATGGAACATTGCTTGTGTGTCATCATGCACAAAAATGCGCTTTATTTGTTTTATAATATTGTAGTGGCGTTCTGTACAAAAAGTGCACTTTAATTTAGTGTTGTTTTGATTTGTCATCTTAGTGACATCATGCACAAAAGTGCACCAATAGCTTGTTTTAAAATGTCTCTGACAATCTTGCACTTTCTGTTTTGGAAATGACATGAATGTTTGTGCCACTGCTTAATAACTGTTTAATAAATACAGTTTTGGTTAATTGACTTAGTTGTGATTTCCTTCTCTGCAATAAAGGTTAAAATGAGCATGTATTAAAGGCCTACTGAAAGCCACTTCTACCGACCACGCAGTCTGATAGTTTATATATCAATGATGAAATCTTAACATTGCAACACATGCCAATACGGCCGGGTTAACTTATAAAGTGCAATTTTAAATTTCCCGCTAAACTTCCGGTTCGAAACACCTCTGAGGGTTGACGTATGCGCGTGACGTCAATCATTGAAACGGAAGTATTCGGACACCATTGAAGTTAATACGAAATAGCTCTGTTTTCATCTCATTATTCCACAGTATTCTGGACATCTGTGTTGGTGAATCTGTTGCAATTTGTTCATTGCATTATGGAGAAAGAAGCTGAGCAAGCAAAGAAGAAAGTTGTCGGTGCGAAGTGTCTATAATGCGAGGGAAGTCAGCAACAACACGTACACAGCCGGCGCTTCTTTGTTTACATTCCCGAAAGATGCAGTCAAGATGGAAGAACTCGGACAACAGAGACTCTTACCAGGAGGACTTTGATTTGGATACACAGTTGCGATAACGTGAGTACACAGCTGCGCTTCCAAACATTTGATCGCTTGCTATAACTAGCTCGAGCTAGTAGCTAGGAGCTAGGAGCTAGCATTAGGATTAATTTGTGGCATACTAAATATAAGCCTGGTTGTGTTGTGGCTAATAGAGTATATATATATTTATTTATTGTTGTAGTCATTCCCAGCTGAATATCAGGTCCCACCCGCGCGCTTCCAAACATTTGATTGCTTGCCCGTACGTGCGTGTCATGTACGTAACTTTGATTAAATATATAAGCTTTATGAACCTTGGGTTAGGTGAACGGTTCTTTGGGCTGAGTGAGTGTGTGTGTTATGCTGGTGTTTGAATTGTATTGGCGGGTTATATATACGGGATCCCGTCCATATTACCCGCTCAAGCTATAACTAGCTCGAGCTAGTAGCTAGTAGCTAGGAGCTAGCATAACAAACACCTAGGTGTTTTTATGCGGGATTCATTTGTGGCATAATAAATATAAGCCTGGTTGTGTTGTGGCTAATAGAGTATATATATGTCTTGTGTTTATTTACTGTTGTAGTCATTCCCAGCTGAATATCAGGTCCCACCCGCGCGCTTCCAAACATTTGATTGCTTGCCAGTACGTGCGTGTCATGTACGTAACTTTGATTAAATATATAAGCTTTATGAACCTTGGGTTAGGTGAACGGTTGTTTGGGCTGAGTGAGTGTGTGTGTTATGCAGGTGTTTGAATTGTATTGGCGGGTTATATATACGGGATCCCGTCCATATTACCCGCTCGAGCTATAACTAGCTCGAGCTAGTAGCTAGTAGCTAGGAGCTAGCATAACAAACACCTAGGTGTTTTTATGCGGGATTAATTTGTGGCATATTAAATATAAGCCTGGTGGTGTTGTGGCTAATAGAGTATATATATGTCTTGTGTTTATTTACTGTTGTAGTCATTCCCAGCTGAATATCAGGTCCCACCCGCGCGCTTCCAAACATTTGATTGCTTGCCCGTACGTGCGTGTCATGTACGTAACTTTGATTAAATATATAAGCTTTATAAACCTTGGGTTAGGTGAACGGTTGTTTGGGCTGAGTGATTGTGTGTGTTGTGCAGGTGTTTGAATTGTATTGGCGGGTTATATATACAGGATCCCGTCCATATTACCCGCTCGAGCTATAACTAGCTCGAGCTAGTAGCTAGGAGCTAGCATAACAAACACCTAGGTGTTTTTATGCGGGATTAATTTGTGGCATATTAAATATAAGCCTGGTTGTGTTGTGGCTAATAGAGTATATATATGTCTTGTGTTTATTTACTGTTGTAGTCATTTCCAGCTGAATATCAGGTCACCCCCGGCTCTCACAGCATCTTCCACTCCCCACTAGTCCTTCACTTGCACTTTCCTCATTTAAAAATATTTCATCCTCGCTCAAATTAATGGGGAAATTGTCGCTTTCTCGGTCCGAATCTCTCTCACTTCATGCGGCCATCATTGTAAACAATAGGGAACTTTGCGTATATGTTCAATTGACTACGTCACGCTACTTCCGGTAGGGGCAAGCCTTTTTTTATCAGATACCAAAAGTTGCGATCTTTATCGTCGTTGTTCTATACTAAATCCTTTCAGCAAAAATATGGCAATATCGCGAAATGATCAAGTATGACACAGAATAGATCTGCTATCCCCGTTTAAATAAAAAAAAATTATTTCAGTAGGCCTTTAATGCAGTATGAACAAGAATGTTGCAATGTAGACACATAGAATCATCATACTGCTGTGATTATATGCATTAAGTGTTCATTCAAGGCTAAGGCAAAATATCGAGATATATATCGTGTATCGTGACATGGCCTAAAAATATCGAGATATTAATAAAAGGCCATATCGCCCTGCCCTAGTGGGGACTTTGGTATACCTGCTGATTTAACCTCTAAAAGGCCTTAGTGGCCACATGCGTGGACAGCACCTTTTAGCTCCTATTTCCAAAATTGTGTACACTACTGAATTGGGGTCTTATGCCGACATATGGACCCTTAATGCTGCTATCTGGTGGTGTCAAAAGAGTATAACATACAATGGAATTTGGAAAAAAAAGTGTACAAATAAAAATTAGCATGTCACTACACATGAAGTACACATTTGTTACTTATGGACAAAGTACATCATATAAAAAGATGATTTTTAGTTTTTATTCTAAATAGGGTCCAATAAGCCCAAATAGCAAAGAGAAATAAAAAAATAATGTAAACAAACAGCTTGGGCCTTAAGAGGTTACGTCACTGTGTTTACCCATACAACATAGTAGACATTCTACAGTCAGGAAGGGTTAATCACTTTGCAATGCAGTCTGCTGAAAATGTTGGAAAGCGCCACTCTACATAGCAACTGACGCTCTGGTCAAAGCTGGAATATTCAACACTCTACTGCCCATCTGGCGGGTAAAGTGGATGGTGCGCTATCCAATTTGTCACGTTTCATGTGTCAGGTAAGCCGCGACGAACGTGGTCACATATTAATCTCCAGACAAACACTACTGACAACTAATGAAACAACTGGAATTGTGTGATGCATTACATTGTACCGTATGCATGTTCGAAATTAACTGACATTTTGCGGTGGACACGCTGCGTGTGGGGTCGTAACTAGAGATGTCCGATAAATGCTTTAAAATGTAATATCGGAAATTATCGGTACCGGTTCCAACCTCCCGATTTTCCCGGGAGACTCCCGAATTTCAGTGCCCCTCCCAAAAATCTCCCGGGGCAACCATTCTCCCGAATTTCTCCGGATTTCCACCCAGACAACAATATTGGGGGTGTACGTTAGAGGCACTGTCTTTAGCCTCCTATACAACATGTCGTCACGTCCGCTTTTCCTCCATACAAACAGCGTGCCGGTCCAGTCACATAATATATGCGGCTTTTACACACACATAAGTGAATGCATGGCATACTTGGTCAACAGCCATACAGGTCACACTGAGGGTGCCTGTATAAAGAACTTTGAAACTGTTACAAATATGCGCCACACTGTGAACCCACACCAAACAAGAATGACAAACACATTTCGGGAGAACATCCGCACCGTAACACAACATAAACACAACAGAACAAATACCCAGAACCCCTTGCAGCACTAACTCTTCCGGGACGCCACAATATACACCCCCCGCTACCACCAACCCCCCCCCCCCCCCCCATCTCCCGAATTCGGAGGTCTCAAGGTTGGCAAGTATGCTCTCGTATACTCTGGACTGAAGCTGTGTGCCTTCATTGTTTTTGTAGCTGTTGTTTTGAGGGGTGTTTAAAAAAAAAATAAAATAATGCACTCTGTGAAAGTCAAAGTATAGTATTTCCCATAGTTGTAGTGGGTATCAGGATTATCTCAGGGAGAGCATGTCCCAAATTCCAAGCTGCTGTTTTGAGGCATGTTAAAAAAAATAATGCACTTTGTGACTTCAATATTAAATATGGCAGTGCCATTTTGGCACTTTTTTCCATAACTGGAGTTGAAGTTGTTCTCTTATTTTGGAAAACCTTGTTTTTGATTGATTGATTGAAACTTGTATTAGTAGATTGCACAGTACAGTACATATTCCATACAATTGACCACTAAATGGTAACACCCGAATAAGTTTTTCAACTTGTTTAAGTTGGGGTCCACGTTAATCAATTCATGGTAAAGTTACATTGGTTAATGCATCCAGTGGGGCATCACAACAAAATTAGGCATACTAATGTGTTAATTCCACAGCTGTATATATCGTATTAGTTGATATCGGAATCGGTAATTAAGAGTTGGACAATATCGGAATATCGGATATCGGCAAACAAGCCATTATTGGACATCTCTAATCGTAACAACTCCTCTGTATGCATCCATCGCATGAATACAGAAGGACGTATAGTATTGAGCTGCATGTGAGATGCGTGATGTGTTATGCAAAGACAAAAAAGTAAAATGAGTCTGCTCGAATAGGTTAAGTAGATGTCCTCTTTTCCAAAGACATGGTTTTGGAACACAAAAGGAATCAAGTATGCGGCCAGGGCTGGAGAATCAGAAGTCAGCATGCATTCATTCATTCATTACTTGACTTGTGTTGGTCTCTAAGTGCCACCTCTTTGTACAGTGTGGAATTATTGAGACTATTGAGTTGTCAAGCCCTGGATTTTTGCAGGGCAGTGCGAGTGCGGGCCAGGACGTGGTAATCACTATGAATAAAAACCCAAACACTAATAAATCCATCCATTTTCTACCGCTTGTTCCTCTATTCCAGTGTTTCTTAAAGGCCTACTGAAATGATTTTTTTTTATTTAAACGGGAATAGCAGATCCATTCTATGTGTCATACTTGATCATTTCACGATATTGCCATATTTTTGCTGAAAGGATTTAATAGAGAAAATCGACGATAAAGTTCGCAACTTTTGCTCGCTGATAAAAAAAAGCCTTGCCTGTACCGGAAGTAGCGTGACGTCACAGGAGCTAGTATTCCTCACAATTCCCCATTGTTTACAATGGAGCGAGAGAGATTCGGACCGAGAAAGTGATGATTACCCCATTAATTTGAGCGAGGATGAAAGATTCGTAGATGAGGAACGTTACAGTGAAGGACTTGAGAGACAGTGATGGACGTATCTTTTTTCGCTATGACCGTAACTTAGGTACAAGCTGGCTCATTGGATTCCACACTCTCCTTTTTTTATTGTGGATCACGGATTTGTATGTTAAACCACCTCGGATACTATATCCTCTTGAAAATGAGAGTCGAGAACGCAAAATGGACATTCAGTGCCTTTTATCTCCACGACAATACATCGGCAAAATGCTTTAGCTACGAGCTAACGTGATAGCATCGTGCTTTAACTGCATATAGAAACAAAAAAATAAACCTCTGACTGGAAGGATAGATAGAAAATCAACAATACTATTAAACCGTGGACATGTAAATACACGGTTAATGCTTTCCAGGCTGGCGAAGGTTAACAATGCTGTGCTAACGACGCCATTGAAGCTAACTTAGCAACTTAGCAACGGGACCTCACAGAGCTATGCTAAAAACATTAGCTCTCCACCTACACCAGCCAGCCCCTCATCTACTCATCAACACCCGTGCTCACCTGCGTTCCAGCGATCGGCAGAAGGACGAAGGACTTCACCCGATGCGTTTGGCGGCCCGGAGACGTAGGAAGTCAAGGTGAGGTCGGCGGCTAGCGCTCCAACAAAGTCCTCCTGGTTGTGTTGCTGTAGTCCGCTGCTAATACACCGATCCCACCTACAACTGTCTTCTTTGCAGCCTTCATTGTTCATTAAACAAATTGCAAAAAATGTCCAAAATACTGTGGAATTATGAAATGAAAACAGAGCTTTTTGTATAGGATTCTACGGGTACCATAACTTCCGTTACTCTGACTTCGTCACGCGCATACGTCATCATACCGCGACGTTTCAGCCGGATATTTCCGGGGAAGTTTTAAAAGTCACTTTATAAGTTAACCCGGCCGTATTGGCATGTGTTGCAATGTTAAGATAAACTATCAGACTGCGTGGTCGGTAGTAGTAGGTTTCAGTAGGCCTTTTAACTTTTTTTCACCTCGTACCGCCTCAGAAAACACTTGGCTTTCCAAGTACCACCGTAATGACCGACATTAAAATACAATAGCGTAGTAGACCCATGTATTCATTAAAAGCAAGGTGGAGGTTTTTATTTAACAAGTATAATTTCTATCTGCGGTCACTAGAAAATTACTCAGGATCAGGTGAGCGTTGCTTCGGTGTGACCCCAAAAATGCAGAGAATGCAAGTTAAAAACGATGTATTACTTACAAAGCAAGGAGGGAACAAAGAGAAACAGCATCAGTCTCCAAGGAACAGCAAGAATGGTCCAACACTGAAGAAGGGACCCAGGTGGAACTAAATAGAAGAACTAATTAAACAAGGTACAGGTGTGCTGACAGGACATGGGACAGAAAGTAAAGGTGCTGCAAAAAACAGCAACCAAACAGGAAACCCTGACAAAACAAGAGCACCAGGACAGAAGTGATTCCAAACACAGGAAAACCCAAACGTAACCAAACTGTCAGGAGCAACCCTGACAAGTTTAAACAGTAACACCGTGTTTAAATATAGGAAAATAAAACACTATTTTAATCAAGCCATTATTTGGCGTACCACTCGATAGAGCCCACGTACCACAGTTTAGGAATCCCTGCTCTATTCAATTGTTCGATTTGTAGGTTTTTTTTAGTAATTAAGCATATTACAATACCAATTCACCCCAACTTCCCATTTGTTCCAATTGAAACCAAACCAATGATGTTTGCAAGTACTTGGTTTGTGCCTTTAAAATACAGGAAGTATTTGCATGGGGTTGGGGTCCAACATAATTCACCACTTCACTTTTTACAGTGAGAAGTTTCAATGTTGTGTCGTTTAATGCAACCAAGCAAAAAAATACATTTGCAAATATTTTTTTATTTGAAATATTACAGGTATTTTCAAACAAAAAATTTGGTTTTGGTTTACACTATTTTTTTTATTTTGTTTGGATACTAATCCTTTTTTTTTTGTTTCAAACAGATCAAGGTTTTATGCTGCCAATTCTGATACTGATCATCCATGAGTGAATGAGATCGGCCGATACCGACCACATGTATTAACTGTACATTATTCAATATATGTATGGTGAGTACTATTGACAGTTCAACAATATCAACACAATATGTAAGTGTAGTGAAGTGAAGTGAATTATATTTATATAGCGCTTTTCTCTAGTGACTCAAAGCGCTTTACATTGTGAAACCCAATATCTAAGTTACATTTAAACCAGTGTGGGTGGCACTAGGAGCAGGTGGGTAAAGTGTCTTGCCCAAAGACACAACGGCAATGACTAGGTTGGCAGAAGCGGGGATCGAACCTGGAACCCTCAAGTTGCTGGCACGGCCACTCTATCGAGAAAGAGCCATCAATCTGTCAATCCTTTCGATGTCCGGGCCAGGTAAGGTTCCCCGCTGCTCCTCCACATCAAGAGGAGTCTGAAGAGGTGGTTCGGGCATCTGGTCAGGAATGCCATCCGAACGCCTCCCTAGGGAGGTGTTTAGGGCACGTCCGACCGGTAGGAGGCCACGGGGAAGACCCAGGACACGTTGGGAAGACTATGTCTCCAGGCTGACCTGGGAATGTCTCGGGATCCCCCGAGAGGAGCTGGACGAAGTGACTGGGGAGAGGGAAGTCTGGGCTTCCCTGCTTAGGCTGCTGCCCCCGCGACCCGACTTCGGAAGAAGATGGATGGATGGATGGATGGATGGATGGATGGATGGATGTTATTATTCCATAATATTCAGCTGGTAAATAGTAACTATTTACTAAATAATATAAACAAAAAATTGTCTTTTGTGTATTTTTATTTATGTGTGATTTATTATTACGATTACTATTATTTAATATTCGTCAAAATGGCCAGGATTCCATTTCAGTTCGGTTG
This sequence comes from Entelurus aequoreus, assembly GCF_033978785.1. NCBI lineage: Eukaryota > Metazoa > Chordata > Actinopteri > Syngnathiformes > Syngnathidae > Entelurus > Entelurus aequoreus. The sequence continues at coordinate 21,432,379 of NC_084749.1, forward strand.
AGAATCACTTCTGGCTTTATCTGAGGCACCTGACTCCATACTAGCCAACCCTCCCGGAATTCAGCGCCTCCTCCAAAAACCTCCCGGAAGAAATGTTCTCCGGAAAATCTCCCGGAATTCAGCCGGAGCTGGAGGCCACGCCCCCTCCAGCTCCATGCGGACCTGAGTGTTGGACAGCGGCGACAGTCTGTTTTCACGTCCGCTTTCCCACGATATAAACAGCGTGACTGCCCAATCACGTTATAACTGTAGAATGATCGAGGGAGAGTTCTTGGTTTCTTATGTGGGTTTATTGTTAGGCAGTTTCATTAACGTCCTCCCAGCGCGGTAACAACACACGGCAACAGCAGTCACGTTTTTGTCTACCGTAAAGCAGTTTGTCTGCCGTAAACAGCAATGTTGTGAGACTCTTAAACAGGACAATACTGCCATCTACTGGATAGCCTCCGGAACACTGAAATTCAAGTCTTTATTTTATTTATATGTATAGTAAAATAAAAAAAATAAAAAATATATATATATAGCTAGAATTCACCAACTCAAGTATTTCATATATATATATATATATATATATATATATATATATATATATATATATATATATATATATATATATATATATATATATATATATGAAATACTTGACTTTCAGTGAATTCGGAGACCCCAGAGTCAGGCATACTTGCCAACCTTGAGACCTCCGATTCCGGGAAGTGGGGGGTGGGGTCGGGCGGGGGGCGTGGTTGGGGGCGTGGTTAAGAGGGGAGGAGTATATTTGCAGCTAGAATTCACTGAAAGTCAAGTATTTCATATATATATATATATATATATATATATGAAATACTTGAGTTGGTGAATTCACTGAAAGTCAAGTATTTCATATATATATATATATATATATATATATATATGAAATACTTGAGTTGGTGAATTCTAGCTGCAAATATACTCCTCCCCTCTTAACCACGCCCCCAACCACGCCCCCCGCCCGACCCCACCCCCCACTTCCCGGAATCGGAGGTCTCAAGGTTGGCAAGTATGCCTGACTCTGGGGTCTCCGTGTCACCCGTACAGCGTAATGCAGTGTTTATCTTCCTCCCCTTACAGCCTGCATGCACGCTGAAGTGAGGTGTGCACGACATGTACATTAAACACATACACATGCACGCTTCCCTTTCTGATGCCTAATTACAGTAACGCAGCCAGAGATATTCACAGCATTTAGGGAGCTGCTGACACTCGGGTGTTAAAGGCTGATAAGCAACACTCCTTCCTCCTCGCCGTCTCTCATCTCAGGAGGAGGAGGCAGGCCCCGGTTACAAGACCCTGTGGAAGCATGTGCGGCAGCGATGAATACCTAAATATCTGGAGGGAATAGCGCACAAAAGCGGACAACGAGAATCCCGGCTTGGAAGGGAGGGAGCTGGAGCCCATGGAGATTCCTATCACAACTGGCGGATGTAGAAAGAGAGCATGGACATGTTACCGTGTAAGCCCCGGTTGGAGGATAAGCTGTTTGTACACACACCAGACAGGCTTTTCATTACTCGCTATTTAGTCATGCTGCATTTACAGGTCGGCAGCCATGTAACCGCCGGTGTTCTCGGCCACCGTGCCAAGGTGGGAACGCGGCTGCGGCGTCGCAGCCGCTGTGACCGCGGTCTTGCACATCGGGAAGTTTGCTTGGGGAGGTGCGATCAAACGGCGTAGGTGCACGCCGTTCAAAAGCAGCTTTGTGAAAAGCCTTCAGTAATTACAATCGAGGCTCGGCGAGGGGGAAGACACCATGTCTGCAGCAAAAAGATGGGGGATGAAAAGAGCATCTGTGGAGCTGGGAAATGTCAGAAAAACACATCATAGTACCTTAGTGGGGTGCAAGAAGTGGTATTATACACGCACAATTATTACTTTTCTACCCTTTACTTTTTGAGGCTATGTTCATAAATACATGGCTTTTTATCTTTCTGTGTATTTATCAACCCCTCTTCGTAACCATTAATGGATTTTCTTTCCCTTTGAGCCACATAACACAAGATTTCAAACGCTATCATCTAACCTTCAAGGCCAGATTGGACGATTAAACTAGCTGTGTGCAATTTGGTCAGTTATATTTTTTTGATCCAAAAAATATAACTAGAACACCAGCGGCTTAAGTTACAATTCATGGTTGAACAGAACATATCAGGGCTGTGAATCTTTGGGTGGCCCACGATTCGATTCAATATCGATTCTTGGGGTCACGATTCGATTCAAAATCGATTTTTTTTTCAATTCAACACGATTCTCGATTCAAAAACGTTTTTTTCCCGATTCAAAAGGATGTGTGTTGTGTTTCACGGAGACTTGGCTGAGCGCAAGTGTCCCGGACAGCGCGCTTCAACTGGAGGGCTTTCATTTCCTCCGCGCGGACCGAGACGCGGCGCTCTCTGGCAAAAAAAGAGGCGGGGGACTATGCTTCTTTATCAACAATAGCTGGTGCACAGACGTGACTGTCATTTTTAGACACTGTTCTTCCTCTCTGGAATATTATTTCATCCACTGTAAGCCCTTTTACTCACCGCGTGAGATTGTTTCATTCATTCTCGTGGCTGTTTACATCCCGCCCGGCGCGGACGTGCGTGACGCTCAGCGCGCGCTCGCAGGACAGATCTTACATGTGGAACGGTCTTTTCCTGACTCTCTTGTTATCGTGCTTGGTGACTTTAACAAGGGTAATTTGAGCCAGGAATTACCAAAGTATAGACAGTTTATTAAATGCCCGACCAGAGAGGAGAACACGCTGGATCACTGCTACACTACACTGAGCAAGGCTTTTCATGCAGTCCCGCGCGCTGCTCTTGGACTATCAGATCACGTGATGGTGCACTTAATCCCTTCATACAGACAGAGACTGAAACTGGCTAAACCTGTTATGAGGAACATTAAGTGTTTCACCGCCGAGTCTGTGGACGAGTTGCGTGCTTGTTGGGAAACGACAGACTGGGAGGCAATTGGAGCGGCCACGAACAATCTGGACGAGTATACGGACACTGTGACCTCATACATACAGTTCAATGAGGCGCGCATCATTCCAATGCGCACCAGGGTTTGTTATAACAATGACAAGCCCTGGTTCCCACCCATGCTCCGACAGCTGCGCAAGAAGAAGGAGGCTGCGTGGAGAAGCGGGGACCGAAGTACATACAGAGAAGCGAAGTACCACTTCACCAGGGAAGTGGAGAAAGCTAAATCTGTGTACTCTAACCGTCTACAGGAACAGTTCCGCTCCAATGATTCTGCGGCAGTTTGGAGAGGTCTAAGGGCCCTTACGAACTATAAGCCCAAAACCCCCCAGGCCCTGAATGACCGGACTCTCGCTCAGGGCCTCAACACACATTACTGTCGTCATGAACGGCCTTCAGCTCATCAAAGCCATGCTCCCCCCACCATCACCCTCCCCACCAATGCCAGCACATCATTAAGGGAGTTAAATGGCTCAAAGGATTCCAATGACATCACAGGACTCCAAAAACATCCTAAGACTGTAAAGACCCTCTCCATCAAAGAAGAGGATGTACGCCGGCAGTTCTCGAAGCTGAATACGCGGAAGGCCCCCGGGCCGGATGGTGTCTCCCCCTCCACTCTCAGACACTGTGCGGACCAGCTGGCTCCTGTCTTCACTGACATTTTTAACACCTCTCTGGAGCTATGCCGTGTGCCGTCCTGCTTTAAGACCTCTACCATTGTCCCTGTCCCCAAGAAAGCACGGATCACAGGACTAAATGACTACAGGCCGGTCGCGCTGACGTCTGTGGTCATGAAGTCCTTTGAGCGCTTGGTCCTGCCCCACCTCAAGGACATCACCGACCCCCTCCTGGACCCACTGCAGTTCGCCTACAGAGCCAACAGCTCTGTGGATGATGCAGTGAACCTGGCCCTCCACTTCATCCTGGAGCATCTGGACTCCCCAGGAACCTACGCTAGGATCCTGTTTGTGGACTTCAGCTCTGCCTTCAACACCATCCTCCCTGGACTGATACGAGACAAGCTCTACCAGCTCAGCGTGCCCAACTCCCTCTGCAGTTGGATTAATGACTTCCTGACAGACCGAAGACAGCATGTACGGCTGGGGAAGATTGTCTCGGACAGTCGAACCACAAACACTGGTACTCCTCAGGGCTGTGTACTCTCCCCCTGGCTCTTCTCCCTGTATACAAACTGCTGCTCCTCCAGTCACCAATCCGTAAAACTGCTCAAGTTTGCGGATGACACCACCGTCATCGGGCTCATCTCGAATGGCGATGAGTCCGCCTACATGAGAGAGGTGGACCGGCTGACGTCCTGGTGCAGCCTCAACAACCTGGAGCTGAACGCCCAGAAAACAGTGGAGATAATCATGGACTTCAAGAAAGTCACAGCTCCACCATCCCCCCTCACCCTGATTGTCTCTCCCACCCCCGTCCCCATTGTGGACTCCTTCCGTTTCTTGGGCACCACCATCACCCAGGACCTCAAGTGGGAGCCGACCATCAGCTCCCTCATCAAGAACGCCCAGCAGAGGATGTACTTCCTGCGGCAGCTGAGGAAACTTAAGGTGCCGACAGAGATGCTGGTGCAGTTTTACTCAGCCATCATAGAGTCAATCCTGACCTCCTCCATCACAGTGTGGTTCCCCGGCGCCACAGTCCAGGATAAGAATAGACTGCAGCGCATCGTACGTGCTGCTGAGAAGGTGATTGGCTGCAAGCTCCCATCCCTCCAGGACTTGTTCTCCTCCAGGACCAGGAGGCGTGTGGGTCGGATCACAGCTGACTCTTCTCACCCTGGACACACGCTATTCTCCCCTCCCCCCTCAGGCAGGAGACTACGCTCCATCCAGACCCACACCTCCCGCCACCTGAACAGTTTTTTCCCCTCGGCCATCACGCAAATGAACAATAACTCCTAACAGCAGCTCCTTGAATTCCTTGAATCCCTTCTAAGTCTATCTGATAGCTCAGTCACAGCTCTTTTGTATACCAAATATGTGTTATATGTGTTTTATGTCGCACGTTTGCACCAAGAAGAATTCCTAGTTTGTGAACCCGTTCTCAAACAATGGCAATAAAACGATTCTGATTCCGATTCTGATTCTGATTCTGATTCTGATTCTCTATTCATTCAATACATAGGATTTCAGCAGGATCTACCCCAGTCTGCTGACATGCAAGCAGAGTAGTAGATATTTGTAAAAAGCTTTTATAATTGTAAAGGACAATGTTTTATCAACTGATTGCAATAATGTAAATTTGTTTTAAATATTAAATGAACCAAAAATATGACTTATTTTATCTTTGTGAAAATATTGGACACAGTGTGTTGTCAAGCTTATGAGATGCGATGCAAGTGTAAGCCACTGTGACACTATTGTTCTTTTTTTTTTTTAAATAAATGTCTAATGATAATGTCAATGAGGGATTTTTAATCACTGCTATGTTGAAATTGTAACTAATATTGATACTGTTGTTGATAATATTCATTTTTGTCTCACAAATTTTGGTTTGTTCTGTGTCGTGTTTGTGTCTCCTCTCAATTGCTCTGTTTATTGCAGTTCTGAGTGTTGCTGGTGTAACCGGTGGTCTTTTCCTCTGCGTTGTGTGTCTTTAATGGAACACGACCGACACCATGGATTGCTCAGCTGCACTTTACTGACAATACAGAACATACAATTGTCGTCAATAACTTTGTTTCCATCGTCAAGTCCCTTTCCCGTTATCGTGGACAAAAGGGAAGTTGGAAGGCGTGTCCAACGCATATAAAAAGACAGGTGTCACAGTAATTATTGCAGTAGGAGGGACAACGAGACAATGGTTCCACATTGACAAAACATTGAACAATATCCAGGTATTTACATGTAACTTACACATTTTGTGTAATTATAACAATAATAAAGCATTATAAAATACATTATTTACAAGACATATTCGACCCTGTTATACTGGGTCGGGTTTAGTTTTGGAATTGGATTGCATTGTTATGGTATTGCTGTGTATTGTTTTGTTTAATTGATTAATTTAAAAAAATAAAAAATATAGAAATAAAATAAAAATAATATAATAAATAATAATCGCACAACGTGAGAATCGCGATTCGAATTCGAATCGATTTTTTCCCACACCCCTAATATATATATATATGTATATATATATATATATATATGTATACATATACATATACCGGATGTATAGCGTAGCACTTTTATTTCGAAGCCGTAAAAGTGTGTGATTGGTTTGAGAAAAGCGTCTTGACATATTTTGATGTCGAATCGACAGTTTGCAATTAAAAAAAAAAAAATCCTTTTAACATCCTGCCGACCGTCTTTCATATCTGTTGAGCTTTAATGTAATCTTACTTACTAAATCAGTCACAGTAACAATCTAAATGTTATGTTCTCACTGCACCTTAACCGTAATCTGAACACAGAAGTGAAGCACCACCCACCTCTAGAACGACGCGCGCAGCAGGCGATTTCTGCATGGATGTCGCCTTATCTGACGGCGAAAAATAGTCCTTTGTTGTTGGGAGAACAACTTGCCATGGCTTTGAACCTGATATTTCCATAAGGTAGCCTTTCCTTTGTCTATTTATGCTCGCTCGTGGCTCATCAGTAGTAAGTGAACTGCAACCAAGTTCCCCCGCTACGGCACGACCCGAGAGTCAAAAAGGAAGTGTTGGCGTTTATCGCCAGTTTAAAAGATTAGTGCCGCTATTGAAATTTATAGTTAACGCGTTATTGTCGTGTTGACATTGACAGCCCTAATTAAAACACATGGGTTTGTTTTATGTGTTTTTAAATGTTCAATTCTGACATAAAGACCGGAGGTTTGTGATGAACCGAATTGACTGACTGGATCATTTATCTGAATGCTTTTTGCAGTGGTTTATTTGTAGCTTGATAGTGAAATAACATTTACTTTTCGCTCTGTAAGTCAAGCTTTGCACACACACATTTTATGTGCAGTCTGACTGCGGCTGGGATTGCTGCGTGAGGATAGTGTTAACATGACCGCCCGTGAGGAAGGGCTGCTAATTGGGGACATTTGCTACAGACTTATATGTGCATTCATGTCTCAAAAACAGTGTTTTTCAACCACTGTGCTGCTGCACACTAGTGTACCATGAGATACAGTCTGGTGTGCCGTGGGAGATGATCTATTTTCACCTATTTGGGTTAAAAATATTTTTTACAAACCAGTAATTATAGTCTGCAAATGATGTGTTGTTGTTGAGTGTCGGTGCTGTCGAAAGCTTGGCAGAGTAACCGTGTTATACTCTTCCATATCAGTAGGTGGCAACCGGTAGCTAATTGCTTTGTAGATGTCGGAAACAGCGGCAGTGTGCAGGTAAAAAGGTGTCTAATGCTTAAACCAAATATATACTAAAAATGAGTGCCCCTAAAAAAAAGGCATGGAAGCTTAGGAAAGGCTATGCAGAACAAAACTACAACTGAACTGGCTACTAAGTAAACAAAAACAGAATGTTGGACGACAGCAAAGACTTACTGTGGAGCAAAGACGGCGTCCACAATGTACATCCGAACATGACATGGCAATCAACAATGTCCCCACAAAGAAGGATAAAAACAACTGAAATATTCTTGATTGCTAAAACAAAGTAGATGTGGGAAATATCGCTCAAAGGAAGACATGAAACTGCTACAGGAAAATACCAAAAAAAGAAAAAAAGCCACCAAAATAGGAGCGCAAGACAAGAACTAAAAGACTACACACAGGAAAAAAGCAATAAACTCAAAATAAGTCACGGCGTGATGTGACAGGTGGTGACAGTACACCTACTTTGAGACAAGAACTATAGTGATGTATGGTTGGTTATGGTTTAAAGTCATATCCAACAATTGCGACAGCGACTTTTTACTGTCAACTGAGTTTCATTTTTTAATGATTTCTGCTGGTGGTGTGCCTCAAAAAAGGTTGAAAAACACTGCTCTAAAATATCAGAAGAAGTCGCAAGATTAGTCACTTTTGAAAAAAAACTAGTTGCTGAGGAGTTACAAAGTCACCAGATTTAGCGAGAAAGTCACCAAATTTTAATAACATTAAGACACTCATGCACGTTGAAGTCTTGTATGTTCAAGTTGGTGTTACCAAATATACAAAAAAAGGCAGTATAGTTAATTTCTTAAAGGTTATTATACCCACCACTTATCTGTTGTCATGACAGCAAACTTGAGAACAGAAAAAAACAAGTACAACACATTCTAAAGAACCTCAAACAGAAACAAACAGTGAATGCATCATAACTTGAATGCCCTACAATCCATTTTTTTTTTTGTTTAAACTTTATGTAAATCCCTTCAGATAGGCAAAAATCCTGACTGGTTTGGACTGAACATTTCACACAACGTTACAGTACACCTCCCAAAACCCTCAAGTCGGCATGGCTCACTAGCTCGTACATGGCCTGAATGTTAAGACCCAAAAGTGTGTTTCACAGCAGAATAACACTCGCCGGCCAAAATATTGCCCACATGGGTCTTTGCAAAGATAATGTTCTGCTTTGATTCATATTCCCTGACAGGTACCAATTTAACAATGGGTTTTAATTACTGTAGTTTGCAGCTGTGTTGAACTTTTTTGACTGTGTTTCACTGTGAATAACTGTTCCTTGTTTACACTCTTTAAACCACAGTCATGTCCAATTCCAAGTCATTTTTTGATGGAGTCGCGCCCTGTGACAGAGGAAAGGTGCTTTAGCTTTCTGTGGGACTACATGAGTCTTAGGACTTCGGTTTGTTGGTGTGAACCCTCTGTTGACAAAAAAAACTGAAGCTATAGGGAATTTGTCCAATAAAACTGACTTATCACCACACCACACAACGATGATCATAATAATTACAGCAAGACAATACAACAGAACAACAACAGTCATACCACAACAGGTCAAAAATTATTTAAAACGATTAAGTAATAATTAAATGTAAAAGCAAGTACATTGCCCAAGAGAACTGAATCTTTTGATCTTTTAAAATGTACTTAAACTCCCTCAAAGTGATCAATTCTGGTAGCCTCAGATCTTTCTGGATGTCATTCCATGACCAGGGGGCAGCATAACTGAAAGATTTTTTTTTTTACCAAGTTCTGTGTTGGTTCTAGGAACCAACATGTGGAGGACTTCCTGTAAGCGTAGGCAACCAGAGTAATGTTGAAAATAACAGTAGTAAGAAAGTATTTTTTAATTATTTTTTTTTAAACAAAAATACCAACAGTAAATAGTGTGTTGTATTAAAACTACTACAAATCCATATCCATATACCGCATTTTTCGGATTATAAATCGCTCCGGAGTATACGTCGCACCGGCCGAAAATGCATAATAAAGAAGGAAAAAAACATATATAAGTCGCACTAGACTAGTATAAGTCGCATTTTTGGGGGAAATGTATTTGATAAAACCCAACACCAAGAATAGACATTTGAAAGGCAATTTAAAATAAATAAAGACTAGTGAACAACAGGCTGAATAAGTGTACGTTATATGACACATAAATAACCAACTGAGAACGTGCCTGGTATGTTAACGTAACATATTATGGTAAGAGTCATTCAAATAACTATAAAATATAGAACATGCTATACGTTTACCAAACAATCTGTCACTCCTAATCGCTAAATCCGATGAAATCTTCTTCCTCGGTGTCGCTTCTAAACAACTCTGCCAACTCCAAAGGCAGACAATGCGCCGATTCCTCTTCTATCGGTATGTCTAGTCCAGTGGTTCTTAACCTGGGTTTAATCGAACCCTAGGGGTTCGATGAGTCGGCCTCAGGGGTTCGGCGGAGGTCAAAACCCGACTCATTGTGTTAATACAAACTTCTCCCTATCGGCGTATTATGGATACGGCAACAGCTGACTGGTTTGCAGGTGTGTAATTTGTTGTGAGTTTATGCACTGCGTTGGTTTTGTTGTTTGAACAAGGTGATGTTCATGCACGGTTCATTTTATGCACCAGTGAAAAAACATGGTAACACTTTAGTATGGGGAACCATTAGTTAGTTGCTTTTTAACATGCAAATTAGTAACATATTGGCTTTTAACCAGTCATTATTAAGTACTTATTAATGCCTTATTCGGCATGGCCTTATTATAACCCTAACCCTCTAACTCTGATTCTAACCCTAACCAAATAACTCTAAATTAAGTCTTTGTTACTTAGAATATGTTCCCCATACTAAAAAGTTACCAAAAAAGTATAACTTTGTCTTGAATTTTGAAAAAAAAAAAAAATTATACTATTTTTCACTAAAGAAGGGTTCGGTGAATGCGCATATGAAAGTGGTGGAGTTCGGTACCTCCAACAAGGTTAAGACCCACTGGTCTAGTCTATTACGTGAATGAGATAAATAATATTAATTGATATTTTACGGTAATGTGTTAATAATTTCATACATAAATCGCTCCAGACTATAAATCGCACCCCCGGCCAAACTATGAACAAAACTGCGATTTATAATCCAAAAAATACGGTATTCAGTAAAATGTAATACGTTAGTAACGCATGTCCTTATGGTAAATGGGTTATACTTGTATAGCGCTTTTCTACCTTTAAGGTACTCAAAGCGCTTTGACACTATTTCCACATTCACCCATTCATACACACATTCACGACCCATCAGGAGCAAGGGTGAAGTGTCTTGCTCAAGGACACAACGGACGTGACGAAGTTGGTAGAAGGTGGGGATTGAACCAGGAACCCTCAGGTTGCTGGTACGGCCACTCTCCCAACTGCGCCACGCCGTCCCTCATGATGAACTTCTACTGTAAAACCGAAGGAAAGCACACATTGGTACTGTTTTTCCAATGCATGTTTACAGAGGCAGCTGCAAACAAACAGGGAATTATTCGCATAAATCCTTCCCCCTTGTTGAAGATGGATCTGAAGACGTTACATTGTCCCAGGCCTTGCATACAAAACATGCAGGACCCTGGCTAGTTTTTCAGCCAGCAAACACACAAGGCACGTCTTGAGCACACACCTGAGGGGGGGAACCTAATAACTACAAATTCTGTGTTAGTACTGACATCCAGGCATAACACACCTTCAGACAGCCTCAAATCCTTTTTGCTGTTGACTGATTACTGCCTGGATTTGCCTTCTCATTCTGGATCAACTGTCCTTGACAACAGCAATGCTTTATAGTTTGGGAGGATACAGCTTGTGCTTGATTAAAGGGGAACTGCACTTTTTTTTTTTGCCTATCGTTCACAATCATTATGAAAGACATGACGACGGATGGATTTAAAAAAAAAAAATTCAATCTAACGCTTAAAAAAACGTACATAAAAGTCTGCTCGCAATGGAGCCAATGAGAGGTCCTCTATTCCGCCCATAAAATCCAATAAATAACCATCTAAAATCGGCAAACACTTCATGATTTGAATATTAATGTCAGGTTCAAACACTTATCTCAAACACTGATCTACATCTAATAATCAGACAAGAAGCAAGGAATCATGCAGAGACAAAGTTCAATTTAGCTCAAGAGGAGACACGTGTGGCTGTATTCTAGTTACAGATCCAAACTACGTTCTAAAAGTCAAGCCCGCGCTCTTCCTCTATTTATTTGGAAGGGCCCTATTACATCACTGAAGCTGTCGCTGAGGGAAGGGGGTAATCTTGACAACTCCAGTTAGACACAATATATGATTATAGAATAAATAACAATTAGTTGACGCAGGTCATATCGCCTTGTCTCTGCCCTGTCTGCGTCACGGCGGTGTTCGGCCTTGGCAGCCAGCAGGCCAAGTCTGGACACAACACTGATAAAGTCGGCTGGCAATCTTTTGGACTGCCAGCTTTGCACAGATTCAAAAATACCACTTCAGTACAATTGACAATAATTTATAGCAATTGCCCTTAAGCATAAAGTTAGTGTGATAATATATACATAATGATTCTAACATTTAACCAAGTATTATTGATATTGTTATTACAAGCGCTAACGCAGACAGACTATTTATAGCGGCAGCGTGATCACCCGTTGATGCTGCTAGTGTTTACATCGACTGGTCAGCTGCTTTCTCGCTTCCCTGCTCGTGGAAGTTTATTGTAGATCATTCATCATGCCTCTCACCTGGATAGTAGAAGGATGAGGATGTAATCCGACAACTTGGTGCACTTTGACGGCCAATTTAGACCCGGCATCGGCAAAAAAACCCGCATAGGTCCACCCCCTTTTTCTCCGCCAGAATTATGAGGCATTCTTCATCCAAACGGGAATATTTTATCAGTCGGCATCCTAATGACAGCAGACATTGTACAGTAAGTGATGTTTTATTATGTTTGTCGGCTCTCAAAGTCTGCAGTGACTAGTAATCAGTGATTACTATTGATGCGTTTTTTAAATGAATGTGCCACGTATGCTGAAAACAATTAAAATATGTAAATATTAAATGTTATTATCATTGTGCCCGTTACCACATTACATATATACTCACATCATGTAAATACAACCTAAATTGAGGTGTTCAGATGTTTTTTTTAAGGGTTTTATAAGCAGAATAGAGCAGCTCCCAGAGTCTTCATTGTAAGCGGACTTTTGATCACATTTATTTAGTAATTTGAATGCATTAAAAAAAAAAAAATACATATACGTTCTTGTTTTACTTAAGGATTGTGAATGATAGGCAAAAAAAAAAAAAAAAGTGCAGTTCCCCTTTAAGACCGGAGTTAATTTCTGCAGCAACTCTGATACATCATACATTCATATTAAAGGCCTACTGAAAGCCACTACTACCGACCACGCAGTCTGATAGATTACATATCAATGATGAAATCTTAACATTGCAACACATGCCGATACGGCCGGGTTAACTTATAAAGTGCAATTTTAAATTTCCCGGGGAACTTCCGGTTGAAAACGTCTATGTATGATGACGTTTGTGCGTGACGTCAATGGTTGAAACGGAAGTATTCGGACACATTGTATCCAATACAAACAGCTCTGTTTTCATCGCAAAATTCCACAGTATTCTGGACATCTGTGTTGGTGAATCTTTTGCAATTTGTTTAATGAACAATGGAGACTGCAAAGAAGAAAGCTCTAGGTGGGATCGGTGTATTAGCGGCTGGCTGTAGCAACACAACCAGGAGGACTTAGTTGGATAGCAGACGCGCTAGCCGACGCTGGCCGCCGACCACATCGATGATCGGGTGAAGTCCTTCGTCGCGCCGTCGATCGCTGGAACGCAGGTGAGCACAGGTGTTGATGAGCAGATGAGGGCTGGCGTAGGTTTTTATCATAGCTCTGACGAGGTCCCGTAGCTAAGTTAGCTTCAATGCCGTCGTTAGCAACAGCATTGCTAGGCTTCGACAGGCGGCACAGCATTAACTGTGTGGTTACAGGTCCAGTGTTTGGTTCGGTGTCTCCTGATAGTAGTATTGTTGATCTTCTGTCTATCCTTCCAGTCAGGGGCTTATTTCTTTTGTTTCTATCTGCATTTAAGCACGATGCTATCACGTTAGCTCCGTAGCTAAAGTGCTTCACCGATGTATTGTCATGGAGATAAAAGTCTCAGTGCATGTCCATTTCGCGTTCTCGACTCTCATTTTCAAGAGGATATAGTATCCGAGGTGGTTTAAAATACAAATCCGTGATCCACAATAGAAAAAGGAGAAAGTGTGGAATCCAATGAGCCCTTTTACCTAAGTTACGGTCAGAGCGAAAAAAGATACGTCATGCACTGCACTCTAGTCCTTAACTCTCACTTTCCTCATCCACAAATCTTTCATCCTTGCTCAAATTAATGGGGTAATCGTCACTTTCTCAGTCCGAATCGCTCTCGCTGCTGGTGTAAACAATGGGGAAATGTGAGGAGCCTTTCAACCGGCGACGTCACGCTACTTCCGGTACAGGCAAGGCTTTTTTTTTATCAGCGACCAAAAGTTGTGAACTTTATCGTCGATGTTCTCTACTAAATTCTTTCAGCAAAAATATGGCAATATCGCGAAATGATCAAGTATGACACATAGAATGGATCTGCTATCCCCGTTTAAATAAGAACATTTCATTTCAGTAGGCCTTTAAGGATTGTGAATGGAGCTAAGGATAATATTTGGTGGAGCTAAGGATAATATTTTAATATTGTTTTTAATATTGTTGTGCAGCACTTTGGAAACATTTTGTTGTTTAAATGTGCTGTATAAATAAAGTGGATTGAATTGATTGGATTGAATGATAGGCAAATACAAATAAAAAGTGCAGTTCCCCTTTAAGACCGGAGTTAATTTCTGCAGCATCTCTGATACATCATACATTCATATTAAATGAACAATATAAATCAATCAATCAATGTTTATTTATATAGCCCTAAATCACAAGTGTCTCAAAGGGCTGTACAAGCCACAACGACATCCTCGGTACAGAGCCCACATACGGGCAAGGAAAACTCACCCCAGTGGGACGTCAATGTGAATGACTATGAGAAACCTTGGAGAGGACCGCATATGTGGGTAACCCCCCCCCCCCCCCCCCCCCCCCCTCTAGGGGAGACCGAAAGCAATGGATGTCGAGTGGGTCTGACATAATATTGTGAAAGTCCAACACATCAGCGAAAGTCCAGTCCATAGTGGGGCCAGCAGGAACCATCCCGAGTGGAGACGGGTCAGCAGCGTAGAGATGTCCCCATCTGATGGACAGGCTAGCGGTCCACCCCGGGTTGGGAGCAGAGTAGAAAAGAAAAGAAAAGAAACGGCAGATCAACTGGTCTAAAAAGGGAGTCTATTTAAAGGCTAGAGTATACAAATGAGTTTTAAGATGAGACTTAAATGCTTCTACTGAGGTAGCATCTCTAACTTTTACCGGGAGGGCATTCCATAGTATTGGAGCCCGAATAGAAAACGCTCTATAGCCCGCAGACTTTTTTTGGGCTCTGGGAATCACTAATAAGCCGGAGTTCTTTGAACGCAGATTTCTTGCCGGGACATAAGGTACAATACAATCGGCAAGATAGGCAGGAGCTTGACCGTGTAGTATTTTATACGTAAGTAGTAAAACCTTAAAGTCGCATCTTGGGTGCACAGGAAGCCAGTGCAAGTGAGCCAGTATAGGCGTAATATGATCAAACTTTCTTGTTTTTTTCAAAAGTCTAGCAGCCGCATTTTGTACCATCTGTAATCTTTTAATGCTAGACATAGGGAGGCCCGAAAATAAAATGTTACAGTAATCGAGACGAGATGTAACGAACGCATGGATAATGATCTCAGCATCGCTTGTGGACAAAATGGGACGAATTTTAGCGATATTACGGAGATGAAAGAAGGCCGTTTTAGTAACACTCTTAATGTGCGACTCAAGCGAGAGAGTTGGGTCGAAGATAATACCCAGATTCTTTACAGAGTCACCTTGTTTAATTGTTTGGTTGTCAAATGTTAAGGTGGTATTATTAAATAGATGTCGGTGTTGAGCAGGACCGATAATCAGCATTTCCGTTTTCTTAGCGTTGAGTTGCAAAAAGTTAGCGGACATCCACTGTTTAATTTCATTAAGACACACCTCCAGCTGACTACAATCCGGCGTGTTGGTCAGCTTTATGGGCGTGTAGAGTTGGGTGTCATCAGCATAACAGTGAAAGCTAACACCGTATTTGCGTATGATGTCACCTAGCGGCAGCATGTAAATACTAAAGAGTGCAGGGCCAAGAACCGAACCCTGGAGAACTCCGCACGTTACCTTAACATAGTCCGAGGTCACATTGTTATGGGAGACACTGCATCCTGTCAGTAAGATAAGAGTTAAACCAAGACAAGGCTAAGTCTGACATCCCAATACGCGTTTTGATACGCTCTATTAAAATATCATGATCAACAGTATCGAAAGCGGCGCTAAGATCAAGAAGCAGCAACATAGATGAAGCATCAGAATCCATCGTTAGCAATAGATCATTAGTCATTTTTGCGAGGGCTGTCTCCGTAGAGTGATTTGCCCTGAAACCGGACTGAAAAGGTTCACAGAGATTGTTAGACGCTAAATGTTCATTTAGCTGCTGTGCTACAATTTTTTCGAGGATTTTCGAGATAAACGGAAGGTGGGACACCGGCCGGTAGTTTACCAGGAGATCAGGATCGTCCAGATGACTGACATTTCACAAACAAGTTATCTTCATGTACAGTAGGGAAGGGATTTATATGGCCCCGTTCCCTGGGTTAATCTCGCGTGAGAGAAAGAGAGGGGGGCTATTCATTTTGCAATGCAATGCAGTCTACTGAAAATGATGGAAAGCGCCACTCTACTTAGCAACTGACGCTGTGGTCAAAGTTAGAATTGCCACAAAACACATTATATAAGATATTCAACACTCTACTGGCATCTGACGGCTAAAGTGGATAGAGCCCCCCCAATTTGTCACATTTTATGTGTCAGGTAAACTGCAATGAATGAGTCCATATAAATCCCCCTCTTACAGTATGAATTAGTTATGTATCAATGCATCATCTCGATATGCCGCCTATGCAGACCTGGAGCCCATTTCTCCGCAGACAGTGTGGATAGAGGCACGTAAAACTTTTATTCTGATCATTTAATTGCATAATTGTGTTTCTCCGGTCCATGATTATTTCAAAACCAATGAAGGTAAGACATTTTTTTATTTTTAATCCGGCACTATAACATTTTGAATTTTCCATCAGTTCGGACCAACTTCTTTGCAGAACGGTTCAGGTTTTGAAACCGAATTTTCCCGAAGAAGATGCTGAAGAAGGTCAATTGGCCGCAAGTGGTGGACTTCAAACAAACTGTTTCAAGCCTGGAGCTGAGGCCGAGGACACTAGCTGTAGGCGGGGTGGTGAAAAACATCAGTAGAAGAGGATGCAAAATAGAATACTTAAATATACTTACCTTGTTTGTCCTCTTTTTTTTTGAGTGATACAGGATGAGGATGCTAAAAAAACAAGACACTACGCGATAATTATCTCCTGTCTTCTTGTTAGAATAATCATGTATGGTATATATATTATCACACAACTTTAGTGTGCTTAAAGTCCGTTGCTATAGCTATTACCTATTGTGCTCAAGCTGTACTTTTTCTATCTGTGCAAGGACAACACTTATTGTCTGAGGGCTGGCCTCTGCCGCAGATGTTATCTTTGTTTTAGCCCGCTAACAGCCAAGGACTTCAAGGACCTCAACGAAGATAAGACGACAGCAGGCAGACGAAGCAGAGACAAGGCGAAATCACAAGGCCCCCAGCACATTCCGTCACGTATTGTGCGTACTGGAGCTGCTTTGCATATGTGTGACCACTCCTATTAGAGGGGGCCTCAGTGATGTTGACTGTGGAACTCCTGAATAAATAGAGGGACGCGGGAGCTGTACCTTAGAGCGAAGGGCGAGACTGTGACTAACTGTGCAGCTCCATGTGTTCTCCTCATGAGCTAAATTGAACTCTGTCTCTGCATGATTCCTTGCTTCTAGTCTGTTTAATGGATGTCATCAGTGTTTGAACCTGACACTTCTGTAGCTGGCGTTAGCAAGCTGTTGCAGGCCCGCCCATGTTCCAAAATGTGCTGGAATCTGTTACAAAAACAAGCCTAAAAACACAATTTTGAGGGGGATTTGACCTATAAACATCACTTTTAGGTACAGAACTATGAAATAGGTGCCAATGTTGTTATCCTTTTAGGAGCCCTTTAAGCTGATAGGTTTTTTCTGATAACCACTCTTCACAAATACAAATACGTATTGTTTTCTGAAAGGGACAGCATGTGTGCATAAAAGCTGCGCACACAGGCCATCATTCAGGGGACTACTTATGTATAGACACGTTCTGGCGCCACTGGGTTAAATTGTATGGAAAATATTGATGAAGTGTGCTCAGAGGAGCCGTAGCGCTGTCATGTCCAAATCAATAATTTAACAATCTTGTATTATTCTCTTTTCTGTGTGCCCAGCTCTGAATGTAGGCTCTTTCAGACGATCATCCGTGTCTCCATCTCCAACAAGACATAACCACAGCTGGGCAAACAATACATTTGTTGTAAGGGATGATAACATTCCAACCCAGTATCCTATGTGACCATGACCCACAGTAAATACCAGAATCGACCGTAAAAATCTATTCTTGTTTGCCACTATTTGTATTCTTTAAAATTACAAATTGATTAAAAAAAAAATAATGCTGCTTCTGGCTAACGTTAGCTAGCTAGCGTTAGATTGTGCTAATGTTTCAGCATGAAGCAGAATGTATTAAAGTCAGTCTTCACTGCAAACACATGTGTTTAAGTGCACTTCGGATTCTACAATTTCCTGGGTAAGAAAGAGCTTATAACACCCCGTGGGTCCAAGACGATGACTTATGTTTTGTTTGATCAGCGTTTTTTACTGTCATGCTGAAAATACGTTAAATATTTCTACTGAAAAAGATGACTGTGTCATCAATGTAGGTTAATTGTGAGCTTCGGTGTGCGGTCATGTGACTACCGAGTGATACGCATCAGAATAATTGTATCTAAATTATCACTAAACTTTGTGTTTCAATGAGTTCCCGGCGAGCAGACAAAAGCTGTCTTTGATCTTACCAATCAAAAGGCTTGTAAAACTCCATTGTGTAGGATGGGAAGTGACATGAAGGTGTGGGTTTCTTTGATGTATTGTAATCCACAGGAAGATTTTGTCTTGACTCGAGATCTACAAAGCGAAGAGGAAGCAGGACCTGACTCCCCTCCAGGCACCTTTTCTTTGAAGTGTTTTGTAACAAAGGCAGCGGCTGTTTACGACCCCCTTCCTTTAGAAACATCTGTTGCCATGTAATCAGGGAAAGTCCAAATAAAAGAGGGTGCGTACAATCTTTCGTCAGAGCGTGGTGGGACACTGTACAAGGGTACATTGAGCCAAATTTAATTCTGTCACTGTTTAATTCCTTGCTTCTTTGTCTGTTTAATAGATGTCATCAGTGTTTGAACCTGACAATATGACTGAGCACGCAGGAGAAATATAATCTTAGAGAAAAACGTAATTTAATACATTTTTTTGCACGTACAACACTTAAGACCTTCAGTTTATCACTATGTGGAATTAAATTATGGAATGGATTAAGCAAAGCAATCAAACAATGTACTAATAGATCCACTTCAAGAAACTCTTCAAACTTAAAGTGTTTACAAAGTACAAAGAAGAAGAACCATGACAAACATTCTCAATTTATTTCATCCATCCATTGATTCGTTCTTAAAGTAATCTTACTTATCTCATCATATGAAATATGACTTACTTCACCAATTATTATTATCAAATTCTTACTATTATTTATTCATTTATTTTTATTGTGATTACTTATGGAGTTTATTGTGAAAAAATTGTGGACAGGAAGTGAACAAAAAGTTTTGCAACTGTTATGTAAAGAAAAGGGGTAGGATTAAATAAGCTCTGCTTCTTCCTACTCCTTTTCGAACATGTTGAAAAGAGAAACTGGAAATTGTGATGTATCATGTTGTATGCTTGCATGTTCGAAATAAACTCAAACTCAACTCAAAGTTTTTTTCGACAAACCAAACCAGCATTGTGCAACCAGAGTAATGTTCACTTCAGCCTCTAGATTAACAATAATAATAACAATAGTAAATATACACACTCGGTTTGCATTCTCCCTCACTGTTTCTGTTCTACGCTGTTACAATTTGACAACCACCTGATTGTACCTTGTAAAGCTGAATTTTTTAAAATGTAATCTCAGAGTACAATATTGTCCCGGGATTAAGGCCATGGTACGGTATTATTGCTGTATTGTCAAAAAAAAAAAAAGGAGAAGACTTAGTAAAAATGCCATAGTTTGTAATTGGTAAGGATTGAACACAAACAAAATACTCAAAATGTTCTAATTATATCTATTACTACATACAGGTATTTTCAAGAGCAAAGTATGGTGCATGTCTGCACTGCCACATGTGACGTTACACCAAAAGAAAAAAACTGCTAGTCCACTCATTCATCGGATTGACAAGAGCCTCCAACGTTCACCGTAAAACCAAAATGTGTCCATACTTCTGATGTAAACTTCCAAGAAGGTTACAATAAGTTTCGCTATGCTCCCGATCCTCTGTGCAGGGGATAATGGAAGATGTAGTTAATTTCTCAGACCATCCCACTTAATAGCAGCAGGAAAAACAAGTCTATTTTTGCATCATCCTTTCACTTTATGCGCGAGTGAAGAATGAGTGACGAATGCACTACCCACCTGATAAGACCTGATAAATCCGAAAACAAAAATGATAATGGATTAGATTTCAGCGCTTCACAGAGAACCCATCATGAATTATCTCTATATTCACAAGTTGATGGTGGTAAGGTACATTTGTAGTCTAGTACTGTGAAATACCACTGATTTTATTTCCGATCCGATTCCGAGTGTTACCGATTCGGCTATGTGCAAATGTACCTAACGTGTGTGCTCAAATGTAAAAAGTTGTGTATTTTACAAAAAAGCATAAAAGAAAATAGTTATTAGTTATTATTTATTATATTATTTATTCATCATTATCATTATTATGATTAGTTTTTATTGTTATATATTTATTTATTTCAAACTCTAAAGCAGGGGTCACCAACCTTTTTGAAAGCAAGAGCTACTTCTTGGGTAGTGATTAATGCGAAGGGCTACCAGTTTGATACACACTTAAATAAATTGCCAGAAATAGCTAATTTGCTCAATTTACCTTTAACTCTATGTTATTATTAATAATTAATGATATTTACACTTAATTGAATGGTTTAAAAGAGGAGAAAACACGAAAAAAATGACAATTAAATTTTGAAACATAGTTTATCTTCAATTTCGACTCTTTAAAATTCAAAATTCAACCGAAAAAAAGAGAAAAACTTAAAAAAAGAATTTATGGAACATCATTAGTAATTTTTCCTGATCAAGATTAATTTTAGAATTTTGATGACATGTTTTAAATAGGTTAAAATCCAATCTGCACTTTGTTAGAATATATAACAAATTGGACCAAGCTATATTTCTAACAAAGACAAATCATTATTTCTTCTAGATTTTCCAGAACAACATTTTTAAAAGAAATTCAAAAGACTTTGAAATAAGACTTAAATTTGATTGTACAGATTTTCTAGATTTGCCAGAATAATTTTTTTGAATTTTAATCCTAAGTTTGAAGAAATATTTCACAAATATTCTTCGTCGAAAAAACAGAAGCTAAAATGAAGAATTAAATTAAAATGTATTTATTATTCTTTACAATAAAAAAAATAAATGTACTTGAACATTGATTTAAATTGTCAGGAAAGAAGAGGAAGGAATTTAAAAGGTAAAAAGGTATATGTGTTTAAAAATCCTAAAATAATTTTTAAGGTTGTATTTTTTCTCTAAAATTGTCTTTCTGAAAGTTATAAGAAGCAAAGTAAAAAAATTATGAATTTATTTAAACAAGTGAAGACCAAGTCTTTCAAATATTTTCTTGGATTTTCAAATTCTATTTGAGTTTTGTCTCTCTTAGAATTAAAAATATCGAGCAAAGCGAGACCAGCTTGCTAGTAAATAAATAAAATTTAAAAAATAGAGGCAGCTCACTGGTAAGTGCTGCTATTTGAGCTATTTTTAGAACAGGCCGGCGGGCTACTCATCTGGTCCTTACGGGCTACCTGGTGCCCGCGGGCACCGCGTTGGTGACCCCTGCTCTAAAGTATATTGAGCAGGTGGTGTGAATAACAATATAGCCAAGCTAATAAAACAGAAAAAAACAGAAGACAAAATCATACGAAGTACACGAAAATTGTGTTTCAAACCACGAAAAAAAGGAAATAAGTAACATAATAAATGAATTAATTAGAACTGCTATTCGAATAAGAAGTAAGTCAAAATTCAGTTACATAAACTTTGTAACAAAAACATTCAACATTGACACATTGCCTCATTCACACCTTTAGTTACTTTTTTACACTGTGTTCCAGTTAACGATACACAGGATCTCAAATAACCAAAGTATCAGAAATATCGATATTTTGATTTGAGAATCGATATTAGAGCAGACAGATCTGGTATCGGCGGTATCGATATTTCATTGTCGATCCGCACATCCCTAGTAGCCACAGCTGCCCTGGGGTAGACTGACGGAAGCATGACCGCAATACAAGATACCATTACATCACCATTCATTACTAAAAGAATATTGTCTGTGAATCAAGAATCGAATTTGAATCGAAACGTCAGCCCAAGAATCTGAATCGGACCGAATTGCGAGTTGCTAAAATATTCACATCCCTAAAAATGCATGTGTAGTAATAGTAGTAGTAAGTAGGGCTGGGTGATATGGACGAAAAAGTATATCTCAATATATTTTTGCTTAAACTCGATATTCGATATATATCTCGATATATTTTCCGGCGAAAGTATACATATAAAGATATTAATTTTTGAGCGAGATTCAGTGAAATTGAAGTGAATGACAACTGTACTGTAAACAGTCAGTGGCACTTTTATTAACCCAGTTAGTCAAGATGGGTATTAACAGCACAGAAAAGAAACTGTTTGAGTAGAAAATAATTACATAACATAAATAAATTAGAAAAATATTATTTCTACCTAAAATAAATAACATAGCTGCGCAAATAATACAACATGTACCAAACTCAGATAAAAAATACATTTGCAGGCAGACTTAATTATGCGGCTATGATCTTCCTCACTTCGGCATACCTTTTTGGCAGCACTTCTGGTGCAAAATAGGGGTTGTACGGTATACCGGCTTGGCAACTCGAGAACAGTATTGATTTGAGCTTCCGTGGTAAACAATTCAAATAAATGTGTTGGCCATTGTTTTATCCAGACGCATACATTTGTCCAAATTTGGCCAAGTAGACGCAATGTGGGTTATATCGATATTACGATATTTTCTCAATTCATATCTTGTTTAAAAACATATCGATGCATCTTACAAACTCAATATATCGCCCAGCCCTAGTAGTAATAGATGTTGTTTTAGCAATTCCAATTAGCAGGCAACTTAGTGGTTCAGGGAGAATGATGGACGGACAGACATTAACATGATGATCGTGGGAAAGTGGACGGTAGCATTGATGTCGTTATGACTTTGAAAATAAATGGTCCTATTTTCTCACCGAATGTTAATGTGTTCTTCCTTGGTCACTGACCGCTCAAATTCATCCTTCAGTAGTTCATGTTGACTAGGGTTGTACGGTATACCGGTATTAGTATAGTACCGCGATACTAATGAATCATTTTCGGTACGATACAGTCTCTGAAACGTACCGGTTCCCTACGCCCCCGTCGAAGTCATGTCGTGACATTGCTGGTTTTACGAGCAGACGAGCATGTTCGGCGGCGCACAATCACGCAGTACTTACAAGCAGACACAGTGTGTAGACAGAAAAGGGAGAACGGACGCATTTGGCTTACAAACGATGCGTCATCTATGTTGCTGCTTCTTGATCTTAGCGCCGCTTTTGATACCGTCGATCACAATATTTTATTAGAGCGTATCAAAAAACGTGTTGGTATGTCAGACTTAGCCTTGTCTTGGTTTAACTCTTATCTTCCTGGCAGGATGCAGTGTGTCTCCCATAATAATTTGACCTCGGACTATGATAAGGTAACGTGCGGAGTTCCCCAGTGTTCGGTTCTTGGCCCTGCACTCTTTAGTATTTGCATGCTGCCACTAGGCGATATTATACGCAAATACGGTGTTAGCTTTCACTGTTATGCTGATGACACTCAACTCTACATGCCCCTAAAGCTGACCAACACGCCGGATTGTAGTCAGCTGGAGGCGTGTCTTAATGAAATTAAACAATGGATGTCCGCTAACTTTTTGCAACTCAACGCTAAGAAAACGGAAATGCTCATTATCGGTCCTGTTAGACACCGACATCTATTTAATAATACCACCTTAACATTTGACAACCAAACAATTACACAAGGCGACTCTGTAAAGAATCTGGGTATTATCTTCGACTAAACTCTCTCGTTTGAGTCACACATTAAGAGTGTTACTAATACGGCCTTCTTTCATCTCCGTAACATCGCTAAAATTTGGTCCATTTTGTCCACAAGCGATGCTGAGATCATTTTTCATGCGTTCGTTACATCTCGTCTCGATTACTGTAACATATTATTTTCGGGTCTCCCTATGTCTACCATTAAAAGATAACAGTTGATACAAAATGCGGCTGCTAGACTTTTGACAAGAACAAGAATGTTTGATCATATTACGCCTATACTGGCTCACTTGCACTGGCTTCCTGTGCACTTAAGATGCGACTTTAAGGTTTTACTACTTACGTATAAAATACTACACGGTTTAGCTCCATTCTATCTTGATGATTGTATTGTACCATATGTCCCGGCAAGAAATCTGCGTTCAAAGAACTCCGGCTTATTAGTGATTCCCAGAGCCCAAAAAAAGTCTGCGGGCTATAGAGCGTTTTCTATTCGGGCTCCAGTACTCTGGAATGCCCTCCCGGTAACAGTTAAACTAAAAACCCACCTTTTTAGCACAGCTTTTATCTAATTTCTCTGCCTTCTTGTTTTTAAATGCACTGCCTGCCTATCTGTTTTTTATCCAGTGCTTTCATGCTCTTATTTCTATTTTTATCTATGTTTCTGTTTTATCTAGTGTTTATCTAGTGTGTGTCATGATTCATTTCTATTTTAATTTTTTATTATATATTCTTACTTTCTATTTTTATTTGTAATACTTTGTAGCACTTTGAGATTTTAACAAATGTAAAGTGCGTAACAAATGCAATTCATTATTATTATTATTATTATTATTATTAGTTAGAGATGCTACCTCAGTAGAAGCATTTAAGTCCCTACTTAAAACTAATTTGTATACTCTAGCCTTTAAATAGACCCCCTTTTTAGACCAGTTGATCTGCCGTTTCTTTTCTTTTCTCCTCTGCCCCCCTCTCCCTTGTGGAGGGGGGAGTTGCACAGGTCCGGTGACCATGGATGAAGTGCTGGCTGTCCAGAGTCGGGACCCGGGGTGGACCGCTCGCCTGTGCATCGGTTGGGGACATCTCTGCGCTGCTGACCCGTCTCCGCTCGGGATGGTTTCCTGCTGGCCCCACTATGGACTGGGCTCTCACTATTATGTTGGATCCACTATGGACTGGACTTTCACAATATTGTGTCAGACCCACTCGACATCCATTGCTTTCAGTCTCCCCTAGAGGGGTGGGGGGGGGGGGTTACCCACTTATGCCGTCCTCTCCAAGGTTTCTCATAGTCATTCACATCGACGTCCCACTGGGGTGAGTTTTTCCTTGCCCTTATGCGGGCTCTGTACCGAGGACGTCGTTGTGGCTTGTGCCGCCCTTTGAGACACTTGTGATTTAGGGCTATATAAATAAACATTGATTGATTGACATTGAAAAACTGACGATAAAGGTGAAGTTATAACACTGAAACGCCCTCAGGAAGAGGTGCTTTAAGACATGGCTAGCTAGCTAGCGGCTAAAGTCCATCCGCCGTCGGTAGTGTTTTATCTATTTCTAAATCACCAATCCTGGTCTCCATGGCGACAAATAAAATAAGTTTCTTACAAGTATCATCCCTGCAGGACGAGGGATTGCTAAACATGTTTCACTACACACCGTAGCTCACCGACGTCAAAATGTAAACAAACGCCATTGGTGGATCTACACCTAATATCCACTGTAATGATACCAAGTACAGGCATGCATCTAGTCGATACTACTATGATTACATCGATATTTTTTGGCATCACAACATTTTCTTTCGTTTTAAAAAAAAATGTATATTATGTTTATAAACTCAGGAAATATGTCCCTGGACACATGAGGACTTTGAATATGACCAATGTATGATCCTGTAACGATTTGGTGTAGGATCGATACCCAAATTTGTGGTATCATCCAAAACTAACGTAAAGTATCAAACAACAGAAGAATAAGTGATTATTACATTTTAACAGAAGTGTAGACAGGACATGTTAAAAGAGAAAGTAAGCAGATATTAACAGTAAATGAACAAGTAGATTAATATTTAATTTTCTACCACTTGTCCTTAATAATGTTGACAAAATAATAGAATGATAAATGACACAATATGTTACTGCATATGTCAGCTGACTAATTAGGAGCCTTTGTTTGCTCACTTACTAATAAAAGACAAGTTGCCTAGTATGTTCACTATTTTATTTAAGGACTTAACTGCAATAAGAAACATATGTTTAATGTAACCTAAGATTTTTTGTTTAAATAAAGCCAATAATGCCATTTTTTGTGGTCGTCTTTATTTAGAAAAGTACCGAAAAGTACCGAAATACTTTTAGTACCGGTACCGGTACCAAACTATTGGTATCGTTAAAACACTAATGTTGACCCAGCCAAGCTATTCTGGACACGGTCCCGGGCAATTGACAAAGAAATGTATTTATTTGTCTTCAATCTGAATGAAAACATTGCCGCTGGCAGAAGTGAGGTTAAATATGTTTCAGCCAGCTCTGACGTCTTATCCAATTACTTACAGGCATTTAAGAGTTTGCTGGTTTGGAACCAATTAGTATCCCTGCAGGGGAAAGTCCAGCTGGTGTTGTACTGACTGCGTAGCCGTTTAAGTTCAGGGCTCACAAAGCGTCAATGGTTGACCTATAACAATGTACGCCTGCTAAGTGGCTGCTGACCGCCTGGAAAGTGAACTGATGACAACCATGTGCCAGATGGGGAGTCATCTGCTCGCTGGAAGACGGCACAGCCAGCCGTCGTTCAGCTGCCTTGTTAGCTTAGATCATGGCCGGAGAAAAGATGTTGTCACTTGGAGGTGGTGGAGGGATTAGGCCACTCTGGGTCTGAGTTACTTCCCTGTACAAGATAGAAAGAAATGACTTCCAGTTTTCTGTAATGATGTCAGCAGGATGATGCAGGCCCGCCCACATTTTTGGAGCTACGGGTGGGTGTTTGAAGATTTGCTGAAACTTGTTAGAAAACCAAAAAGGTGCAGCAAGGAAGTGCACAAAATCATAGCAGCCTACAGGACTGAGTCAGTAACATTTCACATAGAAACAATCCTACGAACAGGCGAGGCAGGCATAAATAGCAGCCTGATTGGAAACTGCCACCAGGTGTGCCAGGCTGCCAATCATGGACAGGTGAGGGAAAAGTCTCAGGGTAGACATGCAGGAAGTGGAACAAAAATAAGAGCGCTGGCAGGAAGTAAACACAAACTTAGGTGAAGTGACAGATCGTCACACACTGGAGTATAAGACTCAAATAGATCTGTTGCGAAATTAGTTATTTACACGGAAATATTCTGTAAATATGTATTTACATCAGGGGTGTCCAAATTTTTTCCACTGAGGGCCGCACATGGAAAAATTAAAGCATGTGGGGGCCATTTTGATATTTTTCATTTTCAAAACATAACAAAATATATGGATGTTTTATTTATTTTACCTTTAGGGGTCCCAGGGACCATAAAGGGTCTCAGTCATTAAAATGTTAAAAACAAGTACAATTATTTTTTTTAATTTAACGCTTACAGTTAATCTCTATATCAACTTCAAGTTCATATAAAGAAATAAAAAGAAAATGTTTTATAGCTTTTCTGTCAAACACAACTTAGTTTTTTATAGTAAAACTGAAATATGCAGTATTTAGTAATTCGAGCCCTAAAGGATCAATAATGCAGGACACCATTGATTTTAATTCCTTAATATTTTTGAGTAATCACAGTGAAAAGATAAATACAATACCACTAAATATATTTGGGTCCCAAAAGGTGCTCCACTCATAAAGTGGTACATTTTTATTAGGTTTTTCTTTTACTTTCAACACTTAAGTTACAAGATCAACTTCAGATATATCTGTCGATTTTACGTTTGAACTATTATTTTGTTTGTTTTATGCTCTTTTGTCAAATAAAACGTTGATGTTTTTATATGGCATCTATACAATATATGCAATATTTACCGCATAAGACATTCTAAAGTGAAATATTTTGAAGTAACTGGAGCTTTGAAAATAATTCATTATAACATGGATTTTTTTGTCATTATTTTTTATTTTTGAGCAATGGCAAAAAAAAGAGAAAAAGAAAGACAAAATAAAAGAAAACAGCCTGCATGGCAGCTTTGTGTCAACTTTTTCTCAATAGATTTCACCTCATTCCACTTTTTTGAATGTTCTTTGTTTATTTTTGCAATAGCATTTCCAGAATGTGTGGTGGGCCGGTAAACAATTAGCTGCGGGCCGCAAATGGCCCCCGGGCCGCACTTTCTACACCCCTGATTTACATACTTCTTCTTGCTTCTTTTCAGACAATGACCATGCTATTTTATTTTTTTATTTACCTTGTTAAAATCGTGTAGATGGAGAGTATTTTTGGTTAAAGTATAAAGTCTAAAAAAGTCTAAAGTCCAAAGTAGCAATTCTCAAACTGTGGTATACCAAACAATCACTTAAAGGAGAACTGCAATTTTTTGGGGGAATTTTGTCTATCATTCACAACCATTATGAGAAACAACAAAAAAAATGGTCTTGTTCTAGGTGGCTAGCAATGCAACTAATGCGAGCAATCAATTCTACCTCTAAATCACTTCAAAAACCTTCAACAAGACTTAATTTATGAGCCGTAACCTGTATAATAACCAAGCTGTAGCGACATTGTTACTGTAAGAGCGAACACTGAGGAACTATTTTTTCTCGCGTAGTAACAAATCTGCGTTCTTAGGTCTTAGCCCTAAAAGCTAGCTTCTACAACAACACAAACGGGTTTGAGTTTGTAATGCACAACACAATGTGGTACGACACCAATCTGTACTGACTGAAAAACATGAACAATCATATTACAGTATCTGTAAAGTTTTAGCCCACATTTCATGTTTTGTTTGTACACAGCTAGCCAGATAGCGTATGTACTGTAGTTGTACTAACACGCATGACGTTCTGCGTGTATCATGATCAATACAAAGTGTGACTCACTCGATGGACATTTATTTGTCTGATCCAGCTGACCGGGGACGTTTCCTGTTAATTTTGTGAAAGCACTCCATTTATGTCAAAATAGCTTGGCTCCAAGTTTCATATTTATAGCGTCAAAATCTCTTTCATCCCTCTCTCCCGGCTTTCGTCTGCTCCAGCATCTCACTCTTCCTTCGTGCTTGCTTCTAAATCAGAATCAGAATACCTTTATTGTCATTGTATGGAAACAACGAAATTGGACAGCAATCCAGCTCAGTGCTTTTAAAACAAACCTACGTGAAATAGTGTTAAGACAACAACAATAATAAAACAATTTAAAATTTAAAAATATAATAAAATGTTAAAAAAACATATTGCACAGTAGATCTTTATCAGAGGTAAGCAAGTAATAAAGTGATGAGTGTTCAGGTAAGTGCAGAGTTTTGGGCAATAACAGCTCTAGGATAGAAACTGTTTTTCAGTCTATTTGTCCTTGCTTTGATGGTCTTTTAACGCCTCCCTGAGGGCAAGAGTTCAAGCCAGTGGTGACCTCGGTGGGATGAGTCCTTGAGGATGCTGTTTGCTCTACTGCAAAGCAGCAGCAGTATATTTAGCTTTGAAAGTAAAAGTATATTGTGAATCCCTGTTCGTCCAAAAAGTCGTTTTTGTTCTGTTACCTGCTATGAGAACAGAAAACAATGTGCGGAAATGATTAACATGATGAAAATATGATAAATATTGCATATGTTCCATATTTTTATGAACGTGTCTGTTACTACATTATAGGGTTGTTTGGTATACCGGTATTGGTATAGTACCGCGGTACTAATGAATCATATTCGGTACTATACCGCCTCTAAAACGTACCAGTTTTGTAATAATGCAAACAAAATAACAGAATGATAAATGACACAATATGTTACTGCATATGTCAGCAGACTAATTAGGAGCCTTTGTTTGTTTACTTACTACTACTAGTATGTTCACTATTTTATTTAAGGACTTAACTGCAATAAAAAACATATGTTTAATGTACCCTAAGATTTTTTGTTAAAATAAAGCCAATAATGTAAATTGTTTGTGGTCCCCTTTATTTAGAAAATTACAGAAATAATTTTAGTACCTGTACCAAAATATTGGTATCGTTGCAACACTACCTTCAATTGTGTCACTTACTTTTGCAACCATTGCATGTAGTTTTTTCCACCGTGTGGCCCTTGATGAACAAACATAATAGTTTGAACAGACTTTTGAGTTCAAAAGCTAATCTAATCCCAGATAGACGCCAGTCAGTCATTTACTGTAAATAAGACGTCAAATCCCCTTTGACTCCTGCTGATGAGACGCCAAACATGAAGCAACTGAAGAGTTAAAACGGCAATTAAAAGATGACAGGAGGAGTAAGGGGGTAGTTAGCGCATGCATCCACTTCATTAACCCCAAAGTAGATCTGCAGTGATTAGTGAACAGAGACAGGCTCAGCCAATCTGACTCCGCCCATTGCGTTTCAAATGGCATCTAATAATACACTTTGTGCATGACAATGACATCCCGAGATTGATTTTCATTGTGGGTGTGCACAATACCACGTTACGATCTTATTTAAATAGCTATTTTTTTGTGTGCTGTGAAAAAGGCGCCGAGGGATGCCTGAGCAGAAACGCTCGGATTGAAATAGCTGCGGGCAAATAAGGACCCCAACCTATCATGAATCTTCTGGGAACCCTTTTCACCGTCACCCCCCTCCAGCTTTTCATCTTCGCATTGGCAAGCTCGGTGGCCTTGGGGCTGCTGAAGGAGCCCTGAGAGGGCCAAATGAAGAGGACTCTTTGCCCGTTTTTACAGGTGCCTCCTTCACAGTGGCGCCCGGCGGACTCGCCGCTCACCTATGCCACTTAACCAAGAGGCTGTGTAATGGTCTGAAGCCCACACAAAAACACCAATTAATTAGTTCTTTTATGGTTTCCGAGCATGCTGAGTGCGTGCCAGTGTGCTGCCGTTCTCATAAATAAATGAAATATTTAGCAGATAAAAAGAGTCATTAAGCGGGACTGACAGGAAGACCTGCACACTACGTGACTTGTCGACGGATCTAAAAAGGATGTGGATATATTCTGAGTTAATCGTAATGGGAACTCTGGAAGGTCATGTCTGAGTCAAAGAAATTCTTTTAATGAATCATGCAACTCTGCATGAATAAGTTATTTTTGATTCTGGCATATATTACTTCCATCAGTGTCATCACAACCAAAAATATTTGCAGTTAAGACAAAAATTCTACAGAAATATAATCTATGTACTAAAACAAATGCAAACTTGATAGCTTGGATTCTCTTAATTTGGCACAAAAG
Organism: Entelurus aequoreus; assembly: GCF_033978785.1. NCBI lineage: Eukaryota > Metazoa > Chordata > Actinopteri > Syngnathiformes > Syngnathidae > Entelurus > Entelurus aequoreus. The sequence goes on from NC_084749.1 coordinate 21,463,653, forward strand.
ATAGGAAAATATATCAAGTCTGCCTAGACGTACAGTAATTCTGGACTATAAGCTGCTACTTTTTTTTCCATGCTTTGAACCCTGCGGCTTAGAAAACGGTGCGGCTAATTTATGGATTTTTTTTTACCCCCCTGAGGGCTATAATGCAAAAAGTTTAAAAAACTAAACAAAAAAAAATCAAGCACAGACACTGAATATGTGTGTTATTGTTTGTGCTATGGCGCCATCTTTGAAACAAGTTCGCTCATTGCAGGTGCTGCAGTCCCCTTCTGTTTAGAGCTTTCAACCGGAAGTGCAAGTGCTGTTGTGGAAGTCGCTTCCTTGCAGCTCCACTGTCAGACACGGCACAGGAGCCAAGCGTGCAGGTTTTAACAAGGTTTTAATAAATATAGGTTTTTAACAAAAGTTAAACAAAAAAGAAATAAAAACTATGGACCCAGATTTCCCTCGCCCGGACGCGGGTCACCGGGGCCCCCCTCTGGAGCCAGGCCCGGAGGTGGGGCACGATGGCGAGCGCCTGGTGGCCGGGCCTGTCCCCATGGGGCCCGGCCGGGCACAGCCCGAAGAGGCAACGTGGGTTCCCCCTCCAATGGGCTCACCACCCATAGCAGGGGTCATAGAGGTCGGGTGCGATGTGAGCTGGGCGGAAGCCGAAGGCAGGGCACTTGGCGGTCCGATCCTCGGCTACAGAAGCTAGCTCTTGGGACGTGGAACGTCACCTCGCTGGGGGGGAAGGAGCCTGAGCTAGTGCGCGAGGTGGAGAAGTTCCGACTAGACAAAGTCGGACTCACTTCGACGCACAGCAAGGGCTCTGGAACCAGTTCTCTCGAGAGGGGCTGGACTCTCTTCTACTCTGGCGTTGCCGGCAGTGAGAGGCGACGGGCTGGGGTGGCAATTCTTGTTGCCCCCCGGCTCAGAGCGTGCATGTTGGAGTTCAACCCGGTGGACGAGAGGGTAGCTTCCCTCCGCCTTCGGGTGGGGGAACGGGTCCTGACTGTGGTTTGCGCTTACGCGCCAAACCGCAGCTCAGAGTACCCACCCTTTTTGGATTCACTCGAGGGAGTACTTGAGAGTGCTCCCCCGGGTGATTCCCTCGTTCTACTGGGGGACTTCAACACTCATGTTGGCAGCGACAGTGAAACCTGGAGAGGCGTGATTGGGAAGAATGGCTGCCCGGATCTGAACCCGAGCGGTGTTTTGTTATTGGACTTTTGTGCCCGTCACAGATTGTCCATAACGAACACCATGTTCAAACATAAAGGTGTCCATATGTGCACTTGGCACCAGGACACCCTAGGCCGCAGTTCCATGATCGACTTTGTAGTTGTGTCGTCGGATTTGCGGCCTCATGTTTTGGACACTCGGGTGAAGAGAGGGGCGGAGCTTTCTACCGATCACCACCTGGTGGTGAGTTGGCTGCGATGGTGGGGGAGGATGCCGGACAGACCTGGCAGGCCCAAACGCATTGTGAGGGTTTGCTGGGAACGTCTGGCAGAGTCTCCTGTCAGAGAGAGTTTCAATTCCCACCTCCGGAAGAACTTTGAACATGTCACGAGGGAGGTGCTGGACATTGAGTCCGAATGGACCATGTTCCGCACCTCTATTGTCGAGGCGGCTGATTGGAGCTGTGGCCGCAAGGTAGTTGGTGCCTGTCGTGGCGGTAATCCTAGAACCCGTTGGTGGGCACCGGCGGTGAGGGATGCCGTCAAGCTGAAGAAGGAGTCCTATCGGGTTCTTTTGGCTCATAGGACTCCTGAGGCAGCGGACAGGTACCGACAGGCCAAGCGGTGTGCGGCTTCGGCGGTCGAGGAGGCAAAAACTCGGACATGGGAGGAGTTTGGGGAAGCCATGGAAAACGACTTCCGGACGGCTTCGAAGCGATTCTGGACCACCATCCGCCGCCTCAGGAAGGGGAAGCAGTGCAATATCAACACCATGTACGGTGAGGATGGTGTTCTGCTGACCTCGACTGCGGATGTTGTGGATCGGTGGAGGGAATACTTCGAAGACCTCCTCAATCCCACCAACACGTCTTCCTATGAGGAAGCAGTCCCTGGGGAATCTGTGGTGGGCTCTCGTATTTCTGGGGCTGAGGTTGCTGAGGTAGTTAAAAAGCTCCTCGGTGGCAAGGCCCCGGGGGTGGATGAGACCCGCCCGGAGTTCCTTAAGGCTCTGGATGCTGTGGGGCTGTCTTGGTTGACAAGACTCTGCAGCATCGCGTGGACATCGGGGGCGGTACCTCTGGATTGGCAGACCGGGGTGGTGGTTCCTCTCTTTAAGAAGGGGAACCGGAGGGTGTGTTCTAACTATCGTGGGATCACACTCCTCAGCCTTCCCGGTAAGGTCTATTCAGGTGTGCTGGAGAGGAGGCTACGCCGGATAGTCGAACCTCGGATTCAGGAGGAACAGTGTGGTTTTCGTCCTGGTCGTGGAACTGTGGACCAGCTCTATACTCTCGGCAGGGTCCTTGAGGGTGCATGGGAGTTTGCCCAACCAGTCTACATGTGTTTTGTGGACTTGGAGAAGGCATTCGACCGTGTCCCTCGGGAAGTCCTGTGGGGAGTGCTCAGAGAGTATGGGGTATCGGACTGTCTGATTGTGGCGGTCCGCTCCCTGTATGATCAGTGCCAGAGTTTGGTCCGCATTGCCGGCAGTAAGTCGGACACGTTTCCAGTGAGGGTTGGACTCCGCCAAGGCTGCCCTTTGTCACCGATTCTGTTCATAACTTTTATGGACAGAATTTCTAGGCGCAGTCAAGGCGTTGAGGGGATCTGGTTTGGTGGCTGCAGGATTAGGTCTCTGCTTTTTGCAGATGATGTGGTCCTGATGGCTTCATCTGGCCAGGATCTTCAGCTCTCGCTGGATCGGTTCGCAGCTGAGTGTGAAGCGACTGGGATGAGAATCAGCACCTCCAAGTCCGAATCCATGGTTCTCGCCCGGAAAAGGGTGGAGTGCCATCTCCGGGTTGCGGAGGAGACCCTTCCCCAAGTGGAGGAGTTCAAGTACCTCGGAGTCTTGTTCACGAGTGAGGGAAGAGTGGATCGTGAGATCGACAGGCTGATCGGTGCGGCGTCTTCAGTAATGCAGACGCTGTATCGATCCGTTGTGGTGAAGAAGGAGCTGAGCCTAAAGGCAAAGCTCTCAATTTACCGGTCGATCTACGTTCCAATCCTCACCTATGGTCATGAGCTTTGGGTTATGACCGAAAGGACAAGATCACGGGTACAAGCGGTCGAAATGAGTTTCCTCCGCTGGGTGGCGGAGCTCTCCCTTAGAGATAGGGTGAGAAGCTCTGCCATCCGGGGGGAGCTCAAAGTAAAGCCGCTGCTCCTCCACATCGAGAGGAGCCAGATGAGGTGGTTCGGGCATCTGGTCAGGATTCCACCCGAACGCCTCCCTAGGGAGGTGTTTAGGGCACGTCCGACCGGTAGGAGGCCACGGGGAAGACCCAGGACACGTTGGGAAGACTATGTCTCCCGGCTGGCCTGGGAACGCCTCGGGATCCCCCGGGAGGAGCTGGACGAAGTGGCTGGGGAGAGGGAAGTCTGGGCTTCCCTGCTTAAGCTGCTGCCCCCGCGACCCGACCTCGGATAAGCGAAAGAAGATGGATGGATGGATGGAACAAACGTTTTCTCCACCAGAACGCAACCTTTCAATCGGGTCCGTAGCCTCTCTCCTTCCCAGTCGCTTACTGTTAAAGACAACAGATGATTACATTAACACGTACCACCTGTGAAATTCAATCACCTGCCGGCTGTGTCTCGCCGTCAGCACTGCCACGCCCCCGTCTGATGGTGCTCTGTCCTCAGCACCATGGACAGAGGCGGTGACCTTTGCTCCTGCAGGCAGCGCTGACAACATCTCCCCCCACAGCCGTTATTCATAGCGTTCCTACTTGTATGGATTCCTCATTCATCACCGCAAGCAACATTTGTAAGTTTTACAGTATAACTAAAACAATTTGTACTTACTAAACCGCCCCATGTGTGATGTCTGTAGGAGTGTTTTCATTCATATTTTGAGTGGGTGCATTCTGTTTAGTTAGATCATCTGTTTTACTGCCATGCTACTGACACCCTTTGGAATCAATTAGGGGATGTAAATAAACATTTAGAAAATATTTATGTGTAAATAACTAATTTCACAACATTTGGCGTACAGTCTGTTGTTGCTAATATATGGGAAAAAAATGTTTCTTCAAAATTTGGTGGGTGAGACTTATACACCGGCACAGTCTATAGTCTGTAAAATACTGTATTTACAGAATATATGCTGATTATCAGAAAGTTTACAACACTAGGGGGAGATGCAAATATAATAATTAAGCACTCGCAATGTGATTTATCAAGACGGGAACTGATTTGCAGCCGTTGTAGATCACCTGCAATACGTCCACTAATTTAGTAGGTGCATTTTTTAATAGCTTGCACACACTATTTAGCGCAGGGGTCTGACACTATATTCAACTGGGGGTTGGACGCACAAAGTATTTCCTTCAGAATCAAGTTTTAACCACGTGACTAAATTTGTTTACTACTTCCAACAGCATATATAGTGACCTTCAGCTAAGCTAAACTTCAGTCCTTATAAATGTGAACTTGAGTTATTTTAGTTTTATTTTGACACAGTTGAGTTCCCTCGGACATGGACAAAGACACTTTACACCAGGGGTGTCCAAAGTGCGGCCCACAGCTAATTGTTTACCGGCCCGCCACACATTCTGCAAAAATTGCAAAATTGATAGTATTGCAAAAATTAAAAAAAACGTTTGAAAAAGTGGAATGAAGTGAAATCTAATGAGAAAAAGTTACAATGTTGACACAAAGCTGCCATGCAGGCTGTTTTTTTTTTCTTTTGTCTTTCTTTATTTTTCTTTTTTTTTGCTATTGCTCAAAAAAAAAATACAATAAATCTATGTTATAATGAATTATTGACCTATTCAAGGCTCCAATTTCTTCAAAAATGTCACTTTAAAATGTTTTATGTGGAAAAAATATTGCATATATTGTGTGGTTGCCATATAAAAACATCAAAGTTTTCTTTGACAAAAGAGCATAAAAACCAACAAAATAATAGTTCAAACGTAAAATCGACAGATATATCTGAAGTTGATCTCGTAACTTAAGTGTTGAAAGTAAAAAAAAACTAATAAAAATGTATCACTTTATGAGTGGGGGACCTTTTGGATCCCAAACATATTTAGTGGGATTTTATTAATATTTTCACTGATTTCTCAAAAATATTAAAGAATTAAAATCAATGGTGTCTTGCATTATTGATCTTTTAGAGCTATAATGACTAAATACTGCATCTTTTCAGTTTTGCATTCAACCTTTTTTTTATTTTTACTTTTTATCAACCTGAAGTTGATATAGAGATTTACTGTAAGTGTTAAATAAAAAATAAAAAAATAATAATTTGACTTATTTTTAACGTTTTAATGACTGGGACCCTTTATGGTCCCCAGGAGCCCTAAAGGTTCCAAAAAATAAATCCATATATTTTGTTATGGTTTGAAAATGAAAAATATCAAAATGGCCACCGCATGTTTAAATTTTTCCGTGTGCGGCCCTCAGTGGAAAAAGTTTGGACACCCCTGCTTTACACTGTAAAATCTGGAGATGGTATGATAAAAAATGAACATAAAAACTGTCAGCTCATTCGCCAGACAGTTACCATAAGATTTACAAGGGTTTTTACACCAAATTACTGTAAACTGAAAAATAATACCACCGTTATTTTTACGGTAAAATTTTAGTGACAGAGCTGTCAGGTTTTTTTTGTTACTATAAACTCTGCAGTGGTTCTTACAGCGCATTACTGTAAATGTTTTTATTTGTATTTTTACAGTAAAAATCTGTTTTTTTTACAGTGTAGCTTGCTTACAGGGAGTTGCTCTTTCTGATGCCCAGTGTGTGTTGTTTGTGTCTGCACCGTTATTGTAGAATATTATAGTATAGTATAGTACAGCATAGTTTGTTTGGTATAGTATACAAATAATATAAATACTGTAAAAACCACAGCAAGTAGTTGTTAAATAGCAACAGTCAAAGACTGTAAAATAAAATTAAAAGTTTATCACAGTAGTAAATGCAGTGGACTCTTACAAGCCAAGAAACTAAATTACTACAGTTATAATATGTAGAAAACACATGAATTTACTGTGAAAATAGCACAGAACACAGGAAAACACAAACATGATCTAACGGTCAGGAGCAGGCCTGACAGGGATAGGCTAATTGGCAACACTAAAATTGGCCCTAATTTATTTTGAGGTGAGTTCCTGGCAACCACAGCTGCTGGTATTTTAACAAAAATGGAATAGGGTTTTTTTGTAAACTGGTAACATTATATAATTTTTTTCACAAAAATTTACCCTACAACAGTTTTTAACTGTAAAATTAACGGATTCAACATCAACATACCGTAATACCCAATACACCGTGACTGTTTTTTTTACGGACAATTCCTGGCAACCACAGCTGCCGGCATTTTACCGTAAATTGTTAGGATTTTTCCATCCTTTTTTACAGTGTATATTTTATATTAGCCACCCGGGCCATACGGGACGCAATTACACTAAACTCAAAATTTAAGTAAAGCGCCACAAAATATGGGAATTTGAGACCCCTAATTTAGTACTGTATTTGTATTAATATTTGGGAACTTAGTAGATCTTATAATTGTTTATATTCAATGAATACTAAAATATTATTTAAAATACTCATTTTAAATAATACATTTTTATTTTTATTTTCTAAATGGGTGTCTTTTGAGCAGGAACACATACAAAAATGTAAGAAAAACTGAAATGCAATTACTATTGTTATTAATGAATTTTCAAATGCGCTGTTTTCAAGTGACAAAAAAACAGTAAAACACATTATTATAGATATTTACCTGGATTCATGAACATAAACATGTGTTATAGTCGTGGAATGTGACCCAAGTCTCAGTTCAGTTAATCTTTGCCTTGGACTTAGGCAAAGCAGGTTTGAAAAAACGTACAGTATACATTTTTTTTTTCTCCTCGAAAGACTCCTTGAGAATGGTGCAAAAGGTTTACTTTCTTTAAGAGGAATATCAATCATTTTCCAAATGTGGAAAACAAAAATATTTCAAAGACCACCTTTTAGTATAAAGGTATGACATTTTCCATCTATGTGCGTGGTCCACTGTTTTATATAAAGATGAAGCTAACTGAAGTATGTCATCCATCCTTTGATAAATGTATAATTCAATAAATGCAACTTATACTTTTAAATATTTTTCTTGCAGATGTAATGTTGTTTGTGTGCATATAATGAGCCGTTGCAGGGTAATGCAGGCCCCAGATTTCCTGCTCTTGGTATGGACCTTTTACAACAGTAAGAGAAAATGAAAAACACTCAAATATAACCCTCATCATTTCTATGAATAGACGTTTGCCTTTTAGGATGTCGGCTTTTATACCTGCTGCAGCACGGTGCATCATGGGAATGTATTCATCTATTAATTCTCTACCACTTACTGTATTCCAGCTGACTGTGTGGTAGAGGTGCCTGCACAGGTCACCAGCCAGCTAGAGCATAAATTAACAACCGTTAACATTTACACCTAAGGACCATTTAGAGACGGGGTGCCCAAACATTTTGCCTTCAAGGGCCGAAGTGAAATGTGCCAATGGTCCGTGGGCCCAACAACGATGTTCACCATGCAACAGCACCACAAGTGAGAAATTTAACCTTATACTGCCATATATAAATATAAGGTAGTAGCAATTGTCAGGATCCATAGATGGCAATTAGTTAGCCTGTAAAAGAAATAAATATCATCTAGATACATATATATATATATATATATATATATATATATATATATATATATATATATATATATATATATATATATATGTATATATATATATATATATATATATATATATATATATATATATATATATATATATATATATATATATATATATATATATATATATATATATATATATATAACAAAAATTCCATTATTTACTTTATTTTAACAAAAAATCTTAGGGTACATTAAACATATGCTTCTTATTACAATTAAGTCCTTAAATAAAATAGTGAACATACAAGACAACTTGTCTTTTAGTAGTAAGTAAGCAAACAAAGACTCCTAATGTAGCTACTGACATATGCAGTAACATATTGTGTCATTTATCATTCTATTATTTTGTCAAAATTATTAAGGACAAGTGGTAGAAAATTCATTATTAATTTACTTGTTCATTTACTGTTAATATCTGCTTACTATCTCTTTACATGTTCTGTCTACACTTCTGTTAAAATGTAATAATCACTTATTCTTCTGTTGTTTGATACTTTACATTAGTTTTGGATGATACCACAAATTTGGGTATCAATCCAATACCAAGTGCTTACAGGATCATACATTGGTCATATTTAAAGCCCTCATGTGTCCAGAGACGTATTTCCTGAGTTTATAAACATTATATAAAAAATAAAATAAAACAAAAGCAGATTTTGTGATGCCAAAATTAATATCGACGTAATCATAGTTGTATCGACTAGTTACACACCTGTAATTGGTATCATCACAGTGGATGTCGGGTATCAATCCACCAATGGCATTTGTTTACATGTTGATGCCGGTGAGCTACGGTGTGTAGTGAAGCATGTTTAGCTATTCCTCGTCCTGCAGGGATGATACTTGTAAGAAACTTACTTTATTTGTCACCATGGAGACCATTATTAGTGATTTAGAAGTAGCTAAAACACTGCCGACGGCGGATGGACGTTAGCGGCTAGCTAGCCATGTCTTAAAGCACCTCTTCCTGAGGGCGTTTCAGTTTTATAACTTCACCTTTATCTTTAGTTTTTTAGTCAAAATGCGTCCGTTCTCACTTTTCTGTCTACACACTGTGTCTGCTTGTAAGTACTCTGTGATTGTGTGCCGCCGAACATGCTCGTCTGCTCGTAAACCAGCAATGTCACGACGTGACTTTGACGCAGGGGGGTGCGGGACCAGTACTTTTCAGAGACGGTATCGTACCGAAAATGATTTATTAGTATCGCGGTACTATACTAATACCGGTATACCGTACAACCCTAGTACAAACTATGTTTTATTTGTACTTTTTCCAGCTGGGATATTGTATTGTTGTGTTGACTGTGACTGTAATCCCAGCTGAAGTGCAGGGTGATGACTGCAGCTTGGGGCGAGAGAGTTCACTGACCTTCCACCATGGGTAGGTGAGCTGTTAGCAGTGTTGAGAGCCACTGCGGGTAAATGGGGCATGGCATGGAAACACTGATGTGGTCTGAGGCAGCAGGTGAGAGGACAAGGTTGTACATGTTTGCATTCGTACAGGACAAAAGGCCACAGAGGAAAGCAAGCTTGGGAGGAGTCAAGTGAGCAAATACTGACAGGAAAAGAACAGTGGATATATCCAAAGGCTCCAGGATAGCAAACTAGACTCAGATTATCACAGTGCATGCACCATGGAGTTTCAAGAAGGCTGTCTTGGTGCATAAATAGAGGTAATGCACCACACCAGGAGAAACTGAGGATTTGGTAACTTTCTCAAAGATACTTGAACAGGGCTGAGGGGAAGCTGGGGATCAATGGAATGTGAGCCACAGAATCACCCGAAGTGCACAGTGGCGGGTAGTGGCTTAGGCTTCTTGTGGTCCCATTTCGGTTTTAAAGCGTAGACCAGGGATGTCCAAACTAGGGCCCGCGAGCCAAATGCGGCCCGGGGCACGCCCTCTTGCGGTCGATATGAAGATTTATGGTCATTGACCATGAATTTAATTTGTGATTACGCAGAGCACAACATCAATGTGTTCCCATTCGCGGTATAAATTAACTATAACCAACAAGGAAAGTCAACCACATGGTCGCACATAACACAACTCCTGCTCATTGAACGTTGTGGATATTATAAAACATGTCCACGCACAATGCATAATTTCAAATTACAACCATATAAATCCACTCAACTACATGATGGTTGATGTGCGAAACACTTCCTCCACACTTTGCCATGTTTTGCGCATTTTAGCTGCTTGATATTTCCGATACAAAACTTTAAAGGCCTACTGAAAGCCACTACTAACGACCACGCAGTCTGATAGTTTATACATCAACGATGAAATCTTAACATTGCAACACATGCCAATACGGCCGGGTTAACTTATAAAGTGCAATTTTAAATTTCCCGGCAAACTTCCGGCTGAAAACGTTTCGATATGATGACGTTTGCGCGTGACGTCAATGGTTGAACCGGAAGTATTCGGACACATTGTATCTCAATACAAACAGCTCTGTTTTCATCGCAAAATTCCACAGTATTCTGGACATCTGTGTTGGTGAATCTTTTGCAATTTGTTTAATGAACAATGAAGACTGCAAAGAAGAAAGCTGTAGGTGGGATCGGTGTATTAGCGGCCGGCTGCAGCAACACAACCAGGAGGACTTTGAGTCGGATAGCAGACGCGCTATCCGACGCTAGCCGCCGACCGCATCGATGATCGGGTGAAGTCCTTCGTCGCGCCGTCGATCGCTGGAACGCAGGTGAGCACGGGTGTTGATGAGCAGATGAGGGCTGGCATAGGTGGAGAGCTAATGTTTTTATCATAGCTCTGACGAGGTCCCGTAGCTAAGTTAGCTTCAATGGCGTCGTTAGCAACAGCATTGCTAGGCTTTGACAGGCAGCACAGCATTAACCGTGTAGTTACAGGTCCAGTGTTTTGTTCGGTGTCTCCTGATAGTAGTATTGTTGATCTTCTGTCTATCCTTCCAGTCAGGGGCTTATTTCTTTTGTTTCTATCTGCATTGAAGCACGATGCTATCACGTTAGCTCCGTAGCTAAAGTGCTTCACCGATGTATTGTCGTGGAGATAAAAGTCACTGTGAATGTCCATTTCGGGTTCTGGACTCTCATTTTCAAGAGGATATAGTATCCGAGGTGGTTTAAAATACAAATCCGTGATCCACAAGAGAAAAAGAAGAAAGTGTGGAATCCAATGAGCCCTTGTACCTAAGTTACGGTCAGAGCGAAAAAAGATATGTCCTGCACTGCACTCTAGTCCTTCACTCTCACGTTCCTCATCCACAAATCTTTCATCCTCGCTCAAATTAATGGGGTAATCGTTGCTTTTTCGGTCCGAATCGCTCTCGCTGCTGGTATAAACAATGGGGAAATGTGAGGAGCCTTTCAACCTGCGACGTCACGCTACTTCCGGTACAGGCAAGGCTTTTTTTATCAGCGACCAAAAGTTGCGAACTTTATCGTCCATGTTCTCTATTAAATCCTTTCAGCAAAAATATGGCAATATCGCGAAATGATCAAGTATGACACATAGAATGGATCTGCTATCCCCGTTTAATTAAAAACATTTAATTTCAGTAGGACTGTAAGGAGGTCGCCACGGAAGTAAACGAGGTTGGAGTCGAATTTCCGCATACTCTTAATATTCAATATTTTATCATTTATACTTCATTGTCGTCATAGTCTGATGGTAGACTGGTTGACCATAGAGTTCCAGTGGACCTCAATTTACGTACCCCTCGAGATGCGAAATTTTCGATTTACAAACTTTAAATCAAGCTAAATGTGCTTCTCTGTATGAATGTTTCATTCATTCATTCATTTTGTGTGCCGCTGGAGGCATTAAGACATGGCCATTTTGGGGATGTCACTTCCTGTGCAGTGCAGTTCACACAGAGCGCTGTCATTTGCCCCGTACGTCACATCCTGTTTATCGAGTCCGTTACTCTGTTCCCACTTCTTAGTGTTTCTTTTATCGCCGTTTACCGAGTTTTATCTATTTTGCTTACTCAATATGGGTCCAAAAAAACTAACCCACCAGCCTGGAAAGAAAAAGGGAATCGCTGTGGACTTGGACTTAGACAGGAGAGGGACCCCCCACACAGTGCTCTCCTCTCCACTCCCTCCTCTCGCTGCCTCGGTTGCCTTTTCCACCTTTGTCGTCTGCCGTTTGCTGACAGCAAGGTAAATGTATTTTACTTGTTTTCAATTATTGTAGCAACATGGTTGTTAACGTTCTTAAAAGCACCAAAGGGAATTTTGTGTGTGTGTATGCGCGTTGACAGTTTAGCTTGTCATTGTTAATTTGATAATAAAGATATTGTTGCTCCATTACCCCCTTGTTAAGTTTATTTTGTTATATATGTACGATATATACGTTGCCGTATATAAATAAATAATGTAAATAATTCAATGTGATTATCTTGTGTGATGACTGTATTATGATGATAGTATATATGATAGTATATATCTGTATCATGAATCAATTTAAGTGGACCCCGACTTAAACAAGTTGAAAAACTTATTCGGGTGTTACCATTTAGTGGTCAATTGTACGGAATATGTACTTCACTGTGCAACCTACTAATAAAAGTCTCAATCAATCAATCAAAAAAGCTGTGTCTTCAAAGTGTGCATTCTTTCACTAAAATATAGATTTGTTTGGAGGCAAGAACCAAATATTCATGTTTACATTGTTTCTTATGGAGAACTTGGCTTCACTATATGAACGTTTGAATCAGAATACCTTTATTGTCATTGTATGGAAACAACGAAATTGGACAGCAATCCAGCTCAGTGCTTTTAAAACAACCTACATAAAATAGTCTTAAGACAACAAACAATAATAAAACAATTTAAAATTTCAAAAACATAATAAAATGTTAAAAACATATTGCACAGTAGATCTCTATCAGAGGTAAGCAAGTTAATAAAGTAGTGAGTGTTCAGGTACGTGCAGAGTTTAGGGCAATAACAGCTCTAGGATAGGAACTGTTTTTCAATCTATTTGTCCTTGCTTTGATGGTCTTATAGCGCCTCCTTGAGGGCAAGAGTTCAAGCCAGTGGTGACCTGGGTGGGGATGAGTCCCTGAGGATGCTGTTTGCTGGATGTACGAACCGTGTTTAAGAACCAATTGAGTTTGTAAATCTAGGTTTCACTGTACTCGGGACTGCTGAACATGTGTACTGGTTGTAGCTGGCCACACTCATGGATAGTGGAATGCTTCGAGCATCAACAGGACACAAACAGTCTTGATCAATACCTGAAAAGGGGCTACGAAAAGCCGCCAACTGAAAGCGTTTTGCACGAAGGACCATAGACAAAGGAGACACTACCCAGGTCTAACAACAGCAAATATGACGCACAAAACCCTCAGGCTCTCAGGCCTCTGGTAGAAAATCCAAGCTTGTAATTGCACTATTGTATGAAAGACATCTAAAAAAAAAGTATAATTCGGTTCACAAACCAAACCAACAACCGGTAATTGAGATAAGTTGTATTATTCCAATTTATGTCTTAGCGGACAAGAATCATAGCGACACTCTATCTTGATAATAGACCTAATCGTCTATTGGTCCTGATAGGATTAGACGGAACACACGTTCCCACGACAGTGACCTTGACCAACTGCAGTTCTAAATTCCCTTTGTTATTCGATTAAACAGAAAGTACATCCAGATTTCTCAGCCCTTTCATTGCGTTGGCAGCGGGGTGCAGACTGGCGAGGATTCGTTGTTGCAGACAAACCGGCTCCAGTGTGGACGTGAGCGTTTTCTTTATGTACAATATCTGATGTAACAATCATGTGGTGGACCATCCCATGATTTTGACCTAATATTTTAACATCTGATGACTCCTTTTATCCTTCATTTTGGGTCTGCTTGATCCTTTCAGCTTTCTGCCTTTCCTTAACTCTTCATCTCGGTCTAACTCTAACTTATCCTCACCTGATTCTTTCACTCTGCCTCATCTTTGCCATCATACCACAACTTAGTCAAAAGTTCAACTTTTCCCCTAACTCACATTTCTACTTTCTCTGTTCTTGCAGCTCCCCCTCCTCTGTAGTAGTCCATCTCTAGTGGCTCCATCTGTCATGGCCATGAAGGGCAACATGCCCGCCGCTTAGCCCGAGCTGCCACTCTGGCCACTGGACTGAACTCAGGGGCATATGTGGTCTTCCAAAGAAGAGCACTTCACGCACACACGCAGGCATGTGTGCGCACACAAACACACACAATGAAGCCAGGTGGTGTTGTCATGCATATGCATATAAAAAATGTGCACATGTGCATGTGTACTCCATTATTCCGTCAAAGCCAAACAAACACTGAATAAACTGCTCTGACAATAATTTTCAATAATTTGACATTTAAAGGGGACTTACGATGAATTTAGTCTTTTCTGACTTATAAATGTTGTTGCAATTTTGGATACTTGTGTTAAACAAGGCTAAAGCTTAAAATTATAAGGTTCATGCATTTTGCTTTGGATGTCTGCACTCACAGGGTTTTGCTGGGTTTGGACATTAAGTCAAGCTCTCAGCCAGAAAAAAACAACAATATATGCGACAAAAAGCAGCTGTTTTTTTAATGCAGGTCTGATACAATCGGCGATATTGTAGGTGCACCTAATGTTGCGACCTGGTGAATCTATTTAATGATTATAGAGTTTATTTTCGACCATGTCTGGAAAAAATAACAGCGGTAACAACTTTAATATATTTATCTAATTATAAGTCCCATCTTAGAACACATTTATGCAGTCTAAGCAAGTTGATCTGCCGCTTCTCTTTCCTGCTCGGACCCGTTCTCCTGTGTGGAGAGGTTATCAGGTGGTCACAGATCAGTTTCCACGGAGGAGGTGGTACCCGTTTCAAGTCGGGACCAGGGTGGACTACTCCTCTATGCATCAATTGGTGACGTCTCTGCACTGCCGACTTGTCGACATGCAAGAGGATCCCCCTTCTGACCTCCCCACGGACTGGACTCTCACATTATGAGCCATACCCACTCAGCATCCATTGCCCCGGTTACCCAGGGTGGTGGGTGGAGGGGGAGCGGGACCCCACATATGTTTAAAAGCAGGGGTCGGCAACCCAAAACAATGAAAGAGGGGCTCGGCCGTGCTTCCTCTTAGCTCACCTCACGAGTCTAGTCTGGAGCGAGAGGAGAACCAGCCTCGTCCTGGGTCACCTCTCTGTTGACTAGACGGTGAGTGCGTGCAACTAACACTCGTACCTCGCGCTGTCCACTTCCCTCGCAGCAAGGTAGCCACGATAGCAAACAACTACACTCTACAATGTTCACACTCGCTCTCCAAACAATAAATAGTCACAGGGGAGAGTGTCTCTTAAATAAACTTAATCCAAACGTGACTGAACCTGGCGTTCGTGAAGTCACTGGGCAGCAAACAAACACAGGTGCGAGCTGCGGTGAGCTAACTAGCGGTTAGCAATGCGCTTCAACTCCACTGGCAACGTGAAGCGCCCAAAACGTCCTTAAACTTAAAGTAGTGCACTGGCACTTAACTGTCACTTATGACACACTTAAATACAAAGCTTAGAGTACTAGTTACTTATCTGATCTGCAACTGTGGTGGACTCTATCTCCCGGGTAGTATTACCGACGCTCCCCAGCCTGTCAATGCTGGAGCACTTTTAAGCACTTTTTTACCTGCCGGCGGAAACGGAACTGCCCGTAACCATGGCAACCGTAACCGTAGCAACGGTTAAACAACTTAAAGAAAATACATTTCACCTTCCCAAACAACACATATGAAATAGAAATAAATAATAATAATTAATCCCCTAACAGAAATGATCTATATATAGAACTAAAAGGGACAATTTACACAAATATGAAAACCTTCAGAACAGCCGCCCCCTGATTTATGTGAAGGAAATCAGTTATCCTAATGAAGGTTTGATATATAAGCAGATCAGGGGGGTTTAGGGGGAGTCGGGTCAGAGTATGAGGGAGTCGGGTCAGAGTATGGGGGAGTCGGGTCAGAGTATGGGGGGAGCTTGATAAGGCGAGCGACTGGTTGATGGTAGGTTCTCTGGCCAGTGTCCACTATTGCTGAGCGAACTCTTCCATCCTTCCCCTTAGTGACTGTCTTCACTCTGCTCAGGAGCCAATGCGCTCTGGGTAGCGCTGGATCCACTATCATGTCTGGCCGCCCCATGAGGAGAGAGTTGGGCGTGATGGGATCGAGGTCAGCCAGGTCGCTACTTGCATATTCCAATGGTTTAGAATTCCGGATCGCTTCCGCTTCGACTAACACATTGGCGAGGACTTCAGCTTTGGGGACCTGTGTTCCAAGGGTGAAGTTTAGAGTGGGAGGGGCGCTAGGTGGGTTGTACTGGAAGTCAACTTGAAGGGGGGTTAGTTGCTTCTTAAGCTCTTCTTGCGCTAAGAGCTTTTCCTTGTCCTGGTTATGTTGTAACTGCACAACTATTTCTGTCTCCATGGGTCCTAACTCCCTAGTCTCCTCAGATGTGGAAAACAATGACAGCTCACAGGCAGCAGCTTTATTTTCAAAGACAGCCTTGGGACAGTTCTCCTCAGGAGCTCGATCAAACTGTTGCTGGTGATGATCCTCCTGCATTTTCTACCCATCTTTAATGCTTGCATCCCTGTCTTCATCCACATTGTCTTAAATCACATCTGCTTTTATTACCTCAAGGAATGCTTCGGTCTCACTGGCAGCCTTACTGGGCTGGTTTGAGGGTTCCTCCATCTTGTACTCGGCCCCGAGGAAGTGCATTCGGGTCTGGCTGGGATTAGCACTCTTCAGGTTGATGGGGCCTTGGAGAGTCCAACCAAGTGGGGTGTCCAGGGCGACGGGGCAGCCACATGGGCCTGGGATAATGCGCCTTGGGAGGGTCAGCCTTGCTTGATCGGACCCGAGTAGAATGGTCGGTACCACTTCCTCTTCCTGATCAAGCCTCAACTCTGCCAGATGGGGGTACTTTGCCTTGAGCGCCTTCATTGGGTAGCCATAAGTCGAAAGGCTCATGTCAGCCGCGGTGAACACATCGCGCAGGGGGTGCACTTCTCCTGGTTGCCCCTTTGCCATGATCTCCAGGGACACTATCTCACCCGCGACTTGGGTGGGCTTGGGTCGGATGGTGAGGATCTTCATTTGATGAGGATGACCTTTGAGCCCGAGGGCGGTGGCTGCCTCCTTCATCAGGATGGTGCACTCTGCACCGTCATCAATGATGGCATAGGTGGACATCTCCCTCCCATCATGGCGTAAGATGACCGGCACCATCTTGAGTAACACTCGGGGGTTGTTACCACGGACTGGGCCTACGTAGTAGGTACGACCCTCCTGGATCTCACTTGATGGGTCCCGAGGAAACTCTCCGGTCTCCGGCTTGTCGCTTCTGGTATTTAGGTCGTGGAGGACCGTGGGGTGTATCCTGCCGCATTCCTTAATACGACAAGGCCTCTTCAGGGTGCATTGCTTGGCCATGTGCTCACGGGCGCACCTCCAACACCGTTTGTTTTCCTTGATCCACTGCGTCCTCTCTTCGGTGTTATTCTTCCCAAACTCTGGACAGTGTTCAAGCCAGTGGGGGCCCGTGCAACACGGGCAAGGTGGTTGAGACTTCTTCTCACCTTGCTTAGGGCCGCCCCTCTCACCGTGGGGGGTGTCCCTCTCCTCCTCAGTGTCAGCCCCTGGGATTGTCGGCGGGGGAATGACTGCTGTCAGCCGCGGGCCCGCCTTTTCCTGTCTCTCTTCATCCCCTGGTAGTGAGGAGAAGGGGTGAATACTGTTTGCATAGTCGAACCTAATTCTGGTGTTACAATATTGCCCTCCGCCACTTGGGGTGCTTTACTCTCTAAACTACTGGGGCTGTCAGTCTCATCTAGGGTAGTCAAGTGATAGTCCTGTAGTCTAGTAGGTAACCTGCGCTCTCTAACAGGGCGTGCTGGTGGTTCTGGTTTTGGGGAGGGACTTAGGGTTCTCTCACTCTTTTTGGACATCCTAACTGATTAGACTATCCGGCTCGAAGGACCAAAATGTTCGGGAGCCTGTAAAGGACTGTATATTTACCGTAGGGGGATGCTCTAATTTTTCACTATTTACCCAATAAAGATAGTCTAGGAGAGAGTGAGAGGACACCACTTATATAGTTAAACAATTTACTACATACCATATAACATACAATAATCAGACAATAATAAACACATTGATTACACTCATACACTCATCCCCACTCACACGCTACCTCCCCAATGAAACCTCCCGCACTAAACCAATTACACAACACACACACACACACAGTCCAACCTGGGCCCCTTGGCTGGGCCAGAACATAGTCTGTTGTGGTCCTGATGTATCGTTGGTGCACGTAGGGGTGGGGGTGTTGAGTTGCAACTGCTGGATACCAAGGGGGCGTTGGAGAGGGGGGACACCTCCCGTTGTAGAGTAGCGCACAGTATAAAACGTTTGGTGGACAAAATGAGACAAAGAAGGAGTCGAAGATTTAACATGTAAACAAATTGAATATTCATAAAGTATAACATTTTAAATGCTGCTATTTTGACACAATCTTGTGGACATCATGAGTTGTTCCTGGTCAAATACTTTTTATGTTTGGAATGTGCAGCATCTATCTATATGACTGATTGCAAACAACCTTCCCTAGTCATGGTGAGAAAAAAATTATTAAAAAAAATCCAATGAACACAAAATGTAAACAGATATGGATATTATAAAAAATGTCCAATCACCATTAAAATAAATACATTACAAAGCGTGATGGGAAAATGCTTAACACTCTCCATACTTATCCATGTTTGGTGCATTTTAGCTGCTTGATGATTCTGATTGATTACAAAACTTTAAGTGCTGTAGCTGTTGTTAGCAATGCAGAACGCACAAAACCAGTTATTTACTCACCGAAGGTCGCGATACAAGGAATGTATCGACCTCTTTGCATGAACCTCATCTCAGTTTCATTTTGTAAAGAACCACTTCATGTATGTACATTGGATATATATTACAAACAAATGAAAATACTCTGAAAGAATGGAGCAGCTGGTTGTGCTAAATGCGTCGCAATAAAATAAGATATGAACCCACAATGTTGTTGTTGTTTTTTTATCAACAGTAACAATATTGGAAGTACATTTTTATTCATAAATGCCTGTGGAGTAACTGCTGGTGTGAATGTACATTTGTGTTATGCGCTTCATTCTCTTGGACGGACACACGACACACACACACACACACACACACACACACACACACACACACACACACACACACACACACACACACACACACACACACACACACACACACACACACACACACACACAAAGTAAAGTATCAGCTTGTGCAGAAAACACTAAAGTGGGCTCGGCACGGCCAAGCCCATTCCTGACCTTCAAGCCAAAGTCTGTACCACTGTCTCTCAAAGGACTGATTACAGCGGGTAGATCTCGCGTGAGAGGAAGAGGGGGGGTTAATAATTTTGCAATGCAGTCTGCTGAAAATGATGGAAAGCGTCGCTGTGGTCCAGTGTTAATTTTGACAGCAGTTTTAGTCAGTCTTTTGACGAAAATGTGTTTTAGTTTGTCATCTAAATTAATTTAAATTCAGTCGACTCAATTCCTCAACATTTTAGTCGACTAAAATATAAAGTATAAAGGATAACATCTTTGAAGTTGTCTAGGTATCATTTATATTAAGGTTATTACAATTACTGTACAACGTACTAAACCAACTCTGCATAACTTAGCATATGAAAATGCATTTCAAAGAGTCGGGGTATGAAGCATCACATTATTTCAGAATCAATTCAGACTAAGAGACTAATTAAAGCATTAAAAATGGTTTCCCTTAATTTCCGAACGTGCATTCAAGAGAGTGTATTATGAAAATTGAGCAGATCGTCCGTCATTTTCCGTAAAAACGTATTCATTTGCACTGAGCAGAGGGTAAAATGAAATGATGCGCAGTGCATACCCTTGTATTCAAATATTGGTATTTATTTAACAGGAAATAATGGAAATGGAACATAAACATGTATTTGACGCTCAAACCTTAATATTAAGAATGGAATGAGAACTGCTATAATTCAGTGTTACACAAAGTTGTATACATAAAATTGTTGGCAATTTGGAGTGCATAACCTAGAGCAGAGGTGTCAAACTCATTTTAGATCGGGGGCCACATGGAGAAAAATCTACTCCCAAGTGGGCCGGACTGGTAAAATCACGGCACGATAACTTAAAAATAAAGACAACTTCAGATTGTTTTCTTTGTTTAAAAATAGAACAAGCACATTCTGAAATTGTACAAATCATAATGTTGTTTCTTTTACACTTACATGTTGCGGTTAATAGTAGTCTATCTTTATTTGTCGTTATTTATATTTTCCGAATAAATGTGGATAATGTTCAACAGTCAACTCATTGGTGTTAATTTTCAATCGATCAAGACAAAAAAATGATATCAAAATCAAATAACAGGATGTTTTTTGTGTAGTTTGATCATTTTCCTCGACTGATGTACTAACATCATGTGGTTTATTTTGTACATATGTAGCATCATCTACAAAATTGCTATTGCGACATCCAGCGGACACATTTAGAACAGATGTTTCTTTCATTCAAAAATTTCAGGTTAATTTTTATACTTAGCAAACTCATCCCGCGGGCCGGATAAAACCTGTTTGCGGACCTGACCCGGCCCTCGGACCATACGTTTGACACCCCTGACTTAATACTATGTTCGATAACATTGTAACTATTTTCTGTTCCATAATTAAAATGTAATGTGTACATTTTATCGTGTATGTCTACCATTTATTTGGACAATTATGACAATAAAATATCTATAGTTTGAACACTCAACGCCAGTGTACAGTGCATGAAAATGTGTGTGCATGGTTATGGTCATATGAAGAAATAAACTAGTTTTATTCTACATTGTGTTAAACTACACTCGGTGTGCATAATAACTGGGGTCTTCTTGGCCACTGTCCCATGTAAATATAGCAACCGGTGTTATAAGCTAATGTATACAGTCATAATCAAAGTTTACATACACTTGTAAAGAACATAATGTCATGGCAGTCTTGAGTTTCCAATCATTTCTACAACTCTTATTTTTTTGTGACAGAGTGATTGGAGCACATACTTGTTGGTCACAAAAAACATTCATGAAGTTTGGTTCTTTTATGAATTTATTATGGGTCTACTGAAAATGTGACCACATCTGCTGGGTCAAAAGTATACATACAGCAATGTTAATATTTAGTTACATGTCCCTTGGCAAGTTTCACTGCAATAAGGCACTTTTGGTTGCCATCCACAAGCTTCTGGTTGAATTTATGAACCACTCCTCTTGACAAAATTGGTGCTAAATTTGTTGGTTTTCTGACATGGACTTGTTTCTTCAGCATTGTCCACACGTTTAAGTCAGGACTTTGGGAAGGCCATTCTAAAACCTTAATTCTAGCCTGATTTAGCCATTCCTTTACCACTTTTGACATGTGTTTGGGGTCATTGTCCTGTTGGAACACCCAACTGTGCCCAAGACAAAATCTCTGGGCTGATGATTTTAGGTTGTCCTGAAGAATTTGGAAGTAATCCTCCATTTACTCTCTGTAAAGCACACGTCCCATTGGCAGCAAAACAGGCCCAGAGCATAATGCTACCACCACCATGCTTGACAGTAGGAATGGTGTTCTAGGGATTAGAGGCCTCATCTTTTCTCCTCCAAACATATTGCTGGGTATTGTGGCCTAACAGCTAAATTTTTGTTTCATCTGACATCACATGGACAACGATAAGACCTTCTGGAAGAAAGTTCTGTGGTCAGATGAATGACAATGCTGAAGAAACAAGTTCATGTCAGAAAACCAACACATTTAGCTGAACTGCACCAATTTTGTCAAGAGGAGTGGTCAATAATTCAACCAGAAGCTTGTGGATGGCTACCAAAAGCGCCTTATTGCAGTGAAACTTGCCAAGGGACATGTAACCAAATATTAACATTGCTGTATGTATACTTTTGACCCAGCAGCTTTGGTCACATTTTCAGTAGACCCATAATGAATTCATAAAAGAACCAAACTTCATGAATGTTTTTTTTGTGACCAACAAGTATGTGCTCTAATCACTCTATCACAAAAAATAAGAGTTGTAGACATGATTGGAAACTCAAGACAGCCAAGACATTATATTCTTTACAAGTGTATGTAAACTTTTGATCGCGACTGTATATGTCTCACATGGCTGTCTTTCTTTGTGTGTTAGCTTGAAAAATGAGAAATCAAAATATGCTATTAGTAGCTGAACAGTGTGGTCAGGACATCATTAAAGTGCAATGTACAGGTATCTTGCTTATTGGCGGGTAAAATCGCGGCATCATGGGGTAGTACAAAAGTAGTTGTTTTTTGGACATGTGGACATGATGTAAGCGACCTTTGTCTTTAATAGTGACATTGATTCAGTACAGTATGAGTTATTTCGAAATATTAGCTTCAGCCTACCGTATTTTTCGGACTATAAGTCGCAGTTTTTTTCATAGTGTCAAGACTTGGTCCTTGGGGTTTGTTTTCCCGGAAGGCAACGGAAAGTTGGCGCGGGCAAGACGTGAATGTGAGTACATTTTTTAATTAATCTATCAAAAAAAGAACAAACAAAAAGCGCTCACAGCGGAGGTACACAACTTGGCTAATGAAAACAAAAGACTTGCACAAAGGCAAAAAACTATGAACATGAAACAAAAACTTACTTGGAACGGAACTGTGAACATGGCATTAAGCAGAGTGATGATAAAGTGTGATGTCGCCAGGCAGACTAACTGAAAACAATGGGCTTAAATAATACAGACATGATTGACAACAGGTGTGTGAGTCCGAACGTGAAAACAGGTGCAACTAATCGGTCATCATGGTGACAAAACAAGAGTGCACAAAGAGTCCAAAAACAAAACCGAACATAACTAAAACAAAACATGATCACACAGACATGACACATAGTTTGACCGGGAGTGCAACTTATACTCAGGAGCGACTTATGTGTGAAATTATTAACACATTACCGTAAAATATTAAATAATATTATTTAGCTCATTCACGTAAGAGACTAGACGTATAAGATTTCATTTTAGCGATTAGGAGTGACAGATTGTTTGGTAAACGTATAGCATGTTCTATATGTTATAGTTATTTGAATGACTCTTACCATAATATGTTACGTTAACATACCAGGCACGTTCTCAGTTGGTTATTTACGCCTCATATAACGTACACTTATTCAGCCTGTTGTTCACTATTCTTTATTTATTTTAAATTGCCTTTCAAATGTCTATTCTTGGTGTTGGGTTTTATCAAATAAATGTCCCCATAAAATTCGACTTATACTCCAGTGCGACTTATAAATGTTTTTTTCCTTCTTTATTATGCATTTTCGGCCGGTGCGACTTATACTCCGGAGCGACTCATACTCCGAAAAATACGATACTTACTGTTGCGCAGACGTCACGATGGTTAGTCTGCAGAGGGCGCTTCAAGTCGGTTGTATTTTTACCGGAGGAAATGGAGCTACGGGGTTTACAAGTTGTTTTGTTGTCGAGGGCGGCAAAGGTGAAGAGCGTTCATATGTCTTCTCTTCTCTTTCTTCCCAGCATGGGAGACATATTGTAAAAAGTTTGAGAACCACTGATATACACTGATTAGTTGATATGGTTCAGTTCTAACCCCAACACTTTAGAACAACAAACCATACCCCTAAAGACCCACTCACTGTTTTTTTTTTTTCCATGCCTGGTTGCAGTTTTCAATTGGAAGGAATTGTTCCGTCGGGAGAGCTTTAGAGTTTGGATGTGTTATCTCCATTCTCAACTGCTGCAAAACACGTTAAATCTTGGGTTTACAGAATAAAAGATCCCAGGTTAAAAACCGAACGTTACCACAAATCCCTTTTTAAGCAAATTGGCTACGATTTACGTCCAAAAACCACAAACATTTGCAGAGTTCTATTGCTTGGGTGTTGTTTACTTGTGAATATTCTGCAACAAACGTGACTACAGGTGTTACAGCTGAATGCAGTGAGGAGCAACATCCTGTGTGAGGTTTCTCACCTGCACCTCATGTCTGTTTTGTTTAACTATTTATATGCACTTGACAAAAACTATGAAGAAATCCCATCTGTCTCCATTAGTGTCTCATCTTCAATCGCGTTCTTTCTTTCTCTTCAAAAACCCCCGTTTCACTACTTTCAGACTGACTTAAAGGCCTACTGAAATTTTTTTTATTTATTTAAACGGGGATAGCAGATCCATTCTATGTGTCATACTTGATCATTTCGCGATATTGCCATATTTTTGCTGAAAGGATTTAGTAGAGAATATTGATGATAAAGTTCACAACTTTTGGTCGCTGATAAAAAAAGCCTTGCCTGTACCGGAAGTAGCGTGACGTCAAAGGTTGAAAGGCTCCTCACATTTCCCCATTGTTTACACCAGCAGCGAGAGCGATTCGGATCGAGAAAGCGACGATTTCCCCATTAATTTGAGCCAGGATGAAAGATTTGTGGATGAGGATCGTGAAAGTAAAGGATTAGAGTGCAGTGCAGGACGCATCTTTTTTCGCTCTGACCGTAACTTAGGTACAAGCTAGCTCATTGGATTCCACACTCTCTCGTTTTGCTATTGTGGATCACGAATTTGTATTTTAAACCACCTCGGATACTATATCCTCTTGAAAATGACAGTCGAGAACGCCAAATGGACATTCACAGTGACTTTTATCACCACGACAATACATCGGCGAAGCACTTTAGCTACGGAGCTAACGTGATAGCATCGTGCTTAAACGCAGATAGAAACAAAAGAAATAAGCCCCTGACTGGAAGGATAGACAGAAGATCAACAATACTACCAAACGCTGGACCTGTAACTACATGGTTAATGCCGTACCGCCTGGCGAAACCTAGTAATGCTGTTGCTAACGACGCCATTGAAGCTAACTTAGCTACGGGACCTCGACAGAGCTATGCTTAAAACATTAGCTATCCACCTACGCCAGCCCTCATCTGCTCATCAACACCCGTGCTCACCTGCGTTCCAGCGATCGACGGCGCGACGAAGGACTTCACCCGATCATCGATGCGGTCGGCGGCTAGCGCCGGATAGCGCGTCTGCTATCCAACTCAAAGTCCTCCTGGTTGTGTTGCTGCAGCCAGCCGCTAATACACCGATCCCACCTACAGTTTTCTTCTTTGCAGTCTTCATTGTTCATTAAACAAATTGCAAAAGATTCACCAACACAGATGTCCAGAATACTGTGGAATTTTGCGATGAAAACAGAGCTCTTTGTATTGGGATACAATGTGTCCGAATACTTCCACTTCAACCATTGACGTCACGCGCATACGTCATCATACATAGAAGTTTTCATTTAAAATTGCACTTTATAAGTTAACCCGGTCGTATTGGCATGTGTTGCAATGTTAAGATTTCATCATTGATATATAAACTATCAGACTGCGTGGTCGGTAGTAGTGGGTTTCAGTAGGCCTTTAAATGAATACTGCTCGGTGATTTCTCATACTAACTTTTCTGTACCTTATTTTCTCACGCAATAGATGTGCAGTGAGCCCAAATAAAAAATGCACATCTCATAGACACAGTTCCTCCCGATGATAGCAAAACAGGCGGTGCCAGGTGGCCGGATTTATATCTACTTTAAATGATGCCAGCTTGTGCCACTGGAGAGGTCATTACTAGAACACTGCAGAACAGAAGTGGCACCTGTAAAGCTGACATATTCATGTACACACACACACACACACACTATATTGCCAAAAGTATTTGGCCACCTGCCTTGACTCACATATGAACTTAAAGTGCTATCCCATTCCTAACCCATAGGGTTCAATATGATGTGGGTCCACCTTTTGCAGCTATTACAGCTTCAACTCTTCTGGGAAGGCTGTCCACAAGGTTGCGGAGTGTGTTTATAGGAATTTCCGACCATTCTTCCGAAAGCGCATTGGTGAGGTCACACACTGATGTTGGTCGAGAAGGCCTGGCTCTCAGTCTCCGTTCTAATTCACCCCAAAGGTGTTCTATCGGATTCAGGTCAGGACTCTGTGCAGGCCAGTCAAGTTCATCCACAGCAGACTCTGTCATCCATGTCTTTATGGACCTTGCTTTGTGCACTGGTGCACAGTCATGTTGGAAGAGGAAGGGGCCCGCTCCAAACTGTTCCCACAAGGTTGGGAGCATGGAATTGTCCAAAATGTTTTGGTATCCTGGAGCATTCAAAGTTCCTTTCACTGGAACTAAGCGGCCAAGCACAACTCCTGAAAAACAAACCCACATCATAGATTCCTCCTTCACCAAATTTCACACTCTGTACATTGCAGTTTGATTAAAAATGAAACACTTGACAGCCCTAATATATATACATATATGTCTTAATTAGATTATCCAAAAAATAGTGCTTGATACCGTGGTAGAGCGTAATGTATGTGTGGGAAAAATCACAAGAGTATTTCATCTCTACAGGCCTGTTTCATGAGGGGTTTCCCTCAATCATCAGGAGATGTTTTCTTTAAATCTCCTGATGATTGAGGGAAACCCCTCATGAAACTGGGTCAAAAGTATACATACAGCAATGTTAATATTTGGTTACATGTCCCTTGGCAAGTTTCACTGCAATAAGATGCTTTTGGTAGCCATCCACAAGCTTCTGGTTGAATTTTTGACCACTCCTCATGACAAAATTGGTGCAATTCAGCTAAATGTGTTGGTTTTCTGACATGGACTTGTTTCTTCAGCATTGTCCACACGTTTAAGTCAGGACTTTGGGAAGGCCATTCTAAAACCTTAGTTCTAGCCTGATTTAGCCATTCCTTTACCACTTTTGACGTGTGTTTGGGGTCATTGTCCTGTTGGAGCACCCAACTGCGCCCAAGACCCATCCTCCGGGCTGATGATTTTAGGTTGTCCTGAAGAGTTTGGAGGTAATCCTCCTTTTTCATTGTCCCATTTACTTTCTGTGAAGCACCAGTTCCATTGGCAGCAAAACAGGCCCAGAGCATAATACTACCACCACCATGCTTGACGGTGGGCATGGTGTTCCTGGGATTAAATGCCTCACCTTTTCTCCTCCTAACATATTGCTGGGTATTGTGGCCAAACAGCTCTATTTTTGTTTCATCTGACATCACATGGACAAAGATAACACCTTCTGGAGGAAAGTTCTGTGGTCAGATGAAACAAAAATTGAGCTGCTGAATTGGCACCCGGTATCATCGATTAAGTGATTCTATTTCATATCCTTTGTCTTCTTTAATGTTTCCCTTTTGTTTTCATGTGTTTTACCCTATCTTTTGTGGACATTTTGAATATTCACTGCAACGACATCACTTCTTCATTGCGGGATAAATGAAGTCTATCCTGTCCTGTTATGTCCCACTGTAAGTGTGATGGTCAGGTGTCCCAATATTTGTGCCCGCATTGTGTAGCTCAAGTTCGCTGTCTGGTTCGACTCACAGGTGGAGCTCTATTTGTTGCTGCAAGACAACTTGCACTTTTATTATCCTTTTAATGAGGCTCGGTGGCCTTTGCAAACTCCCGACATAACTCCAATCGTATTAAGAAGTTTAATCAGCCAAACTGCACGTGCAGGTCCCTTAAGTATGTGGCCGCCTGATGGTGGGCCTGTGACTCGGTCCATCTGAATGTATTCAACTTTTAGAGTTAGTGGAGCAGAGAATACAATTTACATGGCTCAGCAGTTTTTAAAGCAACAATTTTTTTTTCCACCCACATATTTTTGCTCACCATCCTTCTTTTTGCGACACGCTTTATTAGGTATTTTCTGCGCTCTCATGCCAAAAGTTTAAAAAAAATGGTGTGTACTTCATTACCTCTGCCAAAAAGGTTATTACACCGTTTGTTTGTTTGTTGGCGGAATAACCACATTAAAGACCATATTTGGTACGGACCTGCAAACCTACTCAGTGGTTAGTGTGTCCGCCCTGAGATCAGTACACTGCAAAAAGTGAGTGTTCAAAAACAAGAAAAAAAACATACAAAAATTAGGGGTATTTTATTTGAACTAAGCAAAATTATCTGCCAAAAGAACAAGAAAATGCGCCTTGTCAAGACATTTCCAAAAACAAGTAAAATTAGCTAAAAATACCTTAAAATAACACTAATAACAAGTGCACTTTTCTTGGTAGAAAAAAAATATGAGACCTCTTTGCTCAATATGTTGAAAAATATTCTCAAATTAAGTAAATGCTAGTGCCATTATCTTGACATAATGATATGCGCTCGACATCATGACTTTTTTGTTCATGCTTGAAGTCAGAAATTATTACTTTAAAAAAGTAGTTTTATACTTGTGAGTGTTAATGACTGCTTTGCAGCACTTGATATTCTAGTTTCAAGCATGTTTTACTCAATATAGGTCATAAAATCTCAGCAACAAGCTGTAATATCTTACTGAAATAATTTAGGACTAAAACCCTTAAAACAAGTAAAACACTCTAACATAAAATCTGCTTAGTGAGAATATGTCAAGACGTGGACTATGGGTTGTTTTGTTTTCCCGGAATGCAAAGGAAAGTTAGCGCGGGCAAGGCGTGAAGGTACGGACATGTTTTATTTCAAACACTAAAAGACTACAAAAAAGGAAGCAAACAATGGCGGTGAACAATCTTGGCTAATGAAACAAAACTTGCACAGAGGCAGACACTATGAACATGAAAACGAAAACAACACTTACTGTGGCGTGAAACAGCATGAAAACTATGGCATGGAACTATGGCTAGGAATGAAAGGTAGCAGAGGTAAACAGAGATGATGTCACCAGCACGATCAACAGAAACAGACAGGCTTAAATAGCAGTGACATGATTAGTGACAGGTGTGCGAGTGCAAAGCGTGAGACAGGTGCGTGACATGACAGGTGAAAACTAATGAGTAGTCATGGAAACAAAAACAATGGAGCGTAAACAGAAACTAAAGAGTCCAATAACTGAACAAAACAAAACATGATCCAAAAGACATGACAGAATAATTATCTTATCAGACAGAAAGTAAGCAAAAATCACCCTTAATTGAGATATTTAATCTTACTTAGATTTCAGTTTTTGTAGTGTAGGTTGTGAGTTGAAACCCCGGCCGAGTCATACCAAAGACTATAAAAATAGGACCCATTACCTCCCTGCTTGGCACTCTGCATCAAGGGTTGGAATTGGGGGTTAAATCACCAAAAATGATTCCCGGGCGTGGCCACCGCTGCTGCTCACTGCTCCCCTCACCTCCCAGGGAGTGAACAAGAGGATGGGTCAAATGCAGAGGACACATTTCACCACACCTAGTGTGTGTGTGTGATAATCATTGGTACTTTAACTTTACTTTAAAACGGTGAATTTTGACATGGTGCAAATCCATAAAAGTGTGCAATCAGGTGGTATTCCAAATTTGGATCTATGAGTTATTGTACATAATCCTTTGCTGCTCGCTATCGTGTTAAAAAAAAGATGGAGGTGATGACTATTAACTTAGGGGAGCGGCTCCACACTGTGTATGGACATATATAGTTAGCTGCTCGCCGCCTGTCAGCCGAGGGACAAAAATAGATAAAGTATCACCCTCGGGAGATGAGCCCTTGTGATCGACATTGAAAGGCATTAATCGGCAATGGCGAGCACATGTTTTTCCACGAAAATTGTCCGGTACTGACCAGTGGCCGATCGATCTGCACACAAAATGTGATTTATGCAAGTGCTCAATGCCGTGCATACAAAACCGTAATTGGCCTCCCTGCCGGTCAATAAGTTTGCACTGTGTTATAGGTTTATCAGATGTTGAATGAATTTAGAGGTATGCAGACTGTATGGCTTATAGAAAAAGTACATCAAATTAGAGGAACAAGATGTGTGTTGGTTGTGATTGATTTAGCTAGCAGATGTTGTGCAAAGCCGTATTGATCTGCAGGAAATGCAGTTTAAAACCCGGTCCCTAAACACCTCATCCACCTCTCACATGCTTGGCTTTTAAACTCGCCGAGGAGGAGAGAGGAGTGTTCTTAAGTGGCAACTTATTTCCATTTGGATTTGTCTTTTGCCTTTGTAGCAGGTTCGTCGTCTCCCGTTTCACAGCCTCCCTTGACCTCGCTCTCGCTCAACTCCACCCGTCCCACTTTCATCCATCCCCTCCTTCATCCTGTCTTCGCAAGTTGTTTATCTTTGGTGTTTGCGCAGAAGGCTACCGACCCATTAACTCCTCCCAGCAGCACCTTGTCTCAGCTCTGTCTCTGAGGACGGATAGACATGTGGGCTCGGAACGTACGGTTCAATATAGCTGCCATATGCTTGGAGGTAGATGGTGTTCCCGCGTTCCTAAGTGGAAACAAGATAAAGCTGGAAACTGCAGCTTCGAGTACAGTAATGGATAATGTGAGAGACAGAAAGTATTAAAAAAATGCACATTTTACTGCCACTTAATATTCTAACAGGGCGAATGTTAGCTAAAACATACATTAAAGAAAAATCAAGTTTTTAGCATGTTTCTCTAGTTGGAAGTGGAATTCCTATAGGCTGAAATGTGAACATTTCTACTGACAGATGACAGTGCATACTATAAATATTATTTTTCTACAAACCCCGTTTCCATATGAGTTGGGAAATTGTGTTAGATGTAAATATAAACGGAATACAATGATTTGCAAATCCTTTTTAACCCATATTCAATGGAATGCACTACAAAGACAAGATATTTGATGTTCAAACTCATAAACTTTTTTTTTTTGTTGCAAATAATAATTAACTTAGAATTTCATGGCTGCAACACATGCCAAAGTAATGTGGAAAGGGCATGTTCACCACTGTGTTACATGGCCTTTCCTTTTAACAACACTCAGTAAACGTTTGGGTACTGAGGAGACACATTTTTTAAGCTTCTCAGGTGGAATTATTTCCATTCTTGCTTGATGTACAGCTTAAGTTGTTCAACAGTCCGGGGGTCTCCGTTGTGGTATTTTAGGCTTCATAATGCGCCAAACATTTTCAATGGGAGACAGGTCTGGACTACAGGCAGGCCAGTCTAGTACCCGCACTCTTTTACTATGAAGCCCCGTTGATGTAACACGTGGCTTGGCATTGTCTTGCTGAAATAAGCAGGGGCGTCCATGGTAACGTTGCTTGGATGGCAACATATGTTGCTCCAAAACCTTTATGTACCTTTCAGCATTAATGGTGCCTTCACAGATGTGTAAGTTACCCATGTCTTGGGGACTAATACACCCCCATACCATCACAGATGCTGGCTTTTCAACTTTGCGCCTATAACAATCCGGATGGTTCTTTTCCTCTTTGGTCCGGAGGACACGACGTCTACAGTTTCCAAAAACAATTTGAAATGTGGACTCGTCAGACCACAGAACAGTTTTCCACTTTGTATCAGTCCATCTTAGATGAGCTCAGGCCCAGCGAAGCCGACGGCGTTTCTGGGTGTTGTTGATAAACGGTTTTCGCCTTGCATAGGAGAGTTTTAACTTGCACTTACAGATGTAGCGACCAACTGTAGTTACTGACAGTGGGTTTCTGAAGTGTTCCTGAGCCCATGTGGTGATATCTTTTACACACTGATGTCGCTTGTTGGTGCAGTACAGCCTGAGGGATCGAAGGTCACGGGCTTAGCTGCTTACGTGCAGTGATTTCTCCAGATTCTCTGAACCCTTTGATGATATTACAGACCGTAGATGGTGAAATCCCTAAATTCCTTGCAATAGCTGGTTGAGAAAGGTTTTTCTTAAACTGTTCAACAATTTGCTCACGCATTTCTTGACAAAGTGGTGACCCTCGCCCCATCCTTGTTTGTGAATGACTGAGCATTTCATGGAATCTACTTTTATACCCAATCATGGCACCCACCTGTTCCCAATTTGCCTGTTCACCTGTGGGATGTTCCAAATAAGTGTTTGATGAGCATTCCTCAACTTTATCAGTATTTATTGCCACCTTTCCCAACTTCTTTGTCACGTGTTGCTGGCATCAAATTCTAAAGTTAATGATTATTTGAAAAAAAAAAAATGTTTATCAGTTTAAACATCAAATATGTTGTCTTTGTAGCATATTCAACTGAACATGGGTTGAAAATGATTTGCAAATCATTGTATTCCGTTTATATTTACATCTGACACAATTTCCCAACTCATATGGAAACGGGGTTTGTAGTTTGTACTGTAAACATTAAAGAGTACGTAGGCGCCGATCTACATTTCTGCCAGTGGGTGCAGGGCGTGTGTGTATTAGTGTTGTCCTAATACCAATATTTTGGTACCTGTACCAGAAGTATTTTGGTACTTTTCTGTACTTTTCTAAATAAAGGGGACC
The DNA here is from genome assembly GCF_033978785.1 of Entelurus aequoreus. Taxonomy (NCBI): domain Eukaryota; kingdom Metazoa; phylum Chordata; class Actinopteri; order Syngnathiformes; family Syngnathidae; genus Entelurus; species Entelurus aequoreus. Next base: position 21,495,858 of record NC_084749.1, read on the forward strand.
ACAAAAAATGTCATTATTGGCTTTATTTTAACAAAAAAAATCTTAGGGTACATTAAACATATGTTTCCTATTGCCATTTTGTCCTTAAATAAAATAGTGAACATACAAGACAACGTGTCTTTTAGTAGTAATTAAACAAACAAAAGCTCCTAATTAGTCTGCTGACATATGCAGTAACATACTGTGTCATTTATCTACCTATTATTTTGTCAACATTATCAAGGACAAGTGGTAGAAAATTAATTATTAATCTACTTGTTCATTTACTGTTATTATATGGTTATTTTCTGTTTCAACATGTTCTATCTACACTTCTGTTCAAATGTAATAATCGCTTATTCTTCTTTTGTTTGATATTTTACATTAGTTTTGGATGATACCACAAATTTGGGTATCGATCCCATACCAAGTAGTTACAGGATCATACGTTCAAGTCGTCATGTGTCCAAATTACAATGCATATTGTATTACATAAGTCAAGCAAGTTGGTCTAACATAGAACTTGTCTGATAAGAAGAAAATATCCGGAAATATGTTTGCAAGCCACCTAATTTAAATAAGTTGAGAACCAAATGAGAGCATATTGGAGTGTCTGGATTAGGCAAATGTAGGCTTGCAGAGTTGTGGGAACGGAGGCGTGTAATGGCAGATGAGGGAAGGACCAAGAGGACTTTGTCATCCCATTGGGTTGAGTTTTTTCTTGCACTGATGTGGGATCTGAGCCGAGGATGTCGTTGTGGCTTGTGCAGCCCTTTGAGACACTCGTGATTTAGGGATATATAAGTAAACTTTGATTGATTGATTGATTGATTGTTTGATTGACTTGAGGACTTGCGATAGGAGTAGGAGGTACATGGATTGAGATATGTGAGCAAAGGCTGTAGACAACTATGGACTATTGCTGCAGGTATCGTCTGAAGGAAAGATTTCCTCTCTCACTTGCTTCTTGACTTTTCTATTTGACTCTCTCAGCCGTCCTTATCTCAGCAGTTTGTCTACAAGATGGCAGACACCTAAAAGGATATGTTTCCTGAGGCTCACTACAAGCTGCGATGATCACGGTCCATGTGGGTGGCTGGGCCAGCAGTTTAAAAACAGGCTTTTTTGTCATAGGTGGGTGGAGGAGGCAACATGTGTACTCAACTTCTGAGTAATTTCTGATGTATTTAGTAGCTATCTTTAATAGTACTTGTCATACAACCGTAGTTTATGTGCGTGTGTGACCCTACTACTACAAAAATGGGACCCATTACCTCCCTGCTTGGCACACAGCATCAAAGGTTGGAATTGGGGGTTAAATCACCAAAAATATTTCCGAGCGTGGCCACCGCTGCTGCTCACTGCTCCCCTCACCTCCCAGTGGGTGAACAAGGGGATGGGTCAAAGGCAGAGGGTAAGCGGGGGGGTGTATATTGTAGCGTCCCGGCAGAGTTAGTGCTGCAAGGGGTTCTGGGTATTTGTTCTGTTGTGTTTATGTTGTGTTACGGTGCGGATGTTCTCCCGAAATGTGTTTGTCATTCTTGTTCGGTGTGGGTTCACAGTGTGGCGCATATTTGTAACAGTGTTAAAGTTGTTTGTACGGCCACCCTCAGTGTGACCTGTATGGCTGTTGACCAAGTATGCGTTGCATTCACTTGTGTAAAAAGCTGTAGATATTATGTGATTGGGCCGGCACGCAAAGGCAGTGCATTTAAGGCACGCCCCCAATATTGTTGTCTGGGTGGAAATCGGGAGAAATTCGGGAGAATGGTTGCCCCGGGAGATTTTCGGGAGGGGCACTGAAATTCAGGAGACTCCCGGGAAAATCGGGAGGGTTGGCAAGTATGACTGGGAGACGCAACTGCTCTGTACTGCTCCCTTCGTCCGTGTACCACTCCGCACAGCGGCGTTTTAATAAGTCATAAATTAAACTTTTTGAAACCGGTACCGATAATTTCCGATATTACATTTTAAAGCATTTATCGGCCGATAATATCGGCAGTCCGATATTATCGGACATCTCTAGTCCAGATTGATGCACAAATGTGTTATGATTATTTAAAGTCGGATTAAGTGACGCCGTGACGTTGACTCTACGCTAAAAACAAGACAACAGTCACACCAAACCATAAACACACTTCTGATACGTCTTTAAGTTCATTATGAATATTTGACATTATTTGTTAGACATGAATGGAACAAAAGACGCTGAAATATGACTGTAATTAATTGATCAGAATTAACGTTATATGACACCCCTGCAAATGCCGCTAATGTTTTTTATGTTGTCCCGCACACTAAGAGAACAACGTCCTTTGCAGAGATACTAATTCGGACATTTAAAACAATGATGTCTGTGCCCTTTATGTGCTTGCAGTGGAAGTTGCATTTCGCCTGCCAATTTTAATGTTTATAGTGACAGAAGAGTACAATGGTAAACGGGCTGAAAGTGTTTAGCTGCTCACATTTCAATAATCAGAGTTGTGGAGGAAAAGGGGGCGTTAAAAGGAGGCTGCAAATGGGCTGGAAACGTCTCTCCGAAATGGGGAGGTGGGCCGGCAGTGGCTATGAAAATACAAGCTGAGGTGGCGATACATCTTTAATGGCACTTTATGGGCCTGCTTTGCGCATTCCGGGAGGCTGTATAGTCTAAGGAAAAATAAATGCGAGCTGCTGTGTGTGCACCGACGGTTGCAGAGGAAAAAAATAGAGCCATAGAGAGAAAAGTGGGAGGAAGGAAAAGAAAAGGAAGAGGAGAGCGTCGTGATGTAGCCATTCTGTCACTGAAGAACACCAAAAGATTGCTTGGCCCCCCTGATCATTTGATTTGATTTTTATTAAGGATCCCCATTAGCTGGTTGCCTCAACAACCCACTAGTCTTCCTGGGGTCCACAATTCAATACAATTACAAATAAAAGCCTATAATTATAGCCACACAATACAGAAACAAATAAAAGCATCAATAAAAAAACAAGCAAACAATTTACAGTCACAGAATAATAATTACCATATAAATATAACCACACAATATAAAACCAAACAATCATGCAGTCTTTCCAAGGCTTGGAAGAAAAATACATGTGAATACACCTGTGATGAGGTGGCGACTTGTCCAGGGTGTACCCCGCCTTCCGCCCAAATGCAGCTGAGATAGACTCCAGCACCCCCCGCGACCCCAAAAGGGACAAGCGGTAGAAAATGGATGGATACATGTTCAATCTGAGGACCCACATAAATTGAATACAAAATGCAAACCGTCAATAGCTGGCTTAATTAAGATTTTTTACATGCATTTTATGATTTGGTTTTATTCTTTGTCCAAACTGTCTTGTCACATGACTGAAATTGTCATTTGTAGCGCCCCCTACGGGTTATGCTCAAAATGCTTTCATACATGTTATTATACACAGTAACTTTAAAGGCCTACTGAAACCCACTACTACCGACCACGCAGTCTGATAGTTTATATATCAATGATGAAATCTTAACATTGCAACACATGCCAATACGGCCGGGTTAACTTATGAAGTGCAATTTTAAATTTCCCGCTAAACTTCCGGTTGAAAATGTCTATATATGATGACGTATGCGTGTGACGTCAATGGTTGAAACGGAAGTATTGGTACCCCATTGAATCCAATACAAAAAATCTCTGTTTTCATCTCAAAATTCCACAGTATTCTGGACATCTGTGTTGGTGAATCTTTTGCAATTTGTTTAATGAACAATGAAGACTGCAAAGAAGAAAGTTGTAGGTGGGATCGGTGTATTAGCGGCTGGCTGTAGCAACACAACCAGGAGGACTTTGACTTGGATAGCAGACGCGCTAGCCAGCGCTAGCCAACGCTAGCAGATGCTAGCCGACGCTAGCCGCCGACCGCACGGATGATCGGGTGAAGTCCTTTGTCCTTCTGTCGATCGCTGGAACGCAGGTGAGCACGGGTGTTGATGAGCAGATGAGGGCTGGCTGGCGTAGGTGGAGCGCTAATGTTTTTATCATAGCTCTGTGAGGTCCCGTTGCTAAATTAGCTTCAATGGTGTTGTTAGCAACAGCATTGTTAAGCTTTGCCAAGCTGGAAATTATTAACCGTGTATTTACATGTCCATGGTTTAATAGTAGTGTTGATTTTCGGTCTATCCTTCCAGTCAGGGGTTTATTTATTTTGTTTCTATCTGCATTCAAGCACGATGCTATCACAATAGCTCCGTAGCTAAAGAGCTTCGCCGATGTATTGTCGTGGAGATAAAAGTCACTGTGAATGTCCATTTCGCGTTCTCGACTCTCATTTTCAAGAGGATATAGTATCCGAGGTGGTTTAAAATACAAATCCGTGATCAACAATAGAAAAAGGAAAAAGTGTGGAATCCAATGAACACTTGTACCTACTGTAAGTTACGGTCAGAGCGAAAAAAAATACGTCCTGCACTGCACTCTAGTCCTTCACTCTCACGTTCCTCATCCACAAATCTTTCATCCTCGCTCAAATTAATGGGGTAATTGTCGCTTTCTCGGTCCGAATCGCTCGCAACTGCAATGTCCAAATGTGAGAAGCCCTTCAGCCTGTGACGTCACGCTACTTCCAGTACAGGCAAGGCTTTTTTTTTATCAGCGATCAAAAGTTGCGAACTTTATCGTCGATGTTCTCTACTAAATTCTTTCAGCAAAAATATGGCAATATCGCGAAATGATCAAGTATGACACATAGAATGGATCTGCTATCCCCGTTTAAATAAAAAAAATCATTTCAGTAGGCCTTTAATCATCGTTTAGTAATCACGGACACATGGTTAAATGACTTACTGGCAATTAGTTGTGACTTTCGCTTTTCAACCAATATTGCTGAAACATGTGCTTTCCTGTCCCCTTTTTTTCAGAATCAAGGAGACACGTGAGTTTTTTTTAGTATACTATTAGTATAAGCTGCACCGGAGTATAAGTCGCAGATATACACTACCGTTCAAAAGTTTGGGGTCACATTGAAATGTCCTTATTTTTGAAGGAAAAGCACTGTACTTTTCAATGAAGATAACTTTAAACTAGTCTTAACTTTAAAGAAATACACTCTATACATTGCTAATGTGGTAAATGACTATTCTAGCTGCAAATGTCTGGTTTTTGGTGCAATATCTACATAGGTGTATAGAGGCCCATTTCCAGCAACTATCACTCCAGTGTTCTAATGGTACAATGTGTTTGCTCATTGGCTCAGAAGGCTAATTGATGATTAGAAAACCCTTGTGCAATCATGTTCACACATCTGAAAACAGTTTAGCTCGTTACAGAAGCTACAAAACTGACCTTCCTTTGAGCAGATTGAGTTTCTGGAGCATCACATTTGTGGGGTCAATTAAACGCTCAAAATGGCCAGAAAAAGCGAACTTTCATCTGAAACTCGACAGTTGTTCTTAGAAATGAAGGCTATTCCACAAAATGTTTTGGGTGACCCCAAACTTTTGAACGGTAGTGTATATGTTGTGAAATGAGTTATTTCAAAAGAAAGATTTTGCAAATGTTTATTTGGGTTCCAAATGGTGTTTCTAACACGGCAGTAAAACGGCTGATCAAACAAAACAGAAGTCATTGTCATATACAGACCCAATAACTCCACAATGACGTCTTGGTGAGTTTACTGAGAAATTTGTGAAACTGAAACAGTATAAAAAGAATGCCATTGTAAGTTAATAATAACACAGACACTCGTAAACGTGTTAGTATGTTAACTAATGCTAACGACACTAGCTTGATTACATTACCATAGCACTTACAAATATGCGTGAAAACACTCTTACAGATGTCACTCATGGGACGGTTTAGTAAGTATTAATTGTTGTAGTCAAATTGTAAAAATAACAAATGTTGCTGGGAGTGATAAATGAAGAATTTGAGCAAAAAAATTATATGGACTGTTTTACTTCCGGTTCAAGTCATTAAAAAAAAGTAAATTTTCAACCCGCAACACAGTGAGCAAACTCGTCCAAAAGACGGTACCATAGTGCAAACAATATCTGCTTGTATTTAAGGAAAACTATTGAAAACAAAACATTATGTCCATTAACAAAGACAAATCCATAAATTAGCCACACCGTTTTATAAGCCGCATGGCTCTAAGCATAGGAAAAAAAATAGCGGCTTATAGTCCGGAATTTATAGTACTCTTGTGTTCATATTTTAGAAATGTCAAGACGTAAAAAATATTTAATTTGCTTACCTGTTATTAAAAGGGGAAAACAATTAAACAGGCACACCTTAGTATCTTCATTATCACAAGCAACCATATGGCAATATAAGTTATGCATAAATGTAGTGAGCACATGTTTACAGAGTGGCAGTGACAATAGTCAATATTTCTCTATGTGGAGGTCAAGCGGTAGATGGGATCAACCCCATCAAGTCATCTAAGTCAGTGTTTTTCAACCACTAGTCGTGAGATACAGTCCGGTGTGCCGTGGGAGATTATCCAATTTCACCTATTTGGGTTTAAAATAGTTTTTGCAAACCAGTAATTATAATCAGCAAATTATGTGTTGTTGTTGAGTGCCGGTGCTGTCTAGACCTTGGCAGAGTAACCGTGTAATACTCTTCCATATCAGTAGGTTGCAGCCGGTAGCTAATTGCTTTGTAGATGTCGGAAACAGCGGGAGGCAGTGTGCAGGTAAAAAGGTATCTAATGCTTAAACCAAAAATAAACAAAAGGTGAGTGCCCCTAAGAAAATACATTGAAGCTTAGGGAAGGCTATGCAGAACAAAACCAAAACTGTACTGGCTACAAAGTAAACAAAAACAGAATGCTGGACGACAGCAAAGACTTACTGTGGAGCAAAGACGGCGTCCACAATGTACATCCGAACATGACATGACAATCAACAATGTGCCTACAAAGAAGGATAAGAACAACTGAAATATTCTTGATTGCTAAAACAAAGTAGATGCGGGAAATATCGCTCAAAGGAAGACATGAAACTGCTACAGGAAAATACCAAAAAAAAGAGAAAAAGCCACCAAAATAGGAGCGCAAGACAAGAACTAAAACACTACACACAGGAAAACAGCAATAAACTCAAAATAAGTCACGGCGTGATGTGACAGGTGGTGACAGTACACCTACTTTGAGACAAGAGATATAGTGATGCATGGTTGGTTATGGTTTAAAGTCATATCCAACAATTGCGACGACGACTTTTTACTGTCTACTGAGTTTCGTTTTTTTAACGATTTCTGCTGGTGCATGCGGATTTTTTCAACGCAAATGTGCCTTGGCTCAAAAAAGGTTCAAAAACATTGATCTAAGTGCATGTTAGAAAAAGGGAGGGAGTAAAGGATGAGAACAGCGGTGACTGGAAGGGGGTAGGAAGAATGGGGTCACCATTAACCAACAGTACAAGAAAGCCGCCGGGGCCTTCGATTGGGCCCACAGCGGTCAATAGCGACCCAGTGGAGGTGACGAGGGCAGGAGGAAGAGCAGTCTTGGAGTGTTTATCTATGGTGGAAGCATCAGGACATACAAAGCCAAAAGACTAAATCTGTTTTAAGGTAATACTTTTTAGATTCTATAGCTCCTTTAGCATCACTTTAGCCAAGTGAGAGAATGTAAATCAATGGGATAATATATTACTTGTTTGCACTCGGGGCGGTATAGCTCGGTTGGTAGAGAGGGCGTCGCAGCCACTTGAGGGTTCCAGGTTCGATCCCCGCTTTCGCCATCCTAATCACTGCCGTTGTGTCCTTCGGCAAGACACTTTACCCACCTTCTTGCAGTGCCACCCACACTGGTTTAAATGTAACTTAGATATTGGGTTTCACTATGTAAATGCGCTTTGAGTCACTAGAGAAAAGCGCTATATAAAAAATAAAAAAAAAATTAAAAAAATAAATAAACAAAAATACAAAAGAAAAATACAACAACAAAAAAAAAAAATATATATATATATATATATGTATATATATATATATATATGTATATATATATATATATATATATATATATATATATATATATATATATATATATATATATATATATATATATATATATATATATATATATATATATATATATATATATATATATATATATATATTTATACACTACCGTTCAAAAGTTTGGGGTCACCCAAACAATTTTGTGGAATAGCCTTCATTTCTAAGAACAAGAATAGACTGTCGAGTTTCAGATGAAAGTTCTCTTTTTCTGGCCATTTTGAGCGTTTAATTGACCCCACAAATGTGATGCTCCAGAAACTCAATCTGCTCAAAGGAAGGTCAGTTTTGTAGCTTCTGTAACGAGCTAAACTGTTTTCAGATGTGTGAACATGATTGCACAAGGGTTTTCTAATCATCAATTAGCCTTCTGAGCCAATGAGCAAACACATTGTACCATTAGAACACTGGAGTGATAGTTGCTGGAAATGGGCCTCTATACACCTATGTAGATATTGCACCAAAAACCAGACATTTGCAGCTAGAATAGTCATTTACCACATTAACAATGTATAGAGTGTATTTCTTTAAAGTTAAGACTAGTTTAAAGTTATCTTCATTGAAAAGTACAGTGCTTTTCCTTCAAAAATAAGGACGTTTCAATGTGACCCCAAACTTTTGAACGGTAGTGTATATATACTTGTTTGCACTCCAACACAGGGAGAAAAGTTTAACATGTTTTGTGACACAGCTTGTACCTTGAACAACTCGTATAGTGAAACAGTGTCACCCATTAAAATCTATTTTAATTGGTGCATGACCTCCAAAAAACTGCACAATTTTAACATGTAACAGGCCCTTTAAAAATAAATACTCACTTTTACAGCATATAATAAATATTGTATGAAAAACAATACAATAGAATGTAGTAAAAACACGTACAGTAGTTTTATGAAGCAATGTGATAATAACGTACACTATCTACGTTATCTTCTGGCTGCCTCCCCGTCAAACAAAACGTCTGTAGCTTCTTCATATTTTAATGGATAAATGTTCATCGTTTGAATCATATTTTAAAGTTCCTGACTACCGTTATCGACTCCTTCCGTTTAAGTATGGTGCAGACTTGCAGTGCTACACTCCAACTGCTTCATCAAGTCAGCTGCATGTCTGTTTTTGAAAACCTATTTCTTTAATTCAATGATTATCATCCACTTCTCATTATTATTACTCTGTTTGTCATGACCCGTGGCCTGGATCATGTTTTTGTTATTTTATGTTAGTTTTGGACTCTCTTACTTCCTGTTTTTGTGCACCCTTGTTTGTTTTTAGTTACAATGGGTGCTTATTGTTTCCACCTGTCTCTGATTGGTGCTCGGGACGCTCACCTGTTTTCCGAGCACTAATCAGAGGGACTATTTAAGTCTGCCTTCATTGTTTGCTTCATGCCACAGTTACGGGAGTATTCCTTATCTCTAGTCTATGCCAAATGTTAGCTTTAGCGTCCAGTGCGATTGGCACGTTGCCCCTTCGGTTTGTTTTCAGTTTTTGGTACTTGTTAAGACTTTCGACAAATAAACCATGTTCCTACCTGCACGTCATGTCCGGAGTGTTCCGTCTGCATCCCGGGGGAACAGACCCCGCAGTAAGCTGCGAATCCCCTGTCGTGACACTGTTTTACAATCACTTTCTTTGTTCCCATGGTTAAAAAAAGACAAGTTCTGTCGATCTCTTGGAAAAAAGCTAGTGCCAGCGAGCCAGACTGGATGTTTTGGTTGGCTCTTACGAGGTTTATTATGACATTCGCCATAACGAGGGGGCTAAAACCTGAATTTTTGCTCAGAATCTAAAGTATAACAATTTGCTGAGGACAGCTCGTATCCCAAGAAACCTCTTAAACCGAGGTACTACTGTATTTTTAAATGAAAGCATATTTGTTGTTCCTAGGTACAGGAAATCATTTTGTAGGTGCGGTCAGTTTGCATATGTTTTTTTTTTTAAATAAAAGCCCGAATGCAGCTGGAATAGACTCCAGTCCCCCCTTCGCGACCCTCAGAGGGACAAGCGGTAGAGAATGGATGGAGATGAATGGAAGACTGTACTGGAAATTAAATTTCAGCAAGCAGTACACTATGTCTTAGTGCACATTGTATCGCACACAGCTCTACAGTAACTTAATAATAGTAATAGCAGTTTATTGATTGGTAGACAGAGAAAACAGACAATGGAATGAGAACTAAATGTGCCTTGTCTTAAACAAAAAAATACCCTGAAATAAACAAGCATATTCCAAGAAGGGTAAAACAACACAGAATGCCATATCTTGTCTTTGTTTACAAAACGTGGTGCACTTCTTTGTTGAATGAATTGTTTAGTTACTTGACATCATGCTGCTTTAGTGTCACACTATTTACACTACTTTGCAGACATAGGGCCTGTTCTAGGAAAGGTAGGTGTGGACTAAAACACGTGCAAACTTAGTCAACTAAGATCGTGCGTAGAGGATTGTGTCTACTAAATGGGCAGAATAAAGAGCGCAATCCCTTTAGCATGTCTGTCTTCATGAATGTGCAGATTATATGCTGATCGTCAGAACGCCACAATACTATTTAGCGTTCGCAATGTGACCAAGACTGAAACCGTTTCCTGGCTGCGGTTATGCTTCTATGTTTTGCACGTTTGGAATGGACGGTACGTGCAAACCGGCACAGGAACACAACAGACTATTCCGCGAACGTGTTGACAAAACACAATTGAATTTTCATTTCTCTACCATTAGCTGTCTCCAGAGGTGTTTCAGAGAAATTTGTCAGCATAGCCTACGTGCAAACCAAATGTAACCACACCATCCCGGGACCTCCACATCCAGCATCTTAACCCCCGAGCTCGTCTGAGACCCCCCCCCCCGTGCTGCAACAATCTCTTTGCATGACTTTGCAGAATAATTGCATCTAAGTTATCACAAAACTTTGTGTTTCAATGAGTTCCCGGCGAGCAGACAAAAGCAGTCTTTGATCCTACCAAGCAAAAGGCTTGTAAAACTCCACTGTGTAGGATGGGGAGTGACATGAGGGTGTCGGTTTCTTTGATGTATTGTAATCCACAGGAAGATTTTGTCTTTACCCGAGATCTACTAAGCGGAGAGGAGGCAGGGCCTGACCTCCCTCAAGGCACCTTTTCTTTTAACTGTTTTACGACCTTTTCTTTGAACTGTTTTGTAACCAAAGGCAATGGCTGTTTACGACCCCCCTCCCTTAGAAACAGCTGTTGCCATGTAATCAGGGAAAGTCCAAATAAAAGAGGAGGCGTACAGTCTTCCGTCAGGGCGTGGGACGACACTGTACCCTCTTCAATTGAGCTACATTTACCATGAATTGATTTACGTGGACCCCGACTTAAACAAGTTGAAAAACTTATTTGCGTGATACCATTAAGTGGTCAATTGTACGGAATATGTACTGTCCTGTGCATTCTATTAATAAAAGTTTCAATCAATCAATCAATTGAATTCTGTATCTGTTTAATTCCTTGCTTCTTGTCGTGTTTAATAGATGTCATCAGTGTTTGAACCTGACAATGACCAACTAATTCTTTGCACAAACTGTCTGCATGATCATTGTCCTCGTGGACGTTTAAACCAGACTGCAGTTAGTCGTCGTTACCAACTTGAGTGGGCAAATACTCACATTCGATTGTGTCTGGCACTTTAGAGAGGTGTCCTCTTCAGAGATGAAACGTTGGTTTTTGCTGTTCAGGGCAGATGGCAGACAGCTTGTGTAGAGTCCTGTGGGTGAGCGTTTTGCTGATGTAGATCGAGTGGCCCATGGCAGCGATAGAGCCATAGTATGTGCAGGCATATGTTATGGACCAGTGTTTTTCAACCACTGTGCCGCAATGCGCCGTGAGATACTGTCTGGTGTGCTGTGGGAAATTATGCAACTTTACCTAATTGGTCCCAACATTTTTTTTTGCAAATCATTAATTAGGATCTGCAAATAATGTGCCGTTCCTTAGTGTCTGTGCTGTGTAGAGATCGGCAGGGTAACCACGTAATACTCTTCCATATCAGTAGGTGGCAGCAGGTAGCTAATTGCTTTGTAAAAATCGTAATGTGTCGGGTGAGACGAGGATGGTTTGTTGTGATCCCAATATGCAGACCACAGTGTGCAGGTAAAAAGGTATGTAATGCTTAAACCAAAAATTAACAAAAGTGAAAGGAAAAGGCAATGAAGCATAGGGATGGCTATGCAAAACGAAAGTAAAACTGAACTGGCTACAAAGTCAACAGAAACAGAATGCTGGACGACAGCAAAAACTTGCAGCGTGTGGAGCAGATACAACGTCCATAAAGTACGTCCGTACATGACATGGCAATCAACAATGTCCACACAAAGAAGGATAGCAACAACTTAAATAGCCTTGCTTGCTCACACAAAGCAGGTGCGGGGAATAGCGCTCAAAGGAAGACATGAAACTGCTACAGGAAAACACCAAAATAACAGTGCAAGAGACAAGAACTAAAGCACTACACAAAGGAAAACACCAACAAACTCAAAAAAAACACAGGCACCTGGTTGAGTTTCATTTTTTAACGTTTTCTGCTGGTGATGTGCCTCCGTATTTTTAAATGAAAAAAATGTGCCTTGCCTCAAAAAAGGTTGAAAAACACTGTTATGGACAACCTTTACATTTCATTGATTGCCTTTCGAATGCAGAGATACTGTGACGAGATTCTGGGGCCCATTGTTGTGCCAATTATCCACCACAATCACCTCATGTTCTGGCCTGATTATGCACGGCCCCATGTCGCAAGAATGCATGTGATGGACAACCTTCACATTTTATTGATTGCCTTTCGAATGCAGAGATACAATGCCCTGATTCCGAGGCCCATTGTGGTGTCATACATCCACCACAACCAACTCATGTTGGAGCCTAATAACGCACGGCCACATGTTGCTGGGACCCGGAAGCTGAAAAAATACCTTATTCGTGCATGTCCAATTTGAGATAGTCAATATTGGCCTACAGGACAATGCGTTCCAGTTCCTGCCAATATCTAGCAACCAAAATTCCACAGGTCTGAGACAGACATACTCTACAGCAGTGGTCCCCAACCGATTGGTACCGGGCCGCGCAAGAAATAAAAAAAAAAAAAAAAAAAAAAAAATCTATTTTTATTTTTTATTAAATCAACATAAAAAACCAAATATATACATTATATATCAATATAGATCAATACAGTCTGCAGGGATACAGTCCGTAAGCACACATGATTGTATTTCTTTATAAAAAAAATAAATAAAAAAAAACAACAAAAAAATAAATCCACCCCAGGTCCGTGGGACAAATTTTAAATTTTCAAGCGTTGACCGGTCCGCAGCTACAAAAAGGTTGGGACCACTGCTCTACAGGACTTTAACAGTCCCTATTTATTATTTCTCCTGATGTCTCTTCTCACACCCAGCTATCAGCACATTTGATGGAAAAAAAAAAAAGTAGGAAATGTCAAGACCACCCCCTCACGGTCATGTCCTGTGTTAATTTAGTGTATATTTATGTTTCTAGTACTCCATATCCTCCTTTGTTAACGTTCTTGATGCCAGAAGCGCCTGAGCTCACGCACCTGTTTCTGTTTGGGGATAAGTGTGTCTCCACCTGCCGCTGCCACTAATCACTCCGCTATCGTTTGTATTTTGCCTCGTTACTGGAATAAAACAACCTTACCTGCATGCCGCTTCTGCTGCTTCCTCTCCATCCGCATAATGAGAGGACAATCATCCCTACCTACCATGCGACCCGATTGCAATGGGATATCTGTAATGGAGCCTAATGGCGAATTCGAACTTCTACCACAGGGGTCTCAAACTCGCTCCCCAGGACCATATTTTGTGGCCCTCAACTTAACTTTAGAGTTTAGTGTAAATGCAGCCCGCCCATCCTAGGTGGCTAATAATTAAATATATAGTGGCAATCTTAAATCCCACTAGACCAGGGGTGGGCAATTAATTTTTACCGTGGGCCGCATGAGCAACCCGAGCACTGCTGGAGGGCCACATCGACAATATTTCAATTAAATTTTGCTCAATATTATTGTTGATATATACCGTAAGATTAATAATAATAAGAAGAATAATATTAATAATAATTAATAATAATAATAATACTTTCATTTAACCTAACTTAACTTTATACCAAAAGCACTGCTTTGGAAATCATTTGTACCCCTTTCAGAGATCACATTTAGTTCCCCTTAAACATCCTCATGTTGCACAATGAAATGTAAGCATAGGATGAAGTGTGCTTTCCTGTAACTTTCTCTAGTAACAGCATTCCATGATTAATATAAATAAATTAACATTAATAATAAATGACAGTAGAATAAGCACACGTATGACTGAGGAGTCATAGTGTAACTTTGTGTGGTGTTTGAGTTGTCCGACTTTTTGTGTGGCCTTAAACGCACCAGTGGTTTAGTGGTATGCGTGTTGGTGAAGGATGACAAGTTGGTTTTGGCCTGGTTAGTACTTTTTCGAGATAGAAGTTTTTTACTCGTGTTTTGGTGTGGTTATGGCCGAATATAAACAGTTTTGCTCAATAAAGTGATTGATATAATTCCTGTCCTCGAAGCATCTCGATAGACGTTACAATAATTGAACGGTGTTCAATTGAGCGGTGTTGACGAACACCGTTAGGGCCGCTTGTTGTCACTGTCACTCAGAGTTGCATTGCAAAATTACACAGAATAAATGTGTTTATTTTGTTTAGAATTCAGATGGGTTTGATTTGGTGCGCGGCATATATTTGTTGTGCGCAGAGGACGCTTGAGCAGTGCGCAATTGCGCAGGCGCGCACCTTAGCGGGAACGTTGCTTGGCAGTCCATGTCTTGTTGAAAACACGCCATTCGTCATCAACTTTTGTCTTTTTAGCGTCTCGGGTGTAAACCGTGCATCACTTGTCGCTGTGCGCCTTCACTCACAGGTTACACACGGACATATGCCCATAAAAAACACTTTTCAAAATAAAAGCAGCACAGTTGTGTTGCGTGCACGACGTAGATGTTTTTTCAACTTTATTTTGTAATTTGTGATTGCAGCTGTTCACATTCACTCACAATCACACACGTGCATACGTCCACACGGCAGAAATACAAATAACGCTTTTCAAAACAAAAGCAGCACCGTTGTATTGCACACTCGACATAGATACTTTTTTAAATGTATTTTGTAATTTATGATTGGCCTCACGCGGGCCGGACAGGGATGCACAAAGGGCCGGATGTGGCCCGCGGGCCGCAGAATGCCCAGGTCTGCACTAGACACTAGTGTTGTCCCGATACCAATATTTTGATACCGGTACCAAAATGTATTTCGTTACTTTTCTAAATAAAGGGGACCACAAAAAATTGCATTTTTGGCTTTATTTTAACAAAAATATTATAAATATATGTTTCTTATTGTAAGTTTGTCCTTAAATAAAATAGTAAACATACAAGACAACTTTTCTTTTAGTAGTAAGTAAGCAAACAAAGGCTCCTAATTTAGCTGCTGACGTATGCAGTAACATATTGTGTCATTTTCCATTCTATTATTGTGTCAAAATTGTCAAGGACAAGTGGTAGAAAATGAATTATTAATCTACTTGTTCATTTACTGTTAATATCTGCTTACTTTCTCTTTTAACATGTTCCATCTACACTTCTGTTAAAATTTAATAATCACTTATTCTTCTGTTGTTTGGATGCTTTACATTAGTTTTAGATGGTACCACAAACTTGGCTATCGATCCGATACCAAGTAGATACAGGATCATGCAATTGTCATAATTTAAGTCCTCATGTGTCCAGGGACATATTTTCGGAGTTTATAAACATAATATAAATGTTAAAAAAACGAAAGAAGATTTTGTGATGCTAAAAAATATTGATGTAATCATAGAAGTATCGACTAGATACGCTATGGTACTTGGTATCATTACAATGGCGTTTGTTTACATTTTGACGCCGGTGAGCTACGGTGTGTAGTGAAGCATGTTTAGCTATTCTTCGTCCTGCAGGGATGATACTTGTAAGAAACATACTTTATTTGTCGCCATGGAGACCAGGATTATTGATTTAGAAGTAGCTAAAACACTGGCGACTTGGGCTGGACTTTAGCCACTAGCTAGCTAGCCGTGTCTTAAAGCACCTCTTCCTGAGGGTGTTTTAGTGTTATAGCTTTATCGTTGGTTTTAAAGCCAAAATGCGTCTGTTCTCCCTTTTCTGTCTACACACTGTGTCTGCTTGTAAGTACTCTGTGATTGTGTGCTGCCGAACATGCTTGTCTGCTCGTAAACCAGGAATGTCACGACGTGACGACAACAAGGGTGCGGGGGGGTGGGGGACCGGTACTTTTCAGAGGCGGTATAATACCGAATATGATTCATTAGTATCGGGATGCTATACTAATACCGGTATACCATACAACCCTACTAGACATTAACCATACAAAGGATTTAACACACAATACAACACAAGGAGCAACTTGCATTAAGCAAGCTGTACAAATTTAGTCACATGGTTAAAGCGTGATTCGGAAGTTAATACTTCGTGCAGCGCAGCCTCACCCAATCTCTACCCCAGGTAAATTGAGTTTCATGCTGTTGTTCTAGAACAGGGGTCGGCAACCTTTACCACTCAAAGAGCCATCTTGGCAAGTTTCACAAATTAAAGAAAATAATGGGAGCCACAAAAAAAAATTTAAAATTTTAAATGAAAAACACCGCATATAAAGCTTAAATGCTTTGTGCTATATTAACCAGGGGTCTCAGACACACGCACCGGCACGCACTTTAATGTGGAAATTTGATGTTAGTGCGGCCCGCAAGTTTTGAATGAATGGCGCTTGATAGTGTCAAACTTACCAAACCTCTCATTTTTTCTGGGAGACTCCCGAATATCAGGGCGTGATGGCACTGCTTTTGGCGCCCTCTACAGCCTGCCCAAACAGCGTACCTGCTCGACCACATGTAGAATGCAGCTTCAGCTTGCTCACGAAAGTGAGAGCAAGGCGTACTAGGTCAACAGCCACACAGCTTACACTGACGGTAGCCTTATAAAACAACTTTAACACTGTTACGTTACAAATATGCGCCACACTTTGAACCCACACCAAAAAAGAATGACAAACACATTTCTGGAGAACATCTGCACTGTAACACAACATAAACACAACACAACCAATACCCATAATCCCATGCAGCCCTAACTCTTCCGCTCAACCAACGCACGGAGGGGGGGGGGGGGGGTTGATGTGTGGGGGGATTTGGTGGTAGAGGGGGTGTATAATCTAGACCGGAAGAGTATGCAGCTGCAAGTATGCAGCTGAGCCTCATCAGAGTGGTCAAAGAGCCGCATGCGGCTCCGGAGCCGCGGGTTGCCGACCCCTGTTCTAGAAGGTCGCAGAGAACCTTAAACATGCCGTCGTCCTGCGTGGATAATGTAAGGCAAGGGATTATGGGATGGACAGTAAATGCAGGGGCAATAAGGTGGTGATGTGGATACAATGTATGTTCACCTGTCAGCAGTAGCACCGTGGCTCAATGGCTTCTATCATTCTGTCGTCTCACAGCTCCCTCGGGTGCTTGACACCGGCGCACACAAGAGTCGATGCACGAGGGAGGCGAGGGCGCACTGACGGGAGGAAAGGTCACCGCAGCATTTACAGCGTGACAACAACATTTCTGCAGTCACCCATCTCCATTAAAAGGGGAATCACAGGGTTCAGGGTGAAGGTAAATCCACACGGTCGCGGTGCTGAACTTTGACATTCACGGCTATTAACCGGCAGGAGACAATGGTGCGTAACAGCAAAACAATACAATTCTGATAATAAGGTCACCATAGTTCTGTGTTGACACAAGCCTTTAAAATTCTTACAAAAAGACAACATTAATGACGGGATCCAAGTGCAATAATGTCCTGTTCATACAAATATTCCAGTTTCCCCTGATTGGATCAAGTAATGGTGTTGGCTAGGGATGTCCGATAATATCGGACTGCCGATATTATCGGGCGATAAATGCTTTAAAATGTAATATCGGAAATTATCGGTATCGGTTTCAAAATTATTGGTATCGGTTTCAAAAAAGTAAAGTGTATGACTTTTTAAAACGTCGCTGTACGGAGTGGTACACGGACGTAGGGATAAGTACAGAGCGCCAATAAACCTTAAAGGCACTGCCTTTGCGTGCCAGCCCAGTCACATAATATCTACGGCTTTTCACACACACAAGTGAATGCAATTCATACTTGGTCAACAGCCATACAGGTCACACTGAGAGTGGACGTATAAACAACTTTAACACTGTTACAAATATGCGCCACACTGTGAACCCACACCAAACAGGAATGACAAACGCATTTCGGGAGAACATCCGCACCGTAACTCAACATAAACACAACAGAACAAATACCCAGAACCCCTTGCAATATACACCCCCCGCCACCCCTAAACCCAACCCCGCCCACCTCAACCTCCTCATGCTCTCTCAGGGAGAGCATGTCCCAAATTCCAAGCTGCTGTTTTGTGGCATGTTAAAAAAAAATAATGCACTTTGTGACTTCAATGATAAATATGGCAGAGCCATGTTGGCATTTTTTTCCATAACTTGAGTTCATTTATTTTGGAAAACCTTGCTACATTGTTTAATGCATCCAGCGGGGCATCACAACAAAATTAGGCATAATAATGTGTTAATTCCACGACTGTGTATATCGGTATCGGTTGATGTCGGAATCGGTAATTAAGAGTTGGACAATATGGGAATATCGGATATCGGCAAAAAAGCCATTATCGGACATCTCTAATTACAATATAAAAATGTTATTTATTTCAACAATTATACTCACGTGAAAGAGTCCTCCAATGCACAGTTAGATTTCCGCATCCCTTGGATTCCTAGACATGCACAGATGCAAGGGGTGCATGCATTCCAATCGGTAGCATTTCTGACCGTAAAGTGTCTCCAGACTCCATTTGCCATTAGTCCTACCAGGCATCCTCACCTGTCGCCGTTAAATAACAACGGTATGATCTTTAACGCACGCCAAGGACCCTGCGGAAGTGAAATGAGTTGATTTGATTAATTGTGCAGCCCTAACTTATAGACTCATACCAGCAGCTTAAGTGTATTTCTAATACAGTCACCCCGTCAACATTCCTCTTCTATAAATTCAATTCATGTACGATCCCTGTCAAAATATTGCCTGACCAATAATAACCAAAAGTGTATTTTCATTAATCCAGTCCTCTATGTCGCCACCTTCCATCCGGCTGGCCATTTTTCATTTCGAAGGCTAAGTGCAGAGTAAATAATTAAACATTATGTCACATTTATTATGTGCCTGAAATGCGAGGATGGATCTGCCAGTCAGAAAAGCTTTTAAGTGGAAGCGATTCATTTAATATGATACTGAGCCTTAACTCTTTGTGTGAGCAGCGCAACTGAAATTACCTTTTTTTTTTTTTTTTTTTAACACATAAAACAAGAGTCATTAGCTTCGTGACACTTTCATTTCACATCCCCGTGGGGAGTTATCTCCCAAACGAGATATAATACGCCCAAGAAAAAAGAATAGGAAAGCCCAACAACAAATCAGTGGGGTGAAACTAACTAACAGAAACCATCGCTCTTATAGACAACAAAATGGTATTAATATCCTTATAATTATTTCACAGTTATTAGAAATTCCGACTAGACAGCAAATATGTACATATGAATAATCTTTACAGTAATGCGACGTTTTAAGACTAAATACAATGTCCATTCGCGTATTCTTGGCACCCATATAATAGAGTAAAGCAGTATCACTTTATAAACCAGCTTAACATATTTTCAATGTAAGCATGAGGCTTAAATCCTGGCGCATTTACGGATTCACTGTCTGTTGAGCGTATACATAAATACATACAGACGTATCTGTCTGTGCATGACTTATTTTGTAAAGACGTAATTAATTATGCAATGTAAGCATAACACTTGTGGGAGTATCAAGAACAGGGATATGACATCCTTTATGTGATATAGACTATAAAGAGGCTGAGTGACGCTTAAGTCGTACAATTTTAATGGAATAACTACGAGAGTCGACGTTGATAAGGTAACCCAAATGTGTATTTACAGGCCAGTAGTTGGTAGTAAAACTTTGTAGGAAGAAACGTGTGCAAGTGTACTCAGGCTGAGGGCAGTAAGAAAATGGACCACTGCAACAAAATGGAGACGTGCAAAAAATGGCTTCACTTTTAATTGACCTATACCAGGGGTGTCCAAAGTGTGGCCCTGGGGCCATTTTGCGGCCCGCAGCTAATTGTTTAACGGCCCGCCACACATTCTGGAAATGCTATTGCAAAAAATAAAAATGAACATTAAAAAAAGTGGAATGAGGTGAAATCTAACGAGAAAAATTTGCAATGTTGACACAAAGCTGCCATGCAGGCTGTTTTTTTTCTTTTGTCTTTCTTTCTTTTTCTTTTTTTGCCACGGCTCAAAAAAAAAAATAATGACAAAAAATCCATGTTATAATTAATTACTTTCAAAGCTCCAATTAGTTCAAATGTTTCACTTTAAGATGTTTTATGTGGTAAATATTGCATATATTGTGTAGTTGCCATATAAAAACAAAGTTTTCTTTGACAAAAGAGCATAAAACAAACAAAATAATAGTTCAAACGTAAAATCGACAGATATATCTGAAGTTGACCTCGTAACTTAAGTTATGAAAGTAAAAAAAAAAAAAACCTAATACAAATGTATCACTTTATGAGTGGGGCACTTTTGGATCCCAAATATATTTAGTGGTATTTTATTTATCTTTTCACTGTGATGACTCAAAAATATTAAATAACTAAAAATCAATGGTGTCCTGCATTATTGATCTTTTAGGGCTCTAATTACTAAATACTGCATATTTCAGTTTTACTATAAAAAACAAAAACATTTTTGACAGAAAAGCCATAAAACCTTTTTTTTTTTAAGTTGATATAGAGATTTACTGTAAGCGTTAAATAAAAAATAATAATACAAATTAGACTTATTTTTAACATTTTAATAACTGAGACCCTTTATGGTCCCCAGGACCCCTAAAGGTAAAATAAATACAAAAAAATCCATATATTTTGTTATGGTTTGAAAATGAAAAATATCAAAATGGCCCCCACATGCTTCAATTTTTCCGTTTGCGGCCCTCAGTGGAAAAAGTTTGGACACTCCTGACCTATACTGAACAAAAATATAAACGCAACACTTGAACTCAAAGATCTAAAATGTTTACGGTATACATAAAATACCTATTTCTCTCCAATATTGTTTACAAATCTGTCTGAATCTGTGTTAGTGAGTACTTATTATTTGCCAAGATAATCCATCCCACCTCACCGATGTGGTATTTCAAGCTGCTGATCAAACAGCTGCCCACAATAGAAGGCCACACTGAAATGTGCAGTTTTATCACACAGCACGATGCCATAGATGTCGCGAGATTTGAGGGAGCGTGCAGTTGGCAGGCTGACTGCAGGAATGTTTACCAGAGCTGTTGCCTGTGAATTGAATGTTCATTTATCTTCATAAGCCATCTCCAAAGGCGTTTTAGAGAATTTGGCAGTACATCCAACCGGCCTCACAAAAACAAAAGTGTTTTTAACGGAATAACTACAAGCGTCGACGTTGATAAGGTAACACAAATGTGTATTTAGCTGAAGCACGTGTGCCAGGCCAGTAGTTGGCAGTAAAACTATGTAGGCAGAAACGTATGCAAGTGTTCTTAGGCTGAGGGCAGTAAGAAAATGGACCATGGCAACTAAATGGAGCTGTGCAAAAAATGGGTTCACTTTCAATTGACCTATACTGAACAAAAACATAAACACAACACTTGTTTTTGCTCCCATTTTTCATGAGTTGAACTCAAAGATCTAAAATGTTTACTGTATACATAAAATACCTATTTCTCTCAAATATTGTTTACAAATATGTCTAAATCTGTGTTAGTGAGTGCTTATTATTTGCCAAGATAATCCATCCCACCTCACGGATGTGGTATTTCAAGATGCTGATCAAACAGCTGACCACAATAGAAGGCCACACTGAAATGTGCAGTTTTATCACACAGCACAATGACATAGATGTCGCAAGTTTTGAGGGAGCGTGCAGTTGGCAGGCTGACTGCAGGAATGTTCACCAGAGCTATTGCCCGTGAATTGAATGTTCATTTATCTAGCATAAGCTGTCTCCAAAGGCGTTTCAGAGAATTTGGCAGTACATCCAACCGGCCTCACAAAAAACAAAAGTATTTACCTTACTAAACTCCAGTAATAACTAGCATGTGCTCCGCTCAAAACACATTAAATCATGCTACCAACAAAGTGAGAACATTATGCAGAGACAACGTGGAAATAAACATTTGAGTGAAAATCACGTTCCATTTGCTCGGGCAAAAATGGTCTCCCCCATCCCTATCATTTCAAAAGGCAGGTAACCTCGACATTACTGTACTCCCAGCTGTCGAGATGTTGTCAACCTGCGTATTTCACATATTATGGATCACAATATAAAGATATGTTTGATCTTTTCTCACTAACAACTCCAGTGTTGGACCTCGACCTCTTATTGCCTTAGTTTAGACCCACAGTCACCAATCTTGGTTATAAAAGAAAAATGCAATTTTTTTGGCCCATCATTCACAATCCTTGTGTGAGAAGACAACTCACCTCATTCTCTTTTCCATGCTTTCTAAATGGTAAAAATCTGTTAGTAAGAAGCGGCTAACAATGCAGTTAATTTGTGTTATTTGTGTATGTAATTGTCCTTTTAAATGCTCCAAAATAATCATCCAAAAACTGCCAACAATGCCCCATTTACATGCCGTAACCTGCATATTAACAATTAGAGGCGCACAAAATACATATTTTCACATCGAAAACGCAATTTTTTATTCATTCTGATTCTAAATCGATTCGCTTTTTTTTAAAGAATCAATTTTTGGATTAAGCATGTATTATTATTATTATTGATACTGTTGCTTCTATGCGGGGGATCCGATAGAGCAGCCGTTCCAGCAATTTGAGGGTTCCAGGTTTGATGGGGTTGCTCTATTTTTCTTAAATTAGATTGATTAACATCATGTGATTTTTGTAAATACATGCAAAAAAAAATCAACTTTTAATAAGACATTTTTTTAATTTAACACTGCACTTATAAGTTGAACATCAGCAGCCAAGAGGAGCTTTTGTAACCGGTTATTGGTTTTATTATGGTTTAAATATGACTAGAAACATGTTGAATTGAGAACTGATTCTGAATCCAATGGTGAGGTGCTCAAAGATTCCCATCTGTATTAACCAAGCTATGGCAACATTGTTATTGCAAAAGCTAACTTTTCTGGCGCCGTGCCGCATCGCCTTCCTTAAACTGCTTAGAAAGCGCTCTTTTCGCTGTTGTTGACGGACGTAGCTTACGTGAAATCAATGCCCCCAGGTAAAAGTTATGGTAATGCTAAAAATGAACAAAATACAGTAAATATAAAATGTTACCATGCATGCATTCATACATGTACACACATGCGCTGGTATATAAAATGTTGGAGGTTTTTGAAAGGTTTTTACAGTGTTTTATGGGCGGGCTAGATGACTCCCTATTACCTGCATTGTTAGTTGACTTTTACGAGCAGTTTAATTATAATGCACAGAAAAGAGAAAGACATGAGTGTTTTTGTCTCACACAGGGGTTGTGAATGACAGGCAACCACCCCCACACACTCACAAAAGTGCAATTTTCTTTTAAGTTTAACAGTAATTGACCAGCTCTTATCGTTTCAAACTTCTATCCAACGTGAAATTAGTTTGATCTTTTAACGACCTTATTCGCGTTGTCATTTTAAACACGATTGGACTACTGCAACGCACTTTATGTGCATTAGCAAAATGGTGCAGGCACAAGAAAACATGGTCATGTTTGCCCCAATTCTAGCGTCCCACCATTGGATTCCAGTTCATTTTAAGAAATATTTTAAGATTGTTTTTACATCTCTTAATGCAGTGATTCTGAAACGGTGGTACGTGTACCGGTGGTCAGAGTCGTGTATAAAGAGAGTATGGACAACCAAACGAGAGCCTGTGTCTGGACACATGCAATTGAGTCGTTCTGACGTTAGTTTTCCTGACAAAATAAACCAAAATAATAAGTTTAAGTATGGTGGGTGCCATGATTGGGTATAAAAGCAGCTTCCATGAAATGCTCATGTCATTCACAAACAAGGATGGGGCGAGGGTCACCACTTTGTGAACAAACTGAGCAAATTGTCAAACAGTTTAAGAACATTTCTCGATGAGCTATTGCAAGGAATTTAAGGATTTCCCCATCTAAGGCAGGGGTGTCCAAAGTGTGGCCCGGGGGCCATTTGCGGCCCGCAGCTCATGTTTTACCGGCCCGCACATCATTCTAAAAATACTAAAACATTTTTTTTTTTTAAACATTAAAACGTGGAATAAAAGAGCAAATAGGTGAAATGCAACCATGCATTGTTGACGCTAATAACACGATTTTTAAAATATTTTTTCAAAAAATAATAATGAGTCAAAATCAATGTTGCTATGAATTATTGACTGATTTAAGGACAAAAAGGACACAAATACAACAAACAAAAAAAAAACACGAAAAATGTGAAAATGATTTTAAAAAAATACATACAAATTATAAACTAATACTAATTATACTAATTATTATATTGACTGTTATTATAAATATACTAAACTAATTACACTATATATTATCTGAAGCTGATATAGAGATTTAAGTGTTGAATGTAAAAATAAATTAAAAAAATAAAAAAATAAATAAAAAAAGCATAACCATTTTATGAGTGGGGCACTTTTGGATCCCCAAAAGTTTTAGTGGAATTAAAAAACATGTGCCTTTGCTAAAAATAATAATAATAATAATAATAATATATTAAAATACATTTTGCTATGAATTATTGACCTATTTAGGGATCAAATGACTTCACATCAAATATTTCACTTTGAAAATCTTTTTGGGAAAAATATTGTATATTTTGTATTTTTGGGTGACTTATTTTTAACCTTTTATAAGACTGAAACCCTTCTGGGTCCCTAGGACCTAACTTGAGCAATCCCCAAAGGTTAAAAAAAAAGTGTATATTGTATTGGTTTTGAAAATGAAGAAAATATCAAAATGGCCCCCGCGTGCTTTGATTTTTCAGTGTGCGGCCCTCAGTGGAAAAAGTTTGGACACCCCTGATCTAAGGTCTGTAAGGGTCAGAGAATCTGGAGAGATCACTGCACATAACATTGAATGCCCGTGACTTTAGATCCTTCAGGCGGTACTGCATCAAAAAGCGACATCAGTGTGTAAAGGATATCACCACATGGGCTCAGGAACACTTCAGAAAACCACTGACGATGTCAGGTTCAAACACTGATGACATCTGTTAAACAGACAAAGAAGACCAAATTAAATTTGGCTCAATGAGGGGGCGGTATGGCGTAGTGGGTAGAGCGGCCGTGCCAGAAACCTGAGGGTTGCAGGTTCGCTCCCCCCGCCTCTTACCATCCAAAATCGCTGCCATTGTGTCCTTGGGCAGGACACTTCACCCTTGCCCCCGGTGCCGCTCACACCGGAGAATGAATGATGAATGAATGAGTTGTAAAAATGAATGATGGACTAGACTTACTGTTGACTTGATTGGACTATTACTGCATGTTACAACTTCACTCGACTCTGCGGTGGGTTATTTTGCAGCCGTACACAATAAAAATAAAAGAAAGATATCGACTCACCAACATGTGTTCAGTCGTACTAAAACCGAGACAGGAAATATATTTTTGGAAAACATTGTGTTATGTACGGCGGGGGAAGGAGACGGCACCAGGGCAGGAATCAGTTCAATAGGTTTATTGAACTTGATGATTAGGTGGGGTGTGTATGCTACTCTACATGATAGGTGCAAAACGATGTGTAGAATTAACCATGAAAATGTTACCAGAGTTTGTTGTATGTGCGTGTTGGATGAATCATTCGTCAGACCAAAGGGGCAAGGCGAGAAGGCAGTCCGTGGGCGGGCAAGCGGTCGGGGGCTGGAGAGAAGCAATGAGGTCCGTGTCCAAGCAGGGGTTGAGGATTGAGGGAGGCAGTCCGGAATCCAGTGGGAAGCACTGCGGGAAACACAATGGATATAAGACACAGGAACAGGGAAGACACAGAGAGAGATCAAGTACGCAGGAGGGAAGCCAGAGATGGTACGCTTACTACGGGAGTGAACTACGTTCCGGCACTGGATCTTTGGGTTCGCTGGTCTTTATGCTGTCTGTCTTCATTAGTCCCAGGTGCGCTGATTGCAGATTTCCTGCAGCATTGCAGGTACGTGGCCGCGATGTGTGCAGAGCAAAGCAGGGACATTTTTTGCCTTCAACCAAATCATACTAAAACCAGGTTTGTGACAACATATGCGCCTAAACATAAGTCATATACAAGAAGCCTAGTTAAAAACAACTCATTGTTTTTCTCTTTGTAAAAACAAAAACAAAAAAGTATAAAACTCCTTACTTACGTCTCAGTCCAACATGCTAAGAATGTCAACTATGAATACAAACGCATTTTTGCGAGTTTACACAAGGGTAAAGGCGCACATGATCAACAAAGAAACCGTTTCTTTGTGACAGCAGATGTAATTTCCTTTCCCATTTACTCTGCATGGACAGCAATTACTCATCATTAGCCAGGCAGTGATAGAAGCTAATACTGCGCCAATATGATAATCGTTGGTTTTATTGGACGGCACAGTACAAGACTATTTGGCCATTAACAGGGAGACGGGACAAATGGGGGAAGTAGAAACAGGACACGTTGGCAGAGCTGCACGCAGATGGACGCACATGCATGCACATGAATGCTCACACTGGGAAGACATAATTATGCTTTCTTAAAGTAGCTCTCAGTTCTTGACATCATTGTCTGTATATTGGTATGCTTCTGAGGTGGAAACACGAGAATAGAATGAAACAAGTGTGCACCGGTGTGTGTTGCATTATTAAAAATGCCTCGTCAGTCTGGGGCGCATTCCATCCGTTACCCTCTGGTGACAGTGAGGCGACGTCTTGTTTTATTGACATTGCCAAGCCGCCGGATTTAAAACACAAGACATTTAATCGTGAAAATCAATCTTAGCAGACTTGACAAAAAAATGGCAATCACTGAGGAGATAAGGCGGTCAGATGAAGTCGTAGTTAAGATGTGATAAAAGAAAAAAGGTAGGTTTACAAGCTTCTAAACTATTAATGGATTAGATTTATATAGACACAGAGAAGGGAGAACCCATCATTTATTCACTCGTGGTGGTGGTAAGCTACATTTGTAGCCACAGCTGCCCTGGGGTAGACTGACAGAACGTGGCTGCAAATTTGCGCCTACGGCCCTTTCAACCGCCACAGAATCAGAATCAGAAATACTTTAATAATCCCTGAGGGGAAATTAAGATTTTCAGCACAATCCCATTCAAGGGCAGACAAACATTACAGGGAGACAAAACAGGATCGCGGATGGGTCTGCCAATTTCCGGCGCCCCTTACAAAAAAGGTGAGAAACAGGTAAACGCTGGGGAGGGGGATGGGGGTGAGAAAAAAAAAATCAGTCCAAGCCTGGAACCCTGGAGAGGGGGTCCAGACCAGTGGTTCTCAACCTGGGTTCGATCGAACCCTAGGGGTTCGGGGAGTCAGGCTCAGGGGTTCGGCGGAGGTCAAAAAACACCCGACTCATCGTGTAAATAAAAAATTCTCCCTATCGGCGTATTACGGATACGGCAACAGCAGAAGTCAGACTTATTTGCAGGTGTGTAATTTGTTGGTTTTGTTGTTTGAACAAGGTGATGTTCATGCACGGTTCATTTTGTGCACCAGTAAAAAAACATGGTAACACTTTAGTACGGGGAACATATTCACCATTAATTAGTTGCTTATTAACATGCAAATTAGTAACGTATTGGCTCTTAACTAGTCATTATTAAGTACTTATTCCAACCCTAACCCTCTAACCCTGGCCCTAACCCTCTAACCCTAACCCGAACCAGACCCTAACCAAATAACTCTAAATTAAGTCTTTGTTACTTAAAATATGTTCCCTATACTAAAGTGTTACCAAAAACATATAACTTTGTCTTGAATTTGAAAAAAAAGGAGGGTTCAGTGAATGCGCATATGAAACTGGTGGGGTTCGATACCTCCATCAAGGTTAAGAACCACTGGTCTAGACTGAGGCCAAGGGGAAGAAAAAAACCTCATAGCCATAGCACACATAAGCATGTGTGTGTAAGAGGGAAACATCAAAGAACACAAAGGACATTAAACACATTAAAAGAGCAGAGCTGATGCAACCAGCCATTTCTACATGCAGCTACAAAAGTAAAACAAAAAACAAAAATAAACATAAACACGGTGGTGGCCTCTGCGGTGTTCCACGCCATCGTCTGCTGGGGTGGGTGGGGGAGCATGGCCAGAGACAGGAGCAGACTCAACAAAGCAACCAACCCTTGGCCGCCCACTAACTCTCAGCCAGTGTCCAGTCCGCATGGATGAGCGAGGATGTGTCTAAGGAGACCGAGGTGTCCGATACCTGCTCATTCAGCCAAGACACTGTGAAGCTTGTCCGCGCTAGCCCCGCAGCCCTGTCTCTTCATCCACCAAACACTCATTCAAATTTATATACCAGTGTGAGCGGCACTCGGAGAGGTGGTGACACAACGGCAGTGACTTGGTTGGCAGAAGCGGCGATCCAACCTGGAACCCTCAACGGCCGTTCTACCCACCTCGTCGCGCCGTCCGTAATTGCCGCCACTATATAGATTTGGGTAGGTAGCTGCAGTTTTATCAGAATTGTACAACAAATATTTAACTGAATGAGATTCTTCAGTGGGACCTCTAATGCAGGTCTAATAAACTGTTGGCCCGCGGGCCACATCCGGCGCGCCAAAGCTTTCCATTTGGCCTGCCGAACATTGCTGAAATAGGCTTGATGGAACAGGGTTGATCATGTATGCAGTACTCCGGCAGGGGGCAACAGCGAGGCATGTGTGTCACAATGAAGCAGCAGTGGGGTGAGTAGAAGAAGACGCATTCAACCCTGGACATACTTGCCAACCCTCCCGATTTTACCGGGAGACTCCCGAATTTCAGTGCCCCTCCCGAAAATCTCCCGGGGCAACCATTCTCCCGAATTTCTCCCGATTTCCACCCGGACAACAATATTGGGGCACTGCCTTTAGCGTCCTCCTTCACCTGAAACCTTTACCCCTTAACAGCCACATGCTGTCCAGGCGTCCGCTTTTCCTCCATATAAACAGCGTGCCGGCCCAGTCACATAATAATAAAGCCTTGGACGGGTTTACCAACGGTCTTTACTCGGAGATGTCAAGAAATGCTGACACATTGTATGATCTTTTAACACACACACACACACACACAAGTGAATGCAAGCATACTTGGTCAACAGCCATACAGGTCACACTGACTGTAGCCGTATAAACAACTTTAACACTGTTACAAATATGCGCCACACTTTCAACCCACACTAAACAAGAATGACAAACACATTCCGGGAGAACATCCGCACCGCAACACAACATAAACACAACAGAACAAATAACAAGAACCTAACTCTTCCGGGGCGCTACAATAACATCTACGGCTTTTGGAGCTCAGTGCACAACTGCACACACAACAAGAAGGAGACGAAGCAGAAGAACAAAGAAGACACATGACGACGACGGGTAAGAAGAAGAAATACGCTTGCAAGTACCAAAATTATTGGAAAAAAGAATTTCATTTCATCCAGGACAGCTCGAAGGGGAAGGGGTATGCTGCCAGCACCTCAACCCCGCCCCCCTAACCCCGCCCCCACAACCATGCCCCCAAAACCCCCTCGCGCCCCCCCATCTACCGAATTCGGAGGTCTCAAGGTTGGCAAGTATGACCCTGAAAAGAATCAAAACAATTTGCAAAAATCAGACTTTTAACAACGACTGGACAACAAAGTATGAATGTTTTATCCCGAGAAACGCTCGAGTCATTGTTTCCTGGCGGACCTTTTAAGCAACGAGCACATTGTTCCAGACAAGCTGCAACAACGGTAGAAATGCCCATGTGTAAGCTTCATCACGAAACTTGGTCAAATATTTGTAAATAGATATTGTGCATAAAGAAATTTAGTTTGTTTCTGTCAAAACGTGGATCTTTTCGCAAATTACTGCGAGGATTGCTTTCCCGAGACGCAAACGGATTTGACCGGACAAGGCTTGCAGGTAAATACAGGATTTAATTTTAACTCAAAAGCTACAAAAGGGTACAAACAAAAGGCGCGCACAGCAGAGGAAGAAAAACTTGGCACATGTAACAAAACTAACACATGGGCAGAAACTATGTACATGAAACAAAACTACACTTACTGTGACGTGAAACGAGCATGAAATGAGCAGCATGAACTATGGCATGGACAGAGTAATCAGAGTAGCACATAGCAAGAACAGAGTATCATAGAGAGTAATGTCGCCAGGCCGACTACCTGGCAACTACAGGCTTAAATAGTCTCTTCCTGATTAGTGACAGGTGCGTGAGTCCAAATGAGTCAGGTGAAACCAATGAGTCGTCATGGAAACTAAAACAAACAAGGGTGCACAAAAACAGGAACTATTTGAGTCCAAAAACCAACAGAACATAACTAAACAAAACATGATCTGGACCACGGATCATGACAGTTTTGTATTGAAATTGCTGACTTGGTGATGTTTGTATTCGTGGTCATTTTATGTCTAAGAGTAACTCGTAATAGCTCGTTTAATACAAGTAGTACTAAATTTGACCAGTAGAGGGCAATAACGTTACAGCTTAGGTTTAATTGTGATAAGTTACATACAGTGTGTGCAATGTTTGGTGTGTGAATGTAGGGTATTTTTTTGATATGTGTAAACATTTGTACTCGATTGTGTGAATGTGTTAACACTAAACCTATTTTGTTTATGTAGAATACCCAATGGACGTTATTCTTCTGTAATGTTTATTTTATGTTCATATTTACCGTCTTACAATCCTAAATGAAGGAAGAAGTGTAAAGAAATACATCTGAAGAAGGACACTAATTCAAAAGAAGAAATGTCAGTCCTCAACAAAACTTTAGGTGCTCCTTTTTTATTTATGCTGTTAACTAGCTGCACACGCTGGCAACGAGTAACGAGGGCAGGATAGTACATTTATTGACAGTGCAGTGTGAAAGCCAATGTGTTTACTTTGCCATTAAGTAAACGCAGTCTCAAAGGAACATAACCTGCGGAGGCACTTTCTGAGGAAAGATGTCCGGCCCCTGAGCCATTGGGCTCTTGAAACCGCGGCCCTCTTCATTATGTTGTTGAATAACCCTGCTCTGAATAATGCAGTCTCCAGTGTGAGTCTTATTTGACTATAAACCTTGCAGTTGAATCGTCGGTCATTGACTCCTCCTCCCACCCTTTTAGAAGAAGGTTCCGAGATTGGAGGACGCGTCGCACTAGCAACATCTCACAACATCTCACAACATGGAAGTCTTTTATCAACACCTGTTTTTAAGTCTTAAATCAACTATGTTTGTATGCGCAAGGTGCACAGCCATTATGTCATGTCATCTTGTAAAGACCACACAGATCCATTACTGTGTTTCTATTCATTACAATTACACTCAGTATATCCATCCATCCATATTCTACTGCTTGTCCCTATAATAACATTTTAAATATTAGTAATAAACTAACATAATATCAATGTATGGTTTTCATGTTCATTCACATACACTTTATTGCCAAACGTATTTGGCCACCCATCCAAATGATCAGCATTGTGCCGAGTGTGAAATTTGGTGGAGGAGGAATTATGGCATACTTGCCAACCATCCCGGATTTTCTGGGAGACTCCCGGAATTCAGCGCCTCTCCCGAAAACCTCCCGGAAGAAATTTTCTCCCGGAATTCAGCCGGAGCTGGAGGCCACGCCCCCTCCAGCTCCATGCGGACCTGAGTGGGGACAGCGGCGACAGTCTGTTTTCACGTCCGCTTTCCCACGATACAAACAGCGTGCCTGCCCAGTCACGTTATAACTGTAGATCGAGGGCGAGTTCTTGGTTTCTTATGTGGGTTTATTGTTAGGCAGTTTCATTAACGTCCTCCCAGCGCGGTAACAACACACAACAACAGCAGTCACATTTTCGTCTACCGTAAAGCAGTTCGTCTGCCGTAAACAGCAATGTTGTGACACTCTTAAACAGGACAATACTGCCATCTACTGGATAGCCTCCGTAACACTGAAATTCAAGTATTTCTTTTGTTTATATGTATAATAAAATAAATATATATATAAATATATATATATATATATATATATATATATATATATATATATATATATATATATATATATATATATATATATAACGAGAATTCACTGAAAGTCAAGTATTTCATACATAAATAAATATATATATATATATATATATATATATATATATATATATATATATAAAATATATATGAAATACTCGAGTTGCTGTAAATATACTCCTCCCCTCTTAACCACGCCCCCAACCACGCACCACCCAACCCCCCACCTCCCGGAATCGGAGGTCTCAAGGTTGGCAAGTATGAAATATGGTGTGGGGTTGTTTTTCAGGAGTTGGGCTTTGCCCCTTAGTTCCAGTGAAAGGAACTTTGAATGCTCCAGGATACCAAAACATTTTGGACAATTCCATGCTCCCAACCCTGCGGGAACAGTTTGGAGTGGGCCCCTTCCTCTTCCAACATGACTGTGCACCAGTGCACAAAGCAAGGTCCGTAAAGACATGGATGACAGAGTCTGATGTGGAAGAACTTGACTGGCCTGCACAGAGTCCTGACCTGAACCCAATAGAACACCTTAGGGATGAATTAGAACGGAGACTGAGAGCCAGGCCTTCTTGACCAAAATCAGTGTGTGACCTCACCAATGCGCAATTGGAAGAATGGTGGAAAATTCCTATAAACACACTCGGCAACCTTGTGGAAAACAGCCTTCCCAGAAGAGTTGAAGCTGTAATAGCTGAAAAAGGTGTACCGACATCATATTGAACCCTGTGGGTTAGGAATGGGATGGCACTTCAAGTTCACATGTGAGTCAAGGCAGGTGTTTGGCAATATAGTGTACCTCTAATATGATGTATATAATATAAATCGATACAATCAATTAGCATGTTCTAGGTGGGTGAGCATTTTGGAACAATAGGAATTATTATTCGTATTTATGTTGCACATGGACCTGTTGGAGTGACGGACTGGACTGGATGTTGACAGCTACTGATGTAGTGTCTGAGTCGTGTGTGTATTATATAAACAACAAGACCCAGCTATTATTTAAATTACATGTCCACTTTTTTGAGTGAATTAATATTGGCCTGTGGATTACTGGATCGCTTAAAGGACGGTCGGGTTGATGAAGTGCGCCGTAGCGGCGGTCACATGTTAAGTGGCGTTCACTTCAAACTAACTCTTATTAGCGTGCGTGACTTCGGGGATGAGATGGGATGAGGGTGGTGTTGCTTCCTTATTTGTGATTATCTTCTACCCATGCATAGTTAAGTGAAAGTGACAATGCGTGTCAGCTGGATAAAAAAAATATGAATAGCCCAGAATCAAAACGGTCTTCCTGGGGAACGGGTAGCCAAAAAATACCGCTAAACATCCCTAGCCATAACTCACCCTTGTCATGGTTTGACCACATGCACAAAGGAAAGGGACATTTTCAAAAGCATGTAATTTCACATCAATATAGCAACCACGGCGTGGCTCGTTTGGTAGAGCGGCCGTGCCAGCAACTTGACAGTTCCAGGTTCGATTCCGTCATCCTAGTCACTTTACCCACCTGCTCCCAGTGCCACCCAGACTGGTTTAAATGTACCTGAGATCATGGGTTTCACTATGTAAAGTGCTTCGAGTTACTAGAGAAAGGTGCTATATAAATATAATTCACTTCAGCATCCATTTTCCAATTATTTCGTTTCGCGTTGGGCACGCACCTCAGCGCGAAGCAGCCATTAATACCAACCAATTTATCTGGGACATGTTTAATTCATAACGGTCCATCCATACATCTTCTTCCGCTTATCCAAAGTCGGGTTGCGGGGGCAGCAGCCTAAGCAGAGAGGTCCAGAGAGACATTGTCTCTCCAACGTGTCCAGGGTCTTCCTAAACAACTCCCCAGGAAGGCGTTTGAGAGGCATCCTGACCAGATGTGTTTACCAGATGTGTGAGACCAAGACTCTTGAACGCATCATAATAATCCCCTCAACTCCTCCCAAAATGGATTAACTTGCTGGAATAAAAAAGACAATATAACATACATCCATAAACGTGGATGCATATGAAAAAGTGCAATATATTTATCTGTACAGTAACCTATTTATTTATTTATATCTGCACCTTATTGTTTTTTTATCCTGCACTACCATGAGCTAATGCAACAAAATGTTGTTCTTATCTGTACTTTAAAGTTCAAATTTGAATGACAATAAAAAGGAAGTATAAGTCTAAGATGCCCGAACCACCTCATCTGACTCCTCTCGATGTGGAGGAGCAGCGACTTTACTTTGAGCTCCTCAAGAATGAGAGAGCTTCTCACCCTACCTCAGGGGTCAGCAACCCGTGGCTCTTTAGCGGCGTCCTAGTGGCTCCCTGGACCTCTTTCAGAGATGTGTGAAAATGGAAAAAGATGATTGTTTTAATATATTTTCTGCAGGAGAACAAACATGACACAAACCTTCCTAATTGTTAGAAATCCCACTGTTTATGTTATACATGCTTCACTGATGAGAGTATTTGGCAAGCACCGTTTTGTCCTACTAATTTCAGCGATCCTTGAACTCATCGTAGTTTGTTTGCATGTACAACTTTCTCCGATTTTGCCACAGAAAGACATGTTTCATGCCGCTCCTTCTTTGTCTCATTTTGTCCACCAAACGTTGTATGCTGTGCGTGAATACACAAAGGTGAGCTTTGTTGATTTTATTGATTTGCTGCAGTGCTTATCAGGCATATTTGGTCAATCCATGACTGCAAGCTAATCGGTGCTAACATGCTAAATAGGCTAGCTGTATGTACATATTGTATTATTATGCCTCACTTGTAGGTATATTTGAACTCATTTAACTTCCTTTACTTATGTCCTCTGTGTATTTAATTTATATTTGCATGTCTCATGACACGTTATCTGTATGTAATATTGGCTTCATTTCTCATAGTTGTCTGTGTGCCATGTTGTTCCAGACCACAGCAAACATTACCCAGCTCGCAAAGATTGTAATAAATCCATTAGAAGAAGACAGTCTGCCGTTTCCTTTAACTTGGACACACACATCTATACCGTTGGCCATTCTGAGCCAGTAATTTCCAGAACGTATCTCATCCTGTGAGAAGCCTCCGTTTTAATAATGATTTCCAATGTTGCAAAAATCTGTAGAAAAAATAAATTAAATACAACATTTCTGTCAACAAAGATTTGCATAAGCCTCTGATAGTAGGCTAATATAGACACTTACATCATGTGTTGCCTTCATTATAACACTTATATAAGGCTTTTATTTTTTGCAGCCGCAAAAAATTTTTTGTCCAATATGGCTCTTTCAACATTTTGAGTTGCCGACCCCTGCCCTAGCTCTAAGAGAGCTCCGCCACCCGACGGAGGAAACTCATTTCGGCCGCTTGTACTTAGTTAAAGTACCACTAATAGTCACACACACACACTAGGTGTGTGGTGAAATTACCCTCTGCATTTGACCCATGCCCTTGTTTCACCCCCTGGGAGGTGAGGGGAGCAGTGAGCAGCAGCGGTGGCCGCGCTCGGGAATCATGGTTAGAGTGTCCGCCCTGAGATCGGTAGGTCGTGAGTTCAAACCTTGGCCGAGTCATACCAAAGACTATAAAAATGGGACCCATTACCTCCCTGCTTGGCACTCAGCATCAAGGGTTGGAATTGGGGGTTAACACCAAAATGATTCCTGGGTGCGGCCACCGATGCTGCTCACTGCTCCCCAGTAGGGACGTGTCAAATGCAGAGGATAATTTCACTGCACCTAGTGTGCGTGGGTCAATCATTGGCACTTTAAAGGCCTACTGAAACCCACTACTACCGACCACGCAGTCTGATAGTTTATATGTCAATGATGAAATCTTAACATTGCAACACATGCCAATACGGCCGGGTTAACTTTTTTGCAATTTTAAAGTTTTAAAATACAAATCCAAAATAGAAAAAGGAGAATGTGTGGAATCCAATGAGCCAGCTTGTACCTAAGTTACGGTCAGAACGAAAAAAGATACGTCCTGCACTACAATCAAACCCTTCACTCTGACGTTCCTCATCCACGAATCTTTCATCCTCGCTCAAATTAATGGGGTAATCGTCGCTTTCTCGGTCCGAATCGCTCTCGCTGCTGGTGTAAACAATGTGCAGATGTGAGGAGCTCTTCAACCTGTGACGTCACGCTACTTCCGGTACAGGCAAGGCTTTTTTTATCAGCGACCAAAAGTTGCAAACTTTATCGTCAATATTCTCTACTAAATCCTTTCAGCAAAAATATGGCAATATCGCGAAATGATCAAGTATGACACATAGAATGGATCTGCTATCCCCGTTTAAATAAGAACATTTCATTTCAGTAGGCCTTTAACTTATACTAACTATTGGTTGGTGGCGTTTGCATATTTTTGTGTTTTGATCAATGACAGCTCATATTGTCGTTTGATCCAGCTTACTGCTTGGAATGGGAGTCTCCGTCACATACTGCTTATCCTGCTCATGATCTCAGCCGACTCTGGACTGAACACTCAAACTTGTTCATCAAATCAGTTTTAAAAGTCCTACTGAAATTGGTAATATTTTGAGGGATGAAGTGTCCGGGTCACATGGTCATCTTTGATGCTTTGCTGGAACAGAGATCTAGAGAGGTACTTGACTTAATACTTGACCGTCGACCCGAATACTTTTTGGACGGAGCTGTGAAACAAACCATCTGGTGACTCAGGGTATGAATGTTTTTATTCATATTGGGAAAAAACGAGAACGTAAAATGCACCACTTTATAGCGCGCTTCAACGCTCGGTGGAGCTGCCCCGCTGAGCAGAGCTTTAATTGAGAACCCTTTAAGTATTTGCGCTGTGGATGTCAACTGTTAACCCCGGTAATTAGAATTTAGGATGCAAATGTCCTCACGCTGCTTCACAAATGCAGCCCCCACCAGGCTGCTGAGTGACACTTGTGGGGGCAGGAGTGAGTGACAGCAGAGGAGAGGAGCAGACAGGCTGACCAGATGGCTGGAGCTGCAGTACTGAGGCCTAATATCATTACATATGAATGATTGCTGGAGAGAAACTTCAGTCTTTCAGCTTGAATCCAAAATGAAGGAGCAGCTCTTTGGGAGGAAACCCAGAGAAGGCTTGAATATTGCACTCAGGCAGCCTGAGAGCCGCGCTGACAGCTCGAGGAAAAGTTACAGCACTCGAATGTACTTCTAAACACCAGGTCTATCCATCCGCTTTTCGACACTGTGTCCCCCTGTCCAGGGGCAAGCTGGAGCCTCTCAACTGACTTGGCATGGGTGCACCGTGGTTACTGTGAACGGGGGTGTTGACCAGAAATTGAACCAGCTGCATGAACCACTACAGTACAAATGTCCCTAATATGCAGTCGCGTGTCAAAGGTTGTTCGTCGCGGCTTACCTGACACATGAAACGTGAAACATTAGGGGGGTTGTTGCATTCCCAGATTTGGCTCTGAGTCTAGGGATCTTTGGAGAATGCCACTGTGACAGTTTCCAGCCGTCGTGCGGGTTCCAAGGACCATCAAGGACAGACATCGCTGCGAGCATAGTTTGAGTTTGTTTATTTTTTCAAATAATACTCAGTTCAGGTCGGGTCGCTTTTCAGCTCTCGCCTCACAAACCGCTCGCTCTTCCGGTCGCTTTTCAGCCGTCCCCGGCGTCGTCTGTCTCTCGCTCTTTGTCGCGCGTGCTCCTCATGCACCACTGGCTCTCCACCTCCTTCTGCCCCGTCGTTCTCGGCTGTCGCTCTTTTAAAGAATGAGAGGGGATTACTTAATTGTGCCCAGCCGCGTCGAACCCGGCGCGCCCCACCTCGCTGCTCGCTCCCCGTCCACGCCTCCTCGCTGCCATCTTGGAGCGGGCTCTGGTGTGCCCTGCCTCGCTGTCGGACTGCCGGCCACGCCTCCTCGCCGCCATCTCGGAGTCGGCCCCGGCGGGGCACGCCTTGCTGTCGGTCTGCCGGCCCCGCCTCCCCACAGTCCTCTATCGCCGGACGCAAGCTGGGACTCCGACCAGCTGAGCCTAGTCCAACCCCCCCCTTTTTGAAGGAGCGGGAAGTGAAGACGGCCACGACCACCTGTGCCCCCGGTCTTCTCCTCCTCCTTCACCTGTTCTTTTTCTTCCTCTTCTTTGTCTTCTTCTTTGCCTTTGTCTTTTTCTTTGTCGTTATCTTCTTTGTCTTTTCCTTTGTCTTGTTCTTTTTATTTGTCTTTTTCTTCTTCTTTTTTGTCTTTTCCTTCTTCTTTGTCTTTTTATTCTTCTCTGTCCTTCTTGTTCTTCTTCTTCTTCTTCTTCTTCATCTTGTCCTTCTTCTTCTTGTCCTTCTTGTTCTTGTTCTTGTTCTTGTTCTTCATCTTGTCCTTCTTCTTCAACAACTTCAGCCCCCCCCCCCCCCCCAACCCCCACCTGGTCCGCCAACACCTGCAGGAGCCGCAATTGTTGGCGGGACTCCTCGAGCCGCTGCCCACGAGAGCCCACAGGGGATCGTCCTCCCCTGCCTCCGATGGTCCTTCCAGGTTGGGCACCAAATATGACAGTTTCAAGCCGTCGTGCGGGTTCCAAGGACCATCAAGGACAGACATCGCTGCGAGCATAGTTTGACTTTGTTTATTTTTTCAAATAATACTCAGTTCAGGTCGGGTCGCTTTTCAGCTCTCGCCTCTCAAACCGCTCGCTCTTCCGGTCGCTTTTCAGCCGTCCCCGGCGTCGTCTGTCTCTCGCTCTTTGTCGCGCGTGCTCCTCATGCACCACTGGCTCTCCACCTCCTTCTGCCCAGTCGTTCTCGGCTGTCGCTCTTTTAAAGAATGAGAGGGGATTACTTAATTGTGCCCAGCCGGGCGATTCCCGCACCTAAGGTTCGCGGCGTCGAACCCGGCGCGCCCCACCTCGCTGCTCGCTCCCCGTCCACGCCTCCTCGTTGCCATCTTGGAGCGGGCTCTGGTGTGCCCTGCCTCGCTGTCGGACTGCCGGCCACGCCTCCTCGCCGCCATCTCGGAGTCGGCCCCGGCGGGGCACGCCTTGCTGTCGGTCTGCCAGCCCTGCCTCCCCACAGTCCTCTATCGCCGGACGCAAGCTGGGACTCCGACCGGCTAAACCTAGTCCACCCCCCCACCCTTTTTGAAGGAGCGGGAAGTGAAGACGGCCACGACCACCTGTGCCCCCGGTCTTCTCCTCCTCCTTCACCTGTTCTTTTTCTTCCTCTTCTTTGTCTTCTTCTTTGCCTTTGTCTTTTTCTTTGTCGTTATCTTCTTTGTCTTTTTCTTTGTCTTGTTCTTTTTATTTGTCTTTTTCTTGTTCTTTTTTGTCTTTTCCTTCTTCTTTGTCTTTTTATTCTTCTCTGTCCTTGTTCTTGTTCTTCTTCTTCTTCTTCTTCATCTTGTCCTTCTTCTTCTTGTCCTTCTTGTTCTTGTTCTTGTTCTTCTTCTTCATCTTGTCCTTCTTCTTCAACAACTTCAGCCCCCCCCCTCCAACCCCCACCTGGTCCGCCAACACCTGCAGGAGCCGCAATTGTTGGCGGGACTCCTCGAGCCGCTGCCCACGAGAGCCCACAGGGGATCGTCCTCCCCTGCCTCCGATGGTCCTTCCAGGTTGGGCGCCAAATATGACAGTTTCAAGCCGTCGTGCGGGTTCCAAGGACCATCAAGGACAGACATCGCTGCGAGCATAGTTTGACTTTGTTTATTTTTTCAAATAATACTCAGTTCAGGTCGGGTCGCTTTTCAGCTCACGCCTCTCAAACCGCTCGCTCTTCCGGTCGCTTTTCAGCCGTCCCCGGCGTCGTCTGTCTCTCGCTCTTTTGCGCGTGCTCCTCATGCACCACTGGCTCTCCATCTCCTTCTACCCCGTCGTTCTCGGTTGTCGTCCTTTTACACACTGAGAGGGGATTACTTAATTGTGCCCAACCGGGCGATTCCCGACTGCCGGCCACGCCTCCTTGCCGCCATCTCGGAGTCGGCCCCGGCGGGGCACGCCTCGCTGTCAGTCTGCCGGCCCCGCCTTCCCACAACAACATAAAAGTGTATGAACTAAATTAGGTGTAAATTAAAGACACCGAAGCCAAGAATTGAAAACAAAACTAATGTTATTGAAAAGTAAACATTGGGGTGGGGGTTACAACGAGACACGTCACTAGCCCCGCTTGGGAATACAGGCTCTGTCAAAGAAATGAACAAAACATACCAAAAGACACCTCTGAAAAAGAAAGGTAAGCTTACTAACTAAAGCTATTTAATTAGCATAAACCAAAAACCTACCTACCAACTCCAGCCAAAGGGGGAGTCCAAAACCTACAAGGGTGACAGCCACCACTAAGCCTGGTGTCTCTATACACAAACAAGTCCTACGTGTGTAGTGTATAGAGCATACTTGCCAACCCTCCCGATTTTCCCGGGAGACTCCCGAATTTCAGTGCCCCTCCCGAAAATCTCCCGGGGCAACCATTCTCCCGAATTTCTCCCGATTTCCACCCGGACAACAATATTGGGGGTGTGCCTTAAAGGCACCGCCTTAAGCGTCCTCTACAAGCTCTCGTCACGTCCGCTTTTCCTCCCTATAAACAGCGTGCCGGCCCAGTCACATAATATCTACGGCTTTTACACACACATAAGTGAATGCAAGGCCATACTTGATCAACAGCCATACAGGTCACACTGACGGTGGCCGTATAAACAACTTTAACACTGTTACAAATATGCGCCACACTGTGAACCCACACCAAACAAAGATGACAAACACATTTCGAGAGAACATCCGCACCGTAACACAACATAAACACAACAGAACAAATACCCAGAACCCCTTGCAGCACTAACTCTTCCAGGACGCTACAATATACACCCCACGCTACCACCAAACCCTGCACACCTCAACCCCGCCCTCAACCCCCCCTCCCATCTCTCGAATTCAGGGGTGTCAAGGTTGGCAAGTATGGTATAGAGGCCTCTGTCTAACCTTTCCCAAGACTAGGCTGCACACTAAACAGATACTTATAAAACAGGGACAGTTGAGAGGTAGAAAAAAATGGGAAAGAATTCCACCTGAAAAGCCTCAAAAAATGGTCTCCTCAGTTCCCAAACGTTTACTGAGTGTTGTTAAAAGGAAAGGCCATGTAACACAGTGGTAAACATGCCCCTGGGCCAACTTTTTTGCAATGTGTTGCTGCCATTAAATTGTAAGTTAATGATTATTTGCAACAACAACAAAAAACGTTTCTCAGTTTGAACATTAAATATCTTGTCTTTTCAATTGAATATAAGTTGAAAAGGATTTGCAAATCATTGTATTCTGTTTTTATTTACGAATTACACAACATGCCAACTTCACTGGTTTTAGGGTTTGTATATTGAGATATAGAATTTAGGCCATATCACCCATCCCTAGGTTGTACCACTAAATGTTCAATTTTTCATTTATTTTGTCACACTTTTCCATCGTCAGTAAAATTACCAACCTTTCGCCCCCCTTTGACTAGCACCAGCTGGACCATGTCCAACAATGTACGGGTTGGACGGGGTACCTCGCGGTCATTATCACCACCCCCTAATAATTGTTAAAAGATTTCATAGGTGCAGAGGCTACGGTTGTCACTTTCATCTCACATTTTGTCATTTTCAGGAATTGTGGTAGAATCAAGGAACTTACTTTCAATCCATTAAGACGTCGCCAAGGATCTGTTGGTGCAGAGATGTGAGAAGGTGTTGTTTAAAGAAATGCACAGTGGGACTATTTTCCAATTATGAGGCTTTTTTTCCCCAGGACATACTTAAAAGTGAGGTTCAAATGGCCAATCAGAGTTTCACTTCCAGCAGAGGCCGAAGTATCCAAGGAAGTAGCATTAATGTGCTTCTCTGTTAAGCAAATTGAAGACCGGTCCCATGTGACGTTACGCATAATGGTTTATTTAAAAAGACTTTGAAGACACAAAATGCAGAGACAAGAGCAGGAAATTGATGTCACAAGAGGCTAAAGAAGAGAGATCATGTCTGAGCCAACCAAAGTTTCTTCCAATATCCATGCATCTTCCACACGGTTTGTTTCCTCATGCGGGATGTTTCTTACCTTTCACCCCCTCTGTTCTTTATCTTATCAGCTCCACACAGGTGGTTGCTGGCCTCGTGGGCGACATAATTTGATTATCAAGTATTCAGATCCTTAATATTACTGCTTCTCAGAAGGGTCCTTTCTTCTGGAACAATGCCATTGCAGGCTGGGGCTGCAGACCGGAGAAAAATCAATTTCCTCCACCACAGTGTGTAGAGGTTGCTTTCATAAATTGCCGGGTTACACTATTACTGGTTAGACGCCGTGAATAGTGAGTTTGGTCACTGCAGGTTGATGAGAAAAGAAGACATCTGAAAGATTAATTAAATGAAAGAAATATCAAGGCTGTGCATGTAGGCCCATGTATTAGAACTAGTCAGGGATGGAGGAAACTGAATACTGTAGATCAGGGGTGTCAAACTCAAACACAGAGTGGGCCAAAATTTAAAACTGAACAAAGCTGCGGGCCAAGGTTGAACAAATTAACCTTTTAATAGGGACCCAAACAAGTTTTGCATTGAATATTGAACAAGCAAGGCTTATACAACTTTATAGTTACATGCAAAATCGAGTTTCAAATAATAATAATAATAATTAAAAAATATCAATGGCATATCCAATACAATTTAAATAAAAATTGAATGCCTATTTTCTAATTGCAGCCTTCTGAGGTAATTATCAAAAATAAACTTTTTCCACAGGCTAATAATACATTTGAAAGTAAAATAACAATAATGAATGAATCAAATATTCAAGCCTTGAAGTAGCTACACCTATTTGCTTTAACACTGAATATGGAACAAGCAACGCTTATATACTGTAACTTAATAGCGCAAAATCAACTTTCAAAAAACAAACGAAAAAACATCAATGGCATATTAAATAAAATTTAAATAAAAAATTCAATGCCTCTTTTCTATTTGCAGCCTTCTGAGGTAAATATCAACATTAACTTGGTGGGCGGGGTTTGGTGGTAGCAGGGGGTGTATATTGTAGCGTCCCGGAAGAGTTAGTGCTGCAAGGGGTTCTGGGTATTTGTTCTGTTGTGTTTGTGTTGTGTTATGGTGCGGATGTTCTCCTGAATTGTGTTTGTCATTCTTGTTTGGTGTGGGTTCACAGTGTGGCGCATATTTGTAACAGTGTTAAAAAAAATGTATACGGTCACCCTCAGTGTGACCTGTATGGCTGTTGACCAAGTATGTCTTGCATTCACTCATGAGTGTGTAGAAGCCGCATATATTATGTGACTGGGCCGGCACGCTGTTTGCATGGAGGAAAAGCGGACGTGACAACAGGTTGTAGAGGACGTTGAAGGCAGCGCCTTTAAGGCACGCCCCCAATAATGTTGTCTGGGTGGAAATCAGGAGAATGGTTGCCCCGGGAGATTTTCGGGAGGGGCACTGAATTGCGGGAGTCTCCCGGGAAAATCGGGAGGGTTGGCAAGTATGAGTATTAGCGGTGAATGCAGTGTTACAGCGGCACTGCCGCTGTATAATACCGACGGGCCAGCTCTAATGTTAATTTGATATTGCCTCAAGGGCCAAATGAAATTACACGGTGGGCCAAATTTGGCCCGCGGGCCAGAGTTTGACACCCATGCTGTAGATAGTGAAGGTTCTTTTGTTGCTGGACTTTATTAGCATCCAATTATCTTTATTTTGTGTAGGTGTGTACAGACTATTTAACCTTGAATATTAAAAGGGAAACAAGGTTATTTCAATACTGTGGAACCTCGATTTAGGATCTTAATTGGATCTTGAACATGGTTCGTAAAGAGAAAGGTTTGTACAGTGGAACATAGATTTGCAAACTTAAATCGGTTCATGAACCAAAAAATGTGTATCCCGGAGCAGAGTTCCCCATTAGAAATGCATAATCATGTGTTTATTTGTACTAAAATTTCCCACTGTTTAGTGTTCATTATGTG
This sequence comes from Entelurus aequoreus, assembly GCF_033978785.1. Taxonomy (NCBI): domain Eukaryota; kingdom Metazoa; phylum Chordata; class Actinopteri; order Syngnathiformes; family Syngnathidae; genus Entelurus; species Entelurus aequoreus. Next base: position 21,540,126 of record NC_084749.1, read on the forward strand.
TGTTCTGATAAATACATTTTGTGGAAGTCGCTTCCTCGCAGTCCCACTGTCAGACACGGCACAGGAGCCCAGTGTGCAGGTTTAACAAGGTTTTTAATGATCATATGTTTTTATACAAAGTTTTTTCTCTCAGAATGTGACTTTTCAGTCACGTCCGTATCCTCTCTTCTCATCTGCTCCCGGCCGCTTACTGTTAAAGACAACAGATGATTAGATTAACACGTACCACCTGTGAAATCTAATCACCTGCCAGCTGTGTCTTGCCGTCAGCACATGCCCCGCCCCTGCCCAATAGTGCTCGTCCTCAGCACCCTGGACAGCGGCAGTGACTTTTGCCCCTACAGGCAGCGCTGACTACACCTCCCTCCACACATTTTTAATTGGATTATTAAAGATGAGGGATATATTAAACCTGACTCTCGCCAGATCCTTGTAGTTCGCTGAGCTCCACACAAGAATCTGGGACTTCTCAATAGGAGATGTATTTCAGAAGTAAAAAACTCATTGTATGTGATTGGATAAACCATTTGTCCATTATCTTGAATGACGTGCTACTTCAACCACTCACATCGGAATCAACCCGTGACGCTGATGAGAGCGACGCTGGGAAATCCGAAACAGAACAGCCGATATATTGGATAACGACAGAGCGAAAAGAAAGATAACTTTTACTGAAACAACGCAGCAATGTCAGTAGACGATCGATGTAAAACAGTTGCAGTAGCAGAATCAATGTCAGCAGACGACTTTCCATTGTTGTTTAAATCAAACAGTCACTTCGGCGCTACGTCGTATCTATGAAATCCCGCACGGCGATCCTGATTGGTTCATTATTTTTTGCTATCTTGAAGGAGTTTGCATTGCCCTCGAGCCCAGATCCTTGTGTGGAGCTCAGCGAACTACAAAGGTCTGGCGAGAGTCAGGTAAGGATTTATTTGCATTAACACATTAAATTTGCCATGTATATAGTCATTTTAATAATGAATCCATCCGTTTTTTCTAGAGATGTCCGATTATTATCCCCGATAAATGCTTTAAAATGTAATATCGGAAATTATCGGTATCGGTTTCAAAATTATCGGTATTGGTTTGAAAAATTTAATTTTATGACTTTTTACACGGACGTAGGGAGAAGTACAGAGCACCAATAAACCTTAAAAGGCACTGCCTTTGCGTGGCGGCCCAGTCACATATTATCTACAGCTTTTCGCACAATTGGATGCAATCCATACTTGGTCAACAGCCATACAGATCACACTGAGGGTGGCCATATAAACAACTTTAACACTGTTACAAATATGCGCCACACTGTGAACCCACACCAAACAAGAATGACAAACACTCCCGAACATCCGCACCGTAACACAACATGAACACAACAGAACAAATACCCCTTGCATCACTAACTCTTCTGGGACGCTACAATATATATCCCCCGCTACACCCCGTCCCCCCCAACCCCGCCCACTTCAACTTCCTCATGCTCTCTCAGGGAGAGCATGTCCCAAATTCCAAGCTGCTGTTTTGAGGCATGTTAAAAAAAATAATGCACTTTGTGACTTCAATAACAAATATGGCAGTGCCATGTTGCCATTTTTTTCCATAGTTGATTTATTTTGGAAAACCTTGTTACATTGTTTAATGCATCCAGCGAGGCATCACAACAAAATTAGGCATAGTAATGTGTTAATTCCATGACTGTATATATCGGTATCGGTTGATATCGGAATCGGTAATTAAGAGTTGGACAATATCGGAATATCGGATATCGGCAAAAAAGCCATTATTGGACATCTCTAGTTGTTTCCAAATGAATCGCTACAAAAAACATTATTTGTTTGACTTAAAACTGAAAAACCTGAAATATTATTGATGTCAAACAGTCAGGGGCATTGATGTGCATATCATTTGTGGCTCATTAGTGAAATGAAGGTCCTATTAGAAAATAAAAAAGCTGTAGTTTTCAATGTTGAAATGTCATATGACAACAATCGTATCTCGGTAGGAATGTTTTTTATTTTCAAAATAGCGACTCCTTGAACGGTGTAGAAAACGACTGCATTGACAGCTGAAGGACATAAAAAGAAGGCAAAGCAGTATTTTTCCTTCAAAAGACACCAGATGGAGGAGGAAGGAGCCAGTAACAGCTGACAAAATACACTGCCACTAATTTCCTTTCAATAATACATCAGACAAAGTCCTCCGTGCCCTTTATATTCCCTTCAAACATTAAATCTAATCGGACTGTGACAGAATCTGCAATAGTTTCAGTTAGAGGGGACATTTTACACAAATAAAAAGTGACTCTCAGACCCAAATAGGAGCTGTGCCTTAAGATGTTTCCATTGTGGAAGGTTTGGCTGACAAAATAAATCTGTTGAATTTAAATTCACATATCATGCAAATGACTTGTATGACTCTGATAATAATGATGAAATATGTAGGAAAATGTAAACGGAGTGTAATTGATATCCACTGTAGTGATCGGGGGCCGTACTTATTAAGCTTCTCAGAATTACTCCTAAGAAGTCTGCTAAGAGTTGACTTGAGAGTAAATAAATTCTTCGCTGAAAGCTGCACTTAAAAGTTAGTTATCAAGCGTCTTACTCACACTTTCAGCGAAGTGTAGGACTGAATCTTAAGTGTCACACTCAGAGCTGAATTACGACATCACTATGTGCCGTAAACGGAATTTTAGGTGACGTCATTTCTGTGTCCATAAAAATGACCAATCACGGAAGGGAATCCGTTGTCTAAAAATAAAGAAATATCTTGGAAATATTTAAGTGGACAATGGGAGTGTATATTTTGACAATAAACTACAAAATAATACAAAACAAACTAGTCCCCGCCGGCACTCACGCTACCGCTCCCTCTCTTCTGTCGCCCACACACTCACTGACGTCACTCACCTCACGGCCACACACATACGCTACTGTCATAACATTTTCTTTCCAATTCATTAATTAGGCAACTAATTTGAAACTGGTGTGGGTGGCTCTATATATACTAGCCCACTGCAGACACATGCAGAAATCAACATGGAATCGAAAAGTATTAAATCTGTGACAAAAATAATACCCGCTCTGTCTAAACGATACCGTTTGATCAGCTGCTCGTCATCAAACAAATCCAGAACATCGTTCCGCTCCCTGAATGTTCGCGCACGTCTCTCTCGCCTCAGTGCCATCCCCTGCTGGCAACTCCTAACCACTTAAGACACCTCTGAAGGTCTCTTAAATATCGTGGAGAGTAGGAGTGATTCTTAGACTTAAGAACGTTGATAAAAAGCTTTTATTCTTAAGTTTGAGAGTAGGACTAAATTTTGCAAATTCTCAGGACTTAAGTGTAAAATGGCACTCTAAGAAGCTTGATAAGTACGGCCCCTGAACAATCACGATTCACACATGTTTACTGTTTCTTATCCAGTTGTCTGCTGCACTGCAAAAAGTCAGTGTTCAAAAACAAGAAAAATATATATAAAAATGAGGGGTATTTTATTTAAACTAAGCAAAATTATATGCCAATAGAACAAGAATATTCGGCTTGTCAAGACTTTTCAAAACAAGTAAAATTAGCTAACCTCAATGAACCCAAAAATACCTTAAAATAAGTATATTCTCACTAATAACAAGTGCACTTTTCTTGGTAGAAAAAAAAAGAGACCTTTTTGCTCAATATGTTGAAAAATATTCTTAAATTAAGTAAATGCTATTGTCATTATCTTGACATAATGATATGCGCTCGGCATCATGATTTTTATTTCATGTTTGAAGTAAGAAATTATTACTTTAAAAAAGTAGTTTTGTACTTGTGAGTGTTAATGACACAGCTTTGCATCAGTTGATATTCTAGTTTCAAGCATGTTTTACTCAATATAGGTCATAAAATCTCAGCAACAAGCTGTAATATCTTACTGAGATAATTTAGGACCAAAACCCTTAAAACTAGTAAAAGACTCAAATATTAAATCTGCTTAGTGAGAAGAATTATCTTATCAGACAGAAAATAAGCAAATAGCACCCTTATTTGAGATATTTAATCTTACTTAGATTTCAGTTTTTGCAGTGTGGTATACCATTTTACAACAATTTTAGGAAAGCATGAATAGGGATCAGACTCGGGATGTTCCAATCAGGGTTTTATGCTATTGATTCTGATATCGATGATGCTTGAGTGATATCGTCAGATTGAAATACTGATCACATGTACAAACTGAAAATCTTTCAATGTATGAATGGGAAGTGCTCTCGACAGTTTAACATGATCCACATTTTTGCTCTCAAAGTCCGTCAGTGTCCAGGGAATTATTACCTGAGTTTTTAAACATTAACTAAGACACACAGATTTTGAGAAAATAAAAATAGGTTTCAAAGTCGTTTTCACTGAGGACCACATTGCAGTTATGTTTGGCCCCAGAGGGCCGCTTCTAACAGTGAATACTATTATTACACAATTTTTATATGCATTTTATTAGTAGATTTTTTAAAAACTGAAATGTAAAAAAATATGGTAAGTTGCAATAATTTCACCTTAAAATCTAGTGTATATTACTGTAAATAGAAAAACAGTACTGCTGTTTTATGGTTAAAAAACACAGCTCAGTTGTCAGAATGTTACTGTAAAATGTATATTTGTTTTTTTCCTGTAAATAAATAAAAAACTCAATTTTTACAGTAACATTTTGGCAACTGAGCTGACAGTTTGTTTGTTGTTGTTTTATTACCGCCAATCAGCAACTGTAGATTTTTCGGTGTAATACTGTTAATGCCCAAACAGCACCACGGTTTATTACAGTAAAAAAAATTAAGTTTTTTCACTTAAAGAAAAATGCTGTAAAAACCACAGTAAATTTCACAATTTTACCATGAAATCTATTGCTACTTTTACATTGCACAATTTGATGGATAAGTCGCTTTGAAATCACTATTACCGTATTTCCTTGAATTAGCGCTGGGGCGGTAATTAATTTAAAACCTCTTCTCACTCCGGCGCTTACCAAAGGCATGCGGTAAATTTCGGCATGCGCTTATACATTTGAGTGTGATGTAAGGATACCATCATGAAAAGCACATTTAATAAAAAAAAAACGTTATTATGGTCTTACCTTTATTTATAAATGAAGTCCATGCGCCGCTCCTTCTGAATAAAAGCATCGATAACTTGTTTATAGAAGTCTTCCTTATCTTTCTTCAGTTTTAAAAGTCTCTCTGTCTCGATGGAGATCTTCCTTTAATTATTACCTCCTGCTTCGATTGAAAGTCCAGTTTAGAAAACTGTTTTATTTTAGATGTGTAATCCTCCATGTTAAAAGTCCAAGCGAGAGGAAAAAATAAACGATCGCTGCTAACTGTTGCTGCTTGTTGTCACTTCTTCTGCAGCCGAGTAGTCGCAAAAATGCTCCCTGGGATCACTAGCGCCCTCTACCACCATGAGGCGGGAGTCATTTAATGACTCATATTTGACACACGCAGTTATATTAATAAAACATAGCTGCTTACTGTTCTTTTTAGCATATTCAATAGCTTGGACCTTAAATCCTACTGAATAGCTCTTTATCTTCTTCCCTTTATGCGATTTTAAATTATTGAAATTAGCCTCCTCCATTTTGGAAAATTATGCCTTTCAGGTGAAGTGTCACTCGTGACGTGACGAGTTTGACCCGTCAGTAAAACGAGGCATATGCTAATTATTCTGCGAAACGAGTTTGACCCGGCGGTAAAACGAAGCATGCGGTAATTATTTTGCTAAACAAGTTTGACCCGGCAGTAATTCTAAGCATGCGCTAATTCTAAGCATGCGCTAATTATTTTGCGAAACGAGTTTGACCCGACGGTAATACGAGGCATGCGGATAATATATACCTGGCGGCAATTCAAGGAAATACGGTGTAAGTATTTATTTCGTTGTAAAAAATGGTTTGAATGTTTGATAATGTATTTTTGCATAATTAGACAACATTTAACTTAACATAATTTGCGATTACGTATATTTTTTCCCTCCCAAAATAGAAAGAAAGAATAAATTTAGTAAGAAAAGTTACAGTACTTAGTTGATACATATTATTTCCAGGCTTTCGAGGGCCAAATAAAATGAAGCCTGTGTTTTAGACGCATGCACACATCAACTACAATTGTAGTCCAAGAACCATTATAAAATAGCTACCAAAAAAATGTGAAGTTACTCAATACTTGAGTAGTTTTCACGTAATACTTAATCTTATTTTGATGACTACTTTTTACTTGCACTTGAGTGATATTATTTTTGAAGTAACGGTACTCGTACTTGAGTGGAATTTTTGGGTACTCTGCAATTAGTGGACGTAAAGCTGATTATATATTGTGATGTAACCAATGATTAGAAGACATAAACCACCTTTGTATCCGCTCTTTTATTCTTGTTGTCCCAACTTTGAAAGACTTTTAATCTCTTGTTTTGTCCAACATGGCCCCGAAAGTCAGACTCTCATAAAGAACCAGCATTAAGCAAAAAGCTGACAAAGGAAAAACTGTTTAGTGATTTCTTAACGCCTTCATTTTACAAACAGCATAATTCTGATTTATGTCCACTCAGCGTGGTAAACATTGATCCATCTCAGTGTCTGCGGCTGGTCCTTAAATCTAACGGAATGTATTTGCTACTGTTGTATACATAAACAGTCATTATCCTCAGAGGTTGGAACTGACCTGAACTGTGAGGTGAAAGTTTGTGGAATAAAAAGCAAGATATTTACGGCCCCTATAACAGACTTTAGGAGAATTTGAGTTAGTATCTTTAAAATAAATCAATGCATTGTTTATACCATTTCCTGTAACTGTTCAGGGTCAGAGGAACTCTGGAGCCTATCCCAGCTAATCACGGTTTAATTGTCCCCCTGGGACAAATAGTTGTTTTGAATTTGAATTAGGTTGCATCTCAAACGTGTGGAATATTCCTTGTTCTGTTGGTGTTACCCCTAGCCCTCAGACCCCTTGAAACAGCTGGCCAAGATTTAGACTTCTTTCACGTATGCTACGTCAGTGTTTTTCAACCACTAGTGTACCGTGAGATACAGTCTGGTGTGCCGTGGGACATTATCTAATTTCACCTATTTGGGTTAAAAATATTTTTTACAAACCAGTAATTATAGTCTGCAAATGATGTGTTGTTGTTGAGTGTCGGTGCTGTCTAGAGCTCAGCAGAGTAACCGTGTAATACTCTTCCATATCAGTAGGTGGCAGCCGGTAGCTAATTGCTTTGTAGATGTCGGAAACAGCGGGAGGCAGCGTGCAGGTAAAAAGGCGTCTAATGCTTAAACCAAAAATAAACAAAAAGGTGAGTGCCTCTAAGAAAAGGCATTGAAGCTGAGAGACGGCTATGCAGAACGAAACTACAACTGAACTGGCTACAAAATAAACAAAAACAGAATGCTGGACGACAGCAAAGACTTACTGTGGAGCAGAGACGGCGTCCACAAAGTACATCCGAACATGATGTGACAATCAACAATGTGCCCACAAAGAAGGATAAAAACGACTGAAATATTCTTGATGGCTAAAACAAAGTAGATGCGGGATATATCGCTCAAAGGAAGACATGAAACTGCTACAGGAAAATACAGAAAAAAGAGAAAAAGCCACCAAAATAGAAGAGCAAGACAAGAACTAAAACACTACACACAGGAAAACTTCATTTGCATACATGATTACAATAGAGAGGAATAGTGGCACGTTCTTTCATGCCTCGAAAACATCTGGGAAAAGTCGCTAGCTGCTTGTGAGGGGGAAACAAGTTAAGATAAGGGGCAGAATTAATAAGGGGCGGTGTAGCTCGGTTGGTAGAGTGGCCGTGCCAGCAACTTGAGGGTTCCAGGTTCGATCCCCGCTTCTGGCATCCTAGTCACCGCTGTTGTGTCATTGGGCAAGACACTTTACCCATCTGCTCCCAGTGCCACCCACTATAAATGTAACTTAGATATTGGGTTTCTGTTAGAATAATCATGTATATATATTATCACACAACTTTAGTATGCTTAAAGTCCGTTGCTATAGTTATTAGCTATTGTGCTCAAGCTGCATTTTTTCTATATGTGCAAGGACAAAACTTCTTGTCTGAGGGGTGGCCTCATGTTATCTTTGTTTTAGCCCGCTAACAGCCAAGGACTTCAAGGACCTCAACGAAGATAAGATGACAGCATGCAGACGAAGCAGAGAAAAGGCAATCACAAGGCCCCAGCACATTCCGTCACGTATTGTGCGTACTGGACCTGCTTTGCATGATATATGTGACCACTCCTTTTAGAGGCGGCCTCAGTGATGTTGACTGTGGAACTCCTGAATAAACAGAGGGACGCGGGAGCTGTACCTTAGAGCGTAGGGCGAGACTGTGACTAAGTGTGCAGCTCCATGCGTTCTCCACATGAGCTAAATTGAACTCTGTCTCTGCATGATTCCTTGCTTCTTGTCTGAATAATAGATGTCCTCAGTGTTTGACCCTGACAGTTTCACAATGTAAAGCGCTTTGAGTCACTAGAGAAAAGCGCTACATAAATATAATTCACTTCAAAATTGGGACATTTACAACTAAGGACACTTAGGTGTAGATCCTGCTTTGTTTGGGTCCTTCAAATCAGTGCATGGATATTAAAAAGGTCAATGTGAAGGAGCACATGTATCCTTAATAATTGAATTACTGTCGATGACAGGATTATGACTTACTGTTCTTGTTCTTGAAGAAAGAGAGCGTGCACACGGAAATTTATGCCGGCATTAATACCCACGTCAACACCATTATCACCTCCACTTGCACGGAGCTGCTGCATCCTCTCAAGTAAATCAAGTGCACACAATAAAAGCACGGCCGCACACTCAACAGCTCCTTTCACGGCCCTTTAAAGTCCTCTTTTTTTTTTACAGAGTCTCTGCTCACGTCGAACAGGGACCTTATTTTTTTTGTCTGATTGCAGGATTACCTTTTTGGCGCGTGAAAGCCAGCACAGTTACAGCAATAAATGTCCTAGTGAAGAGTGCAGTTAGAACTGGGATTGCAGGGTTTAAAAGGCTAATGGTGTAATGACCTGACACACAAGGTCATATTGTTCTGTGTTGGCTATCATATCTCCTTAGTTTAGTGTTCATTTCTGCTGTAACGCTCCCTTCGTTGCCATGGACACTGATTTTTTTGCACCTGACTCTGGTAAGTGGTCAGGAGGCTCACCTGCTCTTGATCACTAATCAGAGAGCTATTTATACCTGCCTCTTGCTACGTGCGACAGTTTGTTTAGCTTTATGTTCCCAGTGGTTTGATCTTTGACATTTGCCTAGTGAGAATAAATCTGCATCTTACCTGCACGCTGCTTCTTGACGTCTTTCTGCATCTTGGGGAAACAACTAGAGATGTCCGATAATGGCTTTTTTTGCCGATATCCGATATTGTCCAACTCTTAATTACCGATTCCGATATCAACCGATACCGATATATACAGTCGTGGAATTAACACATTATTATGCCTAATTTTGTTGTGATGCCCCGCTGGATGCATTAAACAATGTAACAAGGCTTTCCAAAATAAATCAACTCAAGTTATGGAAAAAAAAATGCCAACATGGCACTGCCATATTTATTATTGAAGTCACAAGTGCATTATTTTTTTTAAACATGCCTCAAAACAGCAGCTTGGAATTTGGGATATGCTCTCCCTGAGAGAGCATGAGGAGGTTGAGGTGGGCAGGGTGTATATTGTAGCGTCCCGGAAGAGTTAGTGCTGCAAGGGGTTCTGGGTATTTGTCTACAGCGAGTAATAGAAAAGAAAAAAAAAGTGAATGTCCTGATGCGTTTTTCAAATTAATGTGCCGCGTATGCTTAAAATGAGCAAAATATGTAAAAATTAAATGTTATCATAAATGTGCTCATGACTTCATTACATATATACTTATATAAAACAGTGGATGCATTCTATTTTTTTTTTTAAAGTGTATTTCCCCTTGACTCATCATATGTCCCCTTTGAAGGGGACATATGATGATTTTAATCTACATTTAAAACATTTCCTTGTGGTCTAGATATTATGTATTGAATATGCTTTGGTGTAAATTTTGCTCCAGTCACTTTATTTATTTTTTTATTTTTATTTTTATTTTTTTATTGACATCTAGCATCAGACATTCATATCCATTACATCATATTCACATAAATCATATATCTATTGTCTGCCCTAAATGTCAAAATATTTTTGTTTATATCCCACCCATACCACCCACCTCCCCCCCAAAAAAGAAAAAACAACAAAAAAAACAAAGTGATATCTACAAATACATCGATTAAGTAAACAGAAACAAAAAACAATAAAAAATAAATAAATAATAATAATACATTAATAATAATAATCAGAAATAAAATAAAATATAAACAGATACACACATATATATATATATATATATATATATATATATATATATATATATATATATATATATATATATATATATATATATATATATACACACACACATACACATATATAAATATATATATATATATATATATATATATATATATATATATATATATATATATATACACACACACATACACATATATAAATATATATATATGTATACATACATATAGGCATATATTAGTAATCCCTTTTTTTTTTAATCTGAGGGCAAAAAATAATACATGGAAACTAAACTCAAGTCTTCTGAATGACCTATCCTTTAAAAAAAAAAAAAAACTTCCTAAACATTATATAGATTCACTCAGTCACAGCATTAGGTACACAGAGTGGGAACGGTAAAGTATTGTTTTGGTTCTGGGTACCTTGCAACATTTTTTGAGGGTTCCAGAGTTGGAAAATCTCAGCAGTTTTGCATTTATCTTTTTTGGGGGAAAAAACAACCTTTGTCAACAAGCAGTGTTATGAATTATGTAAAAAAAAAAAAAAAAAACTTGCCAGGTTTCAAGTGCATGCCTTTTGATTAATGACACTACTTAGTTTTTAAATGTGTAAGGTGAGAGTTGTTCTCTCTCTCAAGGACAAACAGACGCCAAATGCTGCAGGATGGACACATTATCTATTAAAGTGATCCGACCTTAAGACCTCCGTTACTGGATTGTCACCCTGTGCCAGGCCGCTCTTTCCCTTTAATTTAGTTCAATTAATCCCATTTACATTGCATGACATTCCAATAAAATATTGGCGTAATAAATTTGCATCCTACCGGGGCCATTACTGCATTTTGACTGCGAGAGTAGAATACGTGTTGAAGCCATAAAGTATAAAAGGACACTTAGTGAAGTGTGTCTCAAAGACTCAAAATGACCTGATCTTTTGTTGACCTTAGGAAGTGCCCAAAATACACAATCAAGTCAACGACAAGGTGGATTATGTCAATTATATTGCGCAAAAGGATTAGTAAAAGGTTTTCAGTAGAACGTGACGTAGTCGATATTTTAAGTGGACCCTAGACACTGAAGTGGTCGAACAATTCATAATTACAATAAAACTTGAGGGGAAACAAAAAGGTGTATAACATGTTTAGCCTCATCCTCGAGTGATACTTCCATCCATCCATCTTCTTCCGCTTATCCGAGGTCGGGTCGCGGGGGCAGCAGCCTAAGCAGGGAAGCCCAGACTTCCCTCTCCCCAGCCACTTCATCCAGCTCTTCCAGGGGGATCCCGAGGCGTTCCCAGGCCAGCCGGGAGACATAGTCTTCCCAACGTGTCTTGGTTCTTCCCCGTGGCCTCCTACCGGTCGGACGTGCCCTAAACACCTCCCTAGGGAGGCGTTCGGGTGGCATCCTGACCAGATGCCCGAACCACCTCATCTGGCTCCTCTCCATGTGGAGGAGCAGCGGCTTTACTTTGAGCCCCTCCCGGATGACAGAGCTTCGGCCGCTTGTACACAAGATCTTGTCCTTTCGGTCATAACCCAAAGCTCATGACCATAGGTGAGGATGGGAACGTAGATCGACCGGTAAATTGAGAGCTTTGCCTTCCGGCTCAGCTCCTTCTTCACCACAACGGATCGATACAGCGTCCGCATTTCTGAAGACGCCGCACCGATCCGCCTGTCGATCTCACGATCCACTCTTCCCTCACTCGTGAACAAGACTCCAAGGTACTTGAACTCCTCCACTTGGGGCAGGGTCTCCTCCCCAACCCGGAGATGGCACTCCACCCTTTTCCGGGCGAGAACCATGGACTCGGACTTGGAGGTCGCTTCACACTCGGCTGCGAACCGATCCAGTGAGAGCTGAAGATCCTGGCCAGATGAAGCCATCAGGACCACATCATCTGCAAAAAGCAGCGACCTAATCCTGCAGCCACCAAACAGGATCCCCTCAACGCCTTGACTGCGCCTAGAAATTCTGTCCATAAAAGTTATGAACCGAATCGGTGACTAAGGGCAGCCTTGGCGGAGTCCAACCCTCACTGGAAACGTGTCCGACTTACTGCCGGCAATGCGGACCAAGCTCTGACACTGATCGTACAGGGAGCAGACCGCCACAATTAGACAGTCCGATACCCCATACTCTCTGAGCACTCCCCACAGGACTTCCAGAGGGACACGGTGGAATGAATAATAATCAATATACTATGAAAAGCAGTTTATTCACCATAATGGGGGTATTTAATAGCTTAGTGGAGCTGCGCCACACTGTGTATGGAGACACTAGCCACTTCTCAACCGGGGGCTTGAAAATACAGTGTTAGCCAGACGGGGTCAGTGTTTGTGATCGGAATTGAAAAGTAATTATCGGCGATGGCGATCGGGTACTTGGTCGCTGCCATCTTTCACCAACGATGCACAGCCACAGTGGGAACTTAGTGCAAAAAAAGGACAAAGTAAAAATAAGGATGTTGTTTACAATCAAAGTAACAGCCGCTTCCTAAATGGAGATGGTGTTTGTCTGGACCCCGAAACGCAGAGACCTCAGTCAAGTGCTGGAAATAAGCCCTTGTGTTTCGGGAACAGGCAACACTGGAAAAACTCAAATTCTTACCATGTATATATTTCCAATGTTTTGTCAAAATATCTAAACAAACCTTAAACAAGTCACAATCCCATCAAATAGCAATTTTTCAATGAGACATACAATCTTGTTTTTAGGCAATAGATCTTCTGAGAAAAAAAAAATACTTTTGAGCTTCACAAGTTTGTATTAAGACACAATACTAGTAAGTATAGCTAATAATATGTTTCAATTGCTAATTTCACTTAAGTCATATAAGCTTAAATATAATGTCCTATTTCAAGAAATCTTACCAAGACAATTTGGACATGTTCCAATGGCAGATATTGTGTTTTTTTTTTTTTTTTACCCTTTTTAAGAAGAGCATTTTTTCCAGTGTACAAAAAAGAATGTGCTGCTTTGAAGTGCCCAAAGTGCATAGCAAAATAATGCAGCAGCATCCAGAGGACAGGACTGGCATATAAGGAGAATGCTAATTGGCAACCAGAAACAGGTGTGTACTGATTGCCAATCAGGGACAGGTGAGAAAGCCAGAGCTCAGACCAGAGCAATGGTGGCGAAAAGATGGTTGAACCAAAAATAACAAGAAAGGATACAAAATACAAGAAACTAATAGCTGGCATGCGAGATCATAAAGTTGAAGTTAAAGTACCAATGATTGTCACACTAGGTGTGGTGAGAGTATCCTCTGCATTTGACCCATCACCCTCACCCCTTGGGAGGTGAGGGGAGCTGTGAGCAGCAGCGGTGGCCGTGCCAGGGAATTATTTTGGTGATTTGACCCCCAATTCCAACCCTTGATGCTGAGTGTTAAGCAGGGAGGTAATGGGTCCCATTTTTTATAGTCTTTGGTATGACTCGGCAGGGGTTTAAACTCACAACCTACCGATCTCAGGGCCACAAATGTTCGATATTAAGAAGTATTCAAAAGTATTTGAAAACATTTTTACATGGAGTGAATTATTAAATGTTTCTTTGTTATAAGGTTAAAAATATATTAGTGCCTCATAGTGCTGTAATGATACCAATATTTTGGTACAGGTACTAAAATTAATTTGGTACTTTTCAGCACTTTTCCAAATAAAGGGACCACAAAAAAATTGCATTATTGGCTTTATTTTAACAACAAATCTTAGGGTACAATAAACATATGTTTATTATTGCAGTTAAGTCCTTAAATAAAATAGTGAACATACTAGACAACTTGTCTTTTAGTAGTAAGGAAACAAACAAGCTCTTAATTAGTCTGCTGACCTATGCAGTAACATATTGTGTCATTTATCATTCTATTATTTTGTCTACATTTTTAAGGACAAGTGGTAGAAAATTAATTATTAATCTACTTGTTCATTTACTGTTAATATCTGCTTACTTTCTCTTTTAACATGTTCTATCTACACTTCTGTTAAAATGTAATAATCATTTATTCTTCTGTTGTTTGATGCTTTACATTAGTTTAGAACGATACCACAAATTTGGGTATCAATCCGATACCAAGTCGTTACAGGATCATACATTGGTCATATTCAAAGTCCTCATGTGTCCAGGGATGTATTTCCTGAGTTAATAAACATAATATAATTTTTTTTAAAACGAAAGAAGATGTGATGCCAAAAAATATCGATGTAATCATATTAATATCGACTAGATACGTGCTTGTACTTGATATCATTACAGTGGATGTTAGGTGTCGATCCACCAATGGCGGTTTGTTTACATTTTGATGCTGGTGAGCTACGGTGTGTAGTGAAACATGTTTAGCTATTCCTCGTCCTGCAGGGATGATACTTGTAAGAAACTTCATTTATTTGTCACAATGGAGACCAGGATTAGTGATTAGAAGTAGCTAAAACACTGCAGACAGCGGATGGACGTTAGCCGCTAGCTAGCTAGCCATGTCTTAAAGCACCTCTTCCTGAGGGCGTTTCAGTGTTATAACTTCACATTTATCGTCAGTTTTTAAGCCAAAATGCGTCCGTTCTCCCTTTTCTGTCTACACACTGTGTCTGCTTGTAAGTACTCTGTGATTGTGTGCTGCCGAACATGCTCGTAAATCAGCAATGTCACGACGTGACTTCGACGCGGGCGCGAGGGGGTGCGGGACCGGTACTTTTCAGAGATGGTACCGTACCGAAAATGATTCATTAGTATCGCGGTACTATACTTATACCGATATACCGTACAACCCTAGTGCCTCAACAGGAATGAACCTCACTGCACTTGACAGATTTCTTGCATCTCGCAGCCTTTAATGAATGAATAGGCACCCAAAATTAGGCTATCTGCAAAATCTTCATTGTGCTCCGTTTTTTTTATTATTCGATCCAACAGACAATCAAACACACACAAGCGCAAACTTCTAACATTGTAATTGACCGTACAGTATAATGGAAGGGGGGCAGCTTTATTCATATTTTGAAAGTGTGGAAAAATAATTTCTTGCACACAAGATGGATGCTAAGTTTTTTGTCATTGTGCATTCTATTACAGGAGAAGTGACATGTCTTTCATATCACGATAACCGTGGGGGACGGAGGGGAGACAAAACATCCCCAGCGGTTGCTGAAAAAACAATTTGCATACTGAATTTTCCTGTAAAAACGCCTGCCGTGTTTCTTTGCTTTTATTTTTTTTTTTACTCGACATCAACACATGATATCAATCAATCAATCAATCAATGTTTATTTATATAGCCATAAATCACAAGTGTCTCAAAGGGCTGTACAAGCCACAACGACATCCTCGGTACAGAGCCCACATACGGGCAAGGAAAACTCACCCCAGTGGGACGTCAATGTGAATGACTATGAGAAACCTTGGAGAGGACCGCATATGTGGGTAACCCCCCCCCCCCCCCCTCCCCCCCTCTCTAGGGGAGACCGAAAGCAATGGATGTCGAGTGGGTCTGACATAATATTGTGAAAGTCCAACACATCAGCGAGAGTCCAGTCCATAGTGGGGCCAGCAGGAACCATCCCGAGTGGAGACGGGTCAGCAGCGATGAGATGTCCCCATCTGATGAACAGGCTAGCGGTCCACCCCGGGTTTGGAGCAGAGTAGAAAAGAAGAGAAAAGAAACGGCAGATCAACTGGTCTAAAAAGGGAGTCTATTTAAAGGCTAGAGTATACAAATGAGTTTTAAGATGAGACTTAAATGCTTCTACTGAGGTAGCATCTCTAACTTTTACCGGGAGGGCATTCCATAGTATTGGAGCCCGAATAGAAAACGCTCTATAGCCTGCAGACTTTTTTTGGGCTCTGGGAATCACTAATAAGCCGGAGTTCTTTGAACGCAGATTTCTTGCCGGGACATATGGTACAATACAATCGGCAAGATAGGCAGGAGCTTGACCGTGTAGTATTTTATACGTAAGTAGTTAAACCTTAAAGTCGCATCTTAGGTGCACAGGAAGCCAGTGCAGGTGAGCCAGTATAGGCGTAATATGATCAAACGTTCTTGTTTTTGTCAAAAGTCTAGCAGCCGCATTTTGTACCATCTGTAATCTTTTAATGCTAGACATAGGGAGGCCCGAAAATAATACGTTACAGTAATCGAGACGAGATGTAACGAACGCATGGATAATGATCTCAGCATCGCTTGTGGACAAAATGGGACGAATTTTAGCGATATTACGGAGATGAAAGAAGGCCGTTTTAGTAACACTTTTAATGTGCGACTCAAACGAGAGAGTTGGGTCGAAGATAATACCCAGATTCTTTACAGAGTCACCTTGTTTAATTGTTTGGTTGTCAAATGTTAAGGTGGTATTTTTAAATAGATGTCGGTGTTGAGCAGGACCGATAATCAGCATTTCCGTTTTCTTAGCGTTGAGTTGCAAAAAGTTAGCGGACATCCATTGTTTAATTTCATTAAGACACGCCTCCAGCTGACTACAATCCGGCGTGTTGGTCAGCTTTAGGGGCATGTAGAGTTGGGTGTCATCAGCATAACAGTGAAAGCTAACACCGTATTTGCGTATGATGTCACCTAGCGGCAGCATGTAAATACTAAAGAGTGCAGGGCCAAGAACCGAACCCTGGGGAACTCCGCACGTTACCTTGACATAGTCCGAGGTCACATTGTTATGGGAGACGCACTGCATCCTGTCAGTAAGATAAGAGTTAAACCAAGACAAGGCTAAGTCTGTCATCCCAATACGCGTTTTGATACGCTCTAATAAAATATTATGATCAACAGTATCGAAAGCGGCGCTAAGATCAAGAAGCAGCAACATAGATGAAGCATCAGAATCCATCGTTAGCAATAGATCATTAGTCATTTTTGCGAGGACTGTCTCCGTAGAGTGATTTGCCCTGAAACCGGATTGAAAAGGTTCACAGAGATTGTTAGACGCTAAGTGTTCATTAAGCTGCTGTGCTACAATTTTTTCGAGGATTTTCGAGATAAACGGAAGGTGGGACACCGGCCGGTAGTTTACCAGGAGATCAGGATCAAGGTTAGGTCTTTTGAGCAGAGGATGAATAACCGCTTTTTTGAATGCTAGGGGAACAGTGCCAGAGGAAAGTGATAAGTTTATCATATTTAATACTGATGGACCTAATAATACAAAAAGCTCCTTGATAAGTTTCCCAGGAATTGGGTCAAGTAAACATGTTGTTTGTTTTGTCCCATTTACACATTTTGACAATTCCTCCAATGTTATTTCATCAAAGAGAGAGAAACTATTTTGGAGGGCAGTGTCCGTCGTATATACAGTCGTATTTGTGTTAATAGAGCCCAGTTGTAGCTGGGCTGCATTGTCTTTAATCTTTTTTCTAATGACTTCAATTTTCTTATTAAAGAAATTCATAAAGTCATCTGCTGAGTGGGTGGAGCTACTGGGAGGAGTCCCTTGTTGGGTTAGCGATGCTACTGTACTAAACAGAAATTTAGGATCATTTTTGTTGAGGTGGATGAGATTTGAGTAATAATTACCATTCATTTGATAACAACTTTGAGTTCCAAACTATGTGTGCTGTTTAATGTCGGAGTGTTCGGCAGAAGGAAAACTTAACCATCATTTTCATTAGCAGCTATTATTTGTTTTGATAGAGAGAGAAACACATTTTTGATATATTAGTCTAATCCAGGGGTCGGCAACCCAAAAATGTTGAGAGAGCCACATTGGACCAAAAATACAAAAAACTAATCTGTCTGGAGCCGCAAAAAATTAAAAATCCATATCTAAGTGTTTTTATGAAGGCAACACATGATGTAAGTGTCTATAATAGCCTACTATCACAATGACTTTGTGCCGCAGGCTGAAGCAAATCTTTGTTGACAGAAATGTTGAAATGTAATATTTATTCTACACATTTTTACAACATTAGAAACCATGAGTAAATCAGAAGCTACTCAGAAGGTGAGATAACTCCTGGAAATGACTGGCTTTTAATGGCCAAAGGTATAGATGCGTGTGTCCTAATTAAAGGAAACGACAGACTGTCTTCTTTTAATAGATGTATTACAATCTTTGGCAAGCTGGGTAATGTTTGCTGTGGTCTGGAACAACATGGCACACAAACAACTATCTGAAATTCAGCCAATATTACATACAGATAAAAAACTACATTATATACAAAGAGGATAAAAGTGAAGGATATTAAATGAGCTCAAATATACCTTCAAATGAGGCATAAGTATGCAATATTCACATACAGCTAGCCTAAATAGCATGTTAGCATCGATTAGCTTGCAGTCATGCACTGACCAAATATGCCTGATTAGCACTCCAACAAGTCAATAACATCAACAAAGCTCAACTTTGTGCATTCACGCACAGCATACAACTTTTGGTGGACAAAATGAGTCAAAGGAGTGGAAGATTGTACATGTAAATAAACTGTTGCGTTTAGTACCAAAGACTATAAAAATGGGACCCATTACCTCCCTGCTTGGCGCTCAGCATCAAGGGTTGGAATTGGGGGTTAAATCACCAAAAATGATTCCCGGGCGCGGCCACCGCTGCTGCCCACTGCTCCCCTCACCTCCCAGGGGGTGATCAAATGCAGAGAATATTTTCGCCACACCTATTGTGTGTGTGACAATCAGTGGTACTTTAACTTAACTTTTATCTTTTTCCATTTTCAATCCTTTTTTAAAAATGCTCCAGGGAGCCACTAGGGTGGTATAGCTCGGTTGGTAGAGCGGCCGTGCCAGCAACTTGAGGGTTGCAGGTTCGATCCCCGCTTCCGCCATCCTAGTCACTGCCGTTGTGTCCTTGGGCAAGACACTTTACCCACTTGCTCCCAGTACCACCCACACTGGCTTAAAAATGTAAATTAGATATTGGGTTTCACAATGTAAAGCACTTTGAGTCACTTCTATGTGTCATACTTGATCATTTCGCGATATTGCCATATTTTTGCTGAAAGGATTTAGTAGAGAACATCGACGATAAAGTTCGCAACTTTTGGTCGCTGATAAAAAAAGCCTTGCCTGTACCGGAAGTAGCGTGACGTCGCAGGTTGAAGGGCTCCTCACATTTCCCCATTGTTTACACCAGCAGCGAGAGCGATTCGGACCGAGAAAGCGACGATTACCCCATTAATTTGAGCGAGGATGAAAGATTCGTGGATGAGGAACGTGAGAGTGAAGGACTAGAGTGCAGTGCAGGACGTATCTTTTTTCGCTTTGACCGTAACTTAGGTAAAAGGGCTCATTGGATTCCACACTTTCTCCTTTTTCTATTGCGGATCACGGATTTGTATTTTAAACCACCTCGGATACTATATCTTCTTGAAAATGAGAGTCGAGAACGCGAAATGGACATTCACAGTGACTTTTATCCCCACGACAATACATCGGTGAAGAAATTTAGCTACAGAGCTAACGTGATAGCATTATGCTTAAATGCAGATAGAAACAAAAGAAATAAGCCCCTGACTGGAAGGATAGACAGCAGATCAACAATACTACTATCAGGAGACACCAAACCAAACACTGGACCTGTAACCACACGGTTAATGCTGTGCCGCCTGTTGAAGCCTAGCAATGCTGTTGCTAATGACGCCATTGAAGCTAACTTAGCTGCGGGACCTCGTCAGAGCTATGATAAAAACATTAGCGCTCCACCTACGCCAGCCCTCATCTGCTCATCAACACCCGTGCTCACCTGCGTTCCAGCGATCGACGGCGCGACGAAGGACTTCACCCGATCATCGATGCGGTTGGCGGCTAGCGTCGGATAGCGCGTCTGCTATCCAACTCAAAGTCCTACTGGTTGTGTTGCTGCAGCCAGCCCCTAATACACCGAGCCCACCTACAACTTTCTTCTTTGCAGTCTCCATTGTTCATTAAACAAATTGCAAAAGATTCACCGACACAGATGTCCAGAATACTGTGGAATTTTGCGATCAAAACAGAGCTGTTTGTATTGTGATACAATGTGTCCGAATACTTCCGTTTCAACCATTGACGTCACGTGCAAACGTCATCATACATAGACGTTTTCAAGTTAAACCGGCCGTATTGACATGTGATGCAATGTTAAGATTTCATCATTGATATATAAACTATCAGACTGCGTGGTCGGTAGTAGTGGGTTTCAGTAGGCCTTTAAAAGCTGCTTCTTTCGAAGAGCCAATCAGAAAACTGAAGAAACAATCACTAATAGTAGCGAATTTGGATCTGAATCAATTAAATGTACCGTATACATTGTAAAAATACATCTATACATTTTACAGTAAAGACATCAAATTTAAAATAGGTACCTGTTATTTTTACGAAATAAGTCTGGCAACTGAACTGCTGAACTACTTTTTTTTTTTTACAGTGTGGTTTACAGCAGTTACATTAGGGCTATTTAAGAGGTAGCATGGGGGCCACGAACAACACCATAATCGGTTGAAAACCTGGGAGACATGCAGAACATTCCTAAAAATACTAGGGTGCTCCTGTTGTATAGAGGAACTGGGACCACTGTAAACACACTGGCAGATTCTTGCATTGACATTTTAACCTTGCGAGCAAACATAGAAACCTGGGGTCCAAACTTGTGATTTACTTTTGTTCCTGGATGCCGGTAGAGTGGAAAAACAAGTTGACTTCATAGGCTTGATTGTGTTTCTTTGTATCCGTCAAACAGCCAATTCTATTTACAATCCGCCAAGTATGTGAAAATATTGTCTAAACGTCACAAAATGCCACAAATTAAGTCGGTCGTTTTGAATATTCCACTCTGAATGTCTTTGGCAATTTCCATAGACGTCGCGGTAGTAACACTTCTGCACTCTGACCATGTTATCAGATCAGTCGTACTGGAAATACGCAAAAATTGGAGATAGATGTGCTGTCTATCATTCACAATCCTTATGTAAGACAAGAACACATATCCTTGGCTTTCTTTTGCATTCAAATAAATAAGTAGTAGAGATGTCCGATAGTATCGGATCGGCCGATAAATGCTTTAAAATGTAATATCGGAAATTATCGGTATCGGTTTCAACCTCCGAATTTTCCCCAAAAATCTCACGGGGCAACCATTCTCCCGATTTCCACCCGGACAACAATATTGTGAGCGTGCCTTAAAGGCACTGCCTTTAGCATCCTCTACACCAGGGGTGGGCAATTAATTTTTACCGGGGGCCGCATGAGCAACAATATTTCAATTAAATTTTGCTCAAAATTATTTTTGATATATACCGTAAGATAAATAATAATAATAATAATAATAATACTTTCATTTAACCTAACTTAACTTTATACTAAAAGCACTGTTTTGGAAATCATTTGTACCCCTTTCAGAGATCACATTTAGTTCCCCTTAAACATCCTCATGTTGCACAATGAAATGTAAGCTTAGGATGAAGTGTGCATTCCTGTAACTTTCTCTAGTAACAGCATTCCATGATTAATATAAATAAATTAACATTAATAATAAATGACAGTAAAATAAGCACACGTATGACTGAGGAGTCATAGTGCAACTTTGTGTGGTGTTTGAGTTGTCCGACTTTTTGTATGGCCATAAACGCACCAGTGGTTTAGTGTTATGCGTGTTGGTGACAGATGACAAGTTGGTTTTGGCAGGGTTTGTACGGCAGAAAATGACTAGTTTTTCAAGATATAAGTGTTTTACTCATGTTTTTGGTGTGTTTATGGTCGAATATAAACAGTTTTGCTCAATAAAGTGATCGATATAATTCCTGGCCTCGAAGCATCTCGATAGACGTTACAATAATTGAACGGTGTTCAATTGAACGGTGTTGACGAACACCGTTAGGGCCGCTTGTTGTCACTGTCACTCAAAGTTGCATTGCAAAATTACACAGAATAAATGTGTTTATTTTGTTTAGAATTCAGATGGGATTTGATTTGGTGCGCGGCATATATTTGGTGTGCGCAGATGACGCTTGAGCAGTGCGCACCTTAGAGGGAACGTTGCTTGGCAGTCCATGTCTTGTTAAAAACACGGCATTCGTCATCAACTTTTCTCTTTTTAGCGTCTCGGGTGTAAACCGTGTATCACTTGTCGCTGTTCACCTTCACTCACAGGTTACACACGGACATACGCCCATAAATAACACTTTTCAAAATAAAAGCAGCACAGTTGTATTGCACGCACGACATAGATGTTTTTTCAACTTTATTTTGTAGTTTGTGATTGCAGCAGCTGTTCACATTCACTCACAATCACGCACGAGCATACGTCCACACGGAAGTAATACAAATAACTATTTTCAAAACAAAAGCAGCACCGTTGTATTGCACACTCGACATAAATACTTTTTTAAATTTATTTTGTAATTTATGTTTGGCCTCATGCGGGCCGGACAGGGACGCACAAAGGGCCGGATGTGGCCCGTGGGCCGCAGAATGCCCAGATCTGCTTACAACCTGTCGTCACGTCCGCTTTTCTTCCATACAAGCAGCGTGCCGGCCCAATCACATAATATATGCAGCTGTTACACACACAAGTGAATGCAAGGCATACTTGATCAACAGCCATACAGGTCACACTGAGGGTAGCCGTGTAAACAACTTTAGCACTGTTACAAATATGCACCACACTTTGAACCCACACCAAACAAGAATGACAAACACAAGTCGGGAGAACATCCGCACCGTAACACAACATAAACACAACAGAACAAATACCCAGAACCCCTTGCAGCACTAACTCTTCCGGGACGCTACAATATACATCCCCCGCTACCACCAAACCCACCCCCATCTCCCGAATTCGGAGGTATCAAGGTTGGCAAGTATGCTCTAGTATACTCTGGACTGAAACTGTGTGCCTTCATTATTTTTGTAGCTGTTGTTTTGAGGCATGTTTAAAAAATAATAATAATAATAAAGTATAATATTTCCCGTAGTTGTAGTGGGTATTAGGATTATCTCAGGGAGAGCATGTCCCAAATTCCAAGCTGCTGTTTTGAGGCATGTTAAAATAAATAATGCACTTTGTGACTTCAATAATAAATATGGCAGTGCCATGTTGGCATTTTTATTTTCCATAACTCGAGTTGAAGTTGTTCTCTTATTTTGGAAAACCTTGTTTTTGAATGATTGATTGAAACTTGTATTAGTAGATTGCACAGTACAGTACATATTTCGTACAATTGACCACTAAATGGTAACACCCGAATAAGTTTTTCCAACTTGTTTAAGTCGGGGTCCACGTTAATCAATTCATGGTAAAGTTATATTGTTTAATGCATCCAGCGGGGCATCACAACAAAATTAGGCATAATAATGTGTTAATTCCACGACTGTATATATCGGTATCAGTTGATATCGGAATCCGTAATTAAGAGTTGGACAATATCGGAATATCGGATATCGGCAAAAAATCCATTATCGAACATCTCTAATAAATAGCTAACAATTGAGTCAACAGATGGATGGTCCTCTATTGTGCTCTCTAAAAACATCCAGAAAGCACCAACAATACTCCATTTACATGTCGTGACCTGAAAATTAACCAAATATGAGTGATATTGTAATTCTAAGTGCCAACGCAGACGGACTATTTTAGCGGCGCATTGATAGCAGTGAGATAATGCTAGCTTGCGCCGCTATTGTTTGTTTTATTATGGTTTAACATGGTTAGTTTGTATGTTTAGCACCTAGCGATGATGCTGATGCTCATAAAAGCTGCGTATGTGTTATGGCTTACAAATATAGGATTCTGGATCATAATGTTCCCAAACTAATCGTTGTTGGCTCTCACAAAGTCTTCTTGATGAGCATTGTTGATGGTGAAGGGATCGGTGGTTTCTAACGCTACGTCAGTAGCTGCAGTTTTTCGCAAAACAAAAGCTACATTTTCAATAAAGTACTGTGGAGGTTTTCTTCCCTCCGGGTCCTTCAGACCACCAAGGACGGACGTGACAGCTGCGTGCAAGGTTTGGAACACGTTTTTTTTTTGTCAATAATGTTCTTCCATCTGTCATTGTCTCATCTCCCTCTTGCTTTCGCTCTCCACCATCAACAACAACTCCTTTCTCCTTCCTGACTGCTGCCTTTAACAGAGCGACAGGTGATCAGACAAACATTCACAGCTGTGTCATCTACGCACCTGCCGCTAATCTCGAGGCCGGTCCTGACACGCCCCGCTTCTCCACAGGCCCGCAGGCCACGCCTCCCCACAATTACATTTGCGACTTTTAGGTGTTTCCATTAAAGGGTTATGAGCCGCATTTTTCGTAAAATTTCATCCTGTGAGACTCCACTTTGAGGAAGATATTGCAGTCACTGCTGTTGCCGTGATGTCAATAGAAGACGAAGGCTAGTTCAGGCATGAAGGTCTCTCTGAGGGCAGCACGGTGACACGGGGTTTAGTGCATGTGCCTCACAATACAAAAGTCATGGGTTCGATCCCCGGGCTCGGGTTCTTTCTGTTTGGAGTTTGCATGTTCTCCCCGTGACTGCGTGGGTTCCTTCCGGGTCCTCCGGCTTCCTCCCACCTCCAAAAACATGCACCTGGGGATAGGTTGATTGGCAACAGTAAATTGGCCCTAGTGTGTGAATGTTGTCGGTCTATCTGTGTTGGCCCTGCGATGAGGTGCCGACTTGTCCAGACTTTTATTAGTAGATTGCACAGTACAGTACATATCTGTACAATTGACCACTAAATGGTAACACCCGAATAAGTTTTTCAACGTGTTCAAGTCGGGGTCCACGTTAATCAATTCATGGTATAAATATATACTATCAGCATAATACAGTCCTCACACAAGTTAATCATCAGAGTATATACATTGAATTATTTACATTATTTACAATCCGGGGGGTTGTATTTGGAGGGGGTTGGGGGTTAGGTGTGGTTGATATTAGGACTTCAGTCATCAACAATTATATCATCGTGTACACCGCCTACCGTGTTTTAGCGATATTTATGAGGTTTTCTCGAAATATGGGCGTTTCCATTATGAGTTTCTTAATGAGATATTTAGGTTTTGCGCATTTCTAGAGGTGATGGAAACGCAGCTGTGGATCACGTGACTGGCTTGCTCATTTACTCTCAAAATGACTCGGGAGTCTCCGTGAGATTGATACCATTTTGATCATATCTATTCATTCGCAAACTTTGGAAGTCTTTTGATGTCAGAAATGTTATGATCCGTTGCCCGGATCAGAGTTTGTTTAAGTTTATTTACGTTTTGATTCACTTGTTGTTTAAGTTCTGTTTCAGCGTCCCTGTTTTGTGTCTCCTTGTTTGCTATGGGTGTTCATCGTGTTCACCTGCCTCTGATTAGTGTTCGGGACGCTCACCTGTTCCTGGGCACTAATCAGAGAGCTATTTAGTCCTGCCTTTTCGCCTCACTCAGTCTGGTGCTTTTGTTTGTCTTTCCTGCAACACGTTACATGTATGATTTCCTGCCTCTGTTTTTGATTCCTGTGCTAAGTTCCGCCTTAGTGTCTCTTTTGTTTGTTCCTGTCTTTTTGTTTGATTTATGCTGATAAATCATTCTCCTACCTGCACACTATCTCCAGAGTTCCTGCTCCATCGTTGAGAGAACAATCCGCGCATCACCATGCGACCACCACGCAACAATAAATCAGATAGATATGATAGTAGCTTCAATATAGAGGCAACTTGTTTTTCTCTACTGGTACTTTAAGTCCTCTCCTTTTTGTCTGTTACATACTGTTTTCATAATGTGATTTATGTAAGTACGGTGATGCTGTAGCTTCTTTACTTTAGATGCAGTCAGTTTAATTGTTTAATTGTTTATTTAGGATCCCCATTAGCCGACGCATCAGTGGCAGGCTAGTCTTCCTGGGGTCCTCATTAAAATATAAGTTACAATAACATACTCAAGTTACAATCAAAATACAATAATAATACATACATGATCATAATGCAATACCTGTATAGATACACAACTATAAAATATACAGTTAGAACCAAGCAAAGGCAAAAACAATGAATGAAAACAGCATCTCAACGCAGATAAATCTTTAGAAGTGTTTTAAATCCTACCTTACTAGGGGTATTTCTCAGTGGCGTGCGGTGAGGTTAATGTCTGGTGAGGCACTGCATCATCACAGTCAGATTTACAAACATATGAACCCTAAATAGTATCTTATTCACCAAGTGATTGGCAGCAGTTAACGGGTTATGTTTTAAAGCTCATACCAGCATTCTTTACACAACTGTAGCACACAAAAAAGCACATTTAATAAAAAAAAACATTATTATGGTCTTACCTTTCTTGCTGGACATCCACACAACCAGCCTTTGCGTGTGTACCACGCCGTTTGAAAAGAACGGGTCTTCTGTCCCGAAGTCAAAAGCAAACCTTTTAGCGCCAGCGTTGGTCTACCTTTAATTATTACCTCCTGCTTCGATTGAAAGTCCAGTTTAGAAAGCTGTTTTATTTTACATATGTAATCCTCCATGTTTTTAACAAAAGTCCAGGCGAGAGGAAATAAACAACTAATTGACTTGCATACTTTTTTTTTCTTTTTTTTTTTTCTTCTGCGGCCGAGGAATGATCTCTGGGATCACTGCCGCCCTCTACCACCAGGAGGCCGGATTACTGCGAGCCTCAACCAGTACGTCTTTTGCAGCAGATTTATGAATGCTCAGCACAAGAAATATGTTACACACATACAGTTGTTGACAAAATACACTGTACATTATATACCTCAGCTAACTAAACTATGCCATAGTTTAGTTAGCTGATATAATTCATATAGCAATACAGTCTCACTGCACAGCAGCTCAGCAGTTAGCCGAGTCATTGCGCACAATCCATGTTGAGGCACAAATCAGTGACGTGCCTCAACTGGCTGCTGATCACCGCACCGTCTCTTCTCAGTATTTGAACGGCAAATGTGAAAATAAAAATAAAAATAATCTAAAACTGGTGAAGTTAAATGGAAATTAACTTTAGTATAATCACTGGATACATATAACAATTTAATAGTTTTTTTTTTGTTTTTACATTTTTTTTCTTTCCATGATGGCAGGTGAGGCCCCGCCTCCCCTGCCTCTAGTGACTGCACGCCACTGGTATTTCTTATATGCAAAGG
Organism: Entelurus aequoreus; assembly: GCF_033978785.1. Classification (NCBI taxonomy): domain Eukaryota; kingdom Metazoa; phylum Chordata; class Actinopteri; order Syngnathiformes; family Syngnathidae; genus Entelurus; species Entelurus aequoreus. The sequence goes on from NC_084749.1 coordinate 21,567,571, forward strand.
AAGAGTGTTCCACAAAGTAATAGCAGTACAGTGACTTTCATGGCGTTGATTCTTGTGCGTGGCAATGCGAGTAGTCCTTGAGATGAGGTTCTGGTGCCGTACGTAATGAATGTCAGAACTATAACCAATGTGACTAGCAATGTCTATAAGACAATGGGTAAAAAATAACATTTCTTATGACTAACAATAGGTTTTTTGAAAACCTGTTGATGACTTTCGCCCATTTAAGGCTCTCGTGCATATGGTCAACACTAACTCTATAACTACAACCGAGAGCAAGTCGAGCTACTCTGTTTTGGATAATTTGTAATTTTTGTAACTCACACTTAGGTGCAGAGGACCAAATTATGCTGCAATAGTCAAAATGACACAACACCAAAGTTTGTACTACATGTCTGCATCAGACAGGTGGTAGATAAGTAGTACACTTCCTGACGGTAGCAATACTTCTGCCCATTTTTGTAACAACTTGATTAATGTGATCAGACCAGGAGAGAGCGTTACCAAGAGTTAAGCCCAAAAGTTTCACCTTGCTAACCTGATTGATTGTTTGCCAAGCAATCTGTAAGTTTAATAAAGGGTTTGTAGCTATACTGTGTTTAGAACCAAAGACTATACTGGTGGTTATAGGCAAGGCAAGGCAACTTTATTTGTATAGCACTTTTCATACACAAGTCAGACTCAAAGTGCTTCACAGACAACAAAGTGAAATGAAAGAAAATAAAAGCAAAATTAAAATGCAGACAATAAAAATAAAAACAGTGCGGACGTTAAAAGTTAAAAGATTAAAAGATTTAGCTGAAAGCTAAGGTGAACATAAACGTTTTAAGTCTAGTTTTAAAAGTAGTCAGTCGGGGAAAGTCTGACATCTTCAGGAAGTTTATTCCAGCTATTTGTTGCATAGTGACTGAATGATGCCCTCCCTTGATTTGAGTTTACTCTGGTAACCGCTAACAGATTGGTCTCAGAAGAGCTTAGTGATCTAGAGAGCTTATATAGTGGGAGCATATCAGTGATATATTTCGGCCCTAGACCATGTAGGGATTTATATGTGAGCAGAAGGATTTTGAAATCAATTCTCTGATGTACAGGGAGCCAATGTAAGGATTTAAGAATTGGTGTAATATGCTCACATTTTTTGGTCTTTGTTAGAACTCTAGCAGCAGCGTTCTGAACAAGCTGTAGCTGCCTGACAGTTTTTTTGGGAAGACCTGCAAGGACACCATTACATAGCCTACTGGTAATAAAGGCATGTACAAGTTTTTCTAAGTCTTGAGCTGACATGAGCCCTCTAAGTCTTTTTACATTTTTGAGGTGATAGTAGGCCGATTTTGTTACTGATTTGATGTGACTGTCGAAATGTAAATCGGAATCTAAAATATAGTTGTATTTAAAACCAGTCTATTGCTATTCACCCATTCAAACACTGCATTCAAGTCCTTGGAAAGGACAGAGTTAAGTTCACTTATGGTAGAAGCAGAATTATATAATGTAGAATCATCAGCATACAATACCAATTTTGATTTTTCAGTCAGTAGTCATTCAACTTCTTTAGTTGTACATGTGGTGTTCCTCAAGGTTCCATTTTAGGTCCTCTCTGTTTCATCATTTGGGCTATTCAACTGGTGCACTGAGTTTATTTAAAAAAAACTTGTGAGAGACTCACACTCAACAAGAACTAAAAAATTGTTCACCAGCATATTTAATTTCTTTCAACGAGACCGTTCACATGTAAGGATACACTCACATTTGCTTTTGTGAGTAAACACGCCGTTACAAAGCTAGTTTTTTTTTTTTTTTTTTTTAAAGGGGGGAGTGGAATAAACAGAAAGTGAAACACGAATGGAAGCAAAGGATGAGGGGATGGAGGGAGAAATCCTTCTTCAATTCTAATTACAACATTTTTCTCCCGCCTGAGCTTTTCGAGCACCCTCCCCGATGGAATACACTGGTATGGCCCAGTGAAGTGCAGGAAGGCTCAACAGCACCGCCGGGGGAGTGAGATCTGAAGGTCAAGAACACTCCAGATGCTCATGCGCTCCAAACAAAAAGCACAATGATATTGATTTAGACATACATTGCAAAATATGTGCAAACACAAATGGGTATTCCGTACATGATGCTTGTGTCATTTAGCATTTTTTAATGGTTGAATCTTACAAAGAAACACAGTATAAGCAAACAAATAAAAACAAAAAATGCGGCAACATAAAGCATTCATACAAGACATGTGAAAAGGGTTTAGGAACCTATAGCACAATATGTTTTGCCTTTTACACTACAAGAACATACGCTTTTCCCTTCTCTGTGGGTGCTAAATAGTGGAAAACTGCTAGCAACACCTATTTATGGAGTTATATTTGTGCCTTAATTTAGAGGTTGCAAAAGCATATTTTGAGCACAGGAAAAAATAATTCAAGCACATACATGCTATTTTAAGAAGTTAAAAAGTGAAAAATAAAATTGTTCATGTAATATACTGTATTTTTCTGAATATAAGGCGCTAGAGATGCGCGGATAGGCAATTATTTCATCCGCAACCGCATCACAAAAGTTGTCATCCACCCGCCATCCACCCGAACCAACATTTTATCAAAACCATACCCGCCCGTTGTTATATATCTAATATAGACGATGCAAGGCATTAGTGAGGTTAGAAAGTTTTTGCCTGTTAAAGAAAGGAGACTGATCCAATGCAGCAGAGACATTCAATGCGTGCCACGCATTAATATCTCTTGGCCACGCATTAGTGGCTAAGAGATATTAATGCGTGATAATATTATTTATCATTATTATAATATTATTGTTATTTCCATTAAGAAAGTGTTGACTATTGTTGCCAATGCCCTCAGATCAGGAGTGCGTTCCTCACACTTTTTGTGTGCAGTTGCAGCAAGCAGAATTATGCTTTTGAAGTTAAAAAAATGTTTTAGAAAGACTAGACCTATATTTTTGTTAGGCAATTAAAATGTTCTGAATGTATTTCAATGAATATTAACTTGTTAACGTTATAATGCTCAAATAGGGACGAGGGCGGGGTGCACAGTGAAACAGTGAACAATTCCGCGACAAAGATGAACCTTTATTGATTGATCTGCAGCCATGACAAAATATCAGACAATCTCCATTGTCAACGACAGGCAGGAATTGGTTCAACCGCCACCCGCCCGAATCTATTTAAAATCTATTTTTTTCGTCATGTCACCCGCCCGACCCGCGGTTTATCCGCGGACTCCGCGCATCTCTATAAGGCGCACTTAAAATTGTTCCTTTTTTTTATTGACAGTGCGCTTTATAACCTGGTGCGCCTAATGTACGGATTAATTCTGGTAGTACTTAGTGACTTCAAAGCAATTTTATTTGGTACATGGTATAATGATAAGTGCGACCAGTAGAAGGCAGTCACACATAAGAGATGAGTGTGGACAGCCAGTTGACGCCTGTTCAATAAATGACGCTAGCAAGTACCCGTAAGCAAACAAGACCAGAACGTTGATGTTTCATTGAGAATATAGAACATAACACACGGTGCTCAAAAATCTGTCAAAATGTTTTGGTACGACTTTGGTAAGCTACAAAGCCGCACCGCTTGATGTATTGTCGGCGTTTTACAGTTACTGTAGTTAGACGTACTGTGCTTCAACATATGGGTATTATTATGGTGTGTGTGTGTGTTTGTATGTGAAGTGAAGTGAAGTACATTTATATAGCGCTTTTTCTCAAGTGACTCAAAGCGCTTTACATAGTAAAACCCAATATCTAAGTTACATTCAAACCAGTGTGGGTGGCACTGGGAGCAGGTGGGTAAAGTGTCTTGCCCAAGGACACAACGGCAGTGACTAGGATGGCGGAAGCGGGGATCGAACCTGCAACCCTCAAGTTGCTGGCACGGCCGCTCTACCAACCGAGCTATACCGCCCCACCGTATGTGTATATAAGGACCCCAAAATGGCACCTATTAGGAAACATCGTCTGGCGTTCAAAGAGCTTAGCATATATTGACCTACATTGGAGTGGTTTTAGCATCTTGAATGTAGAAACTGTATCAAAGTGTTGAGGTTAGGCATCGTAAAGTGATTCCTAGATGCACAGGACAGCAGGCAGCGTAAACTTAGTATTTAATTTCAAAATCACACCAAACAGGGAGCGTGGCACTGAGAAGCGCACGTGAAGCGTAGCAAAAATAAAGCTCTTAGCATAACATGAACAATTGTAGTAGTGTGAACAAGAATCCTGGAAGGACTGGCAAGGTGAGACAGGCATATAAAGGGGCATGGTTAGTGGCGGCAGCAGGTGGGGACACTACTTAATAAACAGTCACCTTTGTCGAAACTGGAAAAAAGAGCTGATAAAATATGAGATAAAAAGACTAGATTGTAGGGGGGAAAAATATATATATATACGTATATACACTACCGTTCAAAAGTTTGGGGTCACATTGAAATGTCCTTATTTTTGAAGGAAAAGCACTGTACTTTTCAATGAAGATAACTTTAAACTAGTCTTAACTTTAAAGAAATACACTCTATACATTGCTAATGTGGTAAATGACTATTCTAGCTGCAAATGTCTGTTTTTTGTGCAATATCTACATAGGTGTATAGAGGCCCATTTCCAGCAACTATCACTCCAGTGTTCTAATGGTACAATGTGTTTGCTCATTGGCTCAGAAGGCTAATTGATGATTAGAAAACCCTTGTGCAATCATGTTCACACATCTGAAAACAGTTTAGCCAGTTACAGAAGCTACAAAACTGACCTTCCTTTGAGCAGATTGAGTTTCTGGAGCATCACATTTGTGGGGTCAATTAAACGCTCAAAATGGCCAGAAAAAGAGAACTTTCATCTGAAACTCGACAGTCTATTCTTGTTCTTAGAAAAGAAGGCTATTCCACAAAATTGTTTGGGTGACCCCAAACTTTTGAACGGTAGTGTATATATATATAGTGAAATGATCTGTCCATTCAGCTACTTAATTTCACTTGATAAGACATATTTGTTACTAGCACAGGAATCATCAAACTCGGAAACCAGAATACCAACGTAACTTGTTGCGAAGGCAAATAAGGAAGCCAGACCGAGTGTGGCGAGCAACGTGAATAAAAAGCTCTCTGATTAGTGCTCAACAGCAGGTGAACGTGCCGAATACTAATCAGAGGCAGGTGAAACCAATTCGTACCCATGGTGACCAACAACAACTAAGGAAGTCCAAAACTAACAGAATATAACTAAACAAAACATGATCCGGACCACGGATCATGACAGTCTTAAATTAAGATTTGTATATCTAGAAATGAACAGGACTTTTGAGATATAAGATATTCTGAAAAGAAACATTATTTAACTTGCAATTCTTAAATTAAAGGCCTACTGAAATGATTTTTTTTTATTTAAACGGGAATAGCAGATCCATTCTATGTGTCATACTTGATCATTTCGCGATATTGCCATATTTTTGCTGAAAGGATTTAGTGGAGAAAATCGACGATAAAGTTCGCAACTTTTGCTTGCTGATAAAAAAAGTCTTGCCTGTACCGGAAGTAGCGTGACGTCAGAAGTGGTAGTGCTGCTCACAATTCCCCGTTGTTTACAATGGAGCGAGAGAGATTCGGACCGAGAAAGTGACGATTACCCCATTAATTTGAGCGACAATGAAAGATTCGTAGATGAGGAACGTTACAGTGAAGGACTTGAGAGGCAGTGATGGACGTATCTTTTTTCGCTCTGACTGTAACTTAGGTACAAGCTGGCTCATTGGATTTCACACTTTCTCCTTTTTCTATTGTGTATCACAGATTTGTATTTTAAACCATCTCAGATACTATATCCTCTTGAAAATGAGAGTCGAGAACGCGAAATGGACATTCACATTGACTGAACATGTAAATACACGATTAATAATTCAGCTTTGCGAAGCTAAAAAAAATAGAAGCTAACCTAGCTACGTAGCCAACGTGATAGCAACAGTCTCAAATGCAGATAGAAACTACATTTTAAAAAAAACTGACTGGATGGATAGACAGAAGATCAATAATACTATTAAACCATGAACATGTAAATAAAACATTAATAATATTCCGCTTGGCGAAGCTAAAAAAAACAGACGCTAACCTAGCTGCGTAGCCAACGTGATAGCGTCAGTCTCAAATGCAGATAGAAACTAAATTAAAAAAAACCCTGACTGGATGGATAGACAGAAGATCAATAATACTATTAAACCATGAACATGTAAATACACGATTAATAATATTCCGCTTGGCGAAGCTAAAAAACAGAAGCTAACCTAGCTGCGTAGCTAACGCGATAGCCTAGCAGTCTCAAATGCAGATAGAAACTAAATTAAAAAAAACCCTGACTGGATGGATAGACAGAAGATCAATAATACTATTAAACCATGAACATGTAAATACACGATTAATAATATTCCGCTTGGCGAAGCTAAAAAAACAGAAGCTAACCTAGCTGCGTAGCTAACTTAGATGCGGCGGCGGGCGTCGTACGCTTTTGACGACACCCCGGCCGCCATCAGAGTCGGCAAGAAACATATATTTCCCCAAAGTTACGTACGTCACATGCACATATCGACATGCACGTACGGGCAATCGATCAAATGTTTGGAAGCCAAAGCTAGACTCACCCTAGTGCGTCTGCTATCCTGCTCAAAACACAACACAACCTCCTGGTGTTGGTGTTGCTGTAGTCCGCCACTCCACCGGCTCCAACTTTCTTATTTGCAGTCTCCATTGTCCATTAAACAAATTGCTCAATCACTTTATTAACAAGCGGTAACTGGTTGTAGTTCAAAAAGTAACGCACACACATACACGAGCTGCTGTTAGCCAAAAGTCACGCTCACACACACTCAAGTTCTCCGCCAACTCACTCGCGCATGCGCGTTCCCCAAACCCTTAAATACACAGTACACTAATGCAAATATCACAGATATTACAGTATTGTACTTAGCCGCTAAGACACCGATCGATCCCACCTACAACGTTCTTCTTTGCAGTCTCCATTGTTCATTAAACAAATTGCAAAAGATTCACCAACACAGATGTCCAGAATACTGTGGAATTTTGTCAAAGAAAACAAGAGGCTTTTCTATCGGGTCCGATGGGGTCCAACCACTTCCGTTGCTTTTGTGACGTCACGCGCATAAATCATATCCAAAGGAGTTTTTCAACCGGAAGTGTGGCGGGAATTTTAAAATTGCACTTTATAAGTTAACCCGGCCGTATTGGCATGTGTTGCAATGTTAAGATTTCATCATTGATATATAAACTATCAGACTGCGTGGTTGGTAGTAGTGGGTTTCAGTAAGCCTTTAAGCATCCTTAGGATGTTGCAGAATCTTTTAACAAAATGTCTGTGGGGAAAGACTAAAAATGTTATTTGAATAGGTATTTTCTCAAGTTTAACATTTTCAAATTAGAATAGACAATATATAATTCATCCATGCTACAGTTAAGATTATGATGTCAATTTAATGACTAAAAATACGTAAATAGCTCTGAAAACTAAGGACATTTCTAGGAATAAAATATAAAAAATATTGGCAAATGGAAAACAAATTGCAGTGTCTGATCAGCGCACCTTGCAACCAGAACATGAAAACAAAGGAAGTAGCGCTGAAACAAAGACTCAAACCCAAGGAGAATAACAACAAAAGCATGACAAGGCATGACCTAAGGCACAGGTTATGCCACCCGATATCCTGTAATGTTACAGTCGAAAGAAAATAATTGGACACCCCTGAACCCCTAATATATAATCAAGAACTGACAACTCAACTTAACAGGAAAGACCAACTCCGACATGGTCATCAGACCTCAAAATAGCAAACACAGTTTGATGATAACCGTGCCGTTTTTTATTTAAGAAGCAGATGGAATATTGTATTCTTTCACCTTCCGTCCCTCTAATGCCAATAAGACATTGCTTTTCAAAGTTCTTTACCACAAGGTTATCCCCTATTAAATGTTCCAAACAAGCTCAGTGAGATTTGTTCAAGTCAATTTTCCTCTGCTTTACTCTTTTGCACAAATGAGGTCTCTTAGGATCCAAGTAGTGAGTGAAGAAAAGAACAGCATGTTGAAGCTCAAACGCCGCCACCACCATCGCCACCCTCACACCCAGAAGATGACAGGCACATTTCAACCCTGTGATTGGGACGAGTCTGGTTGCTGGTTCTGCCAGGCACCCCCGGTCAGGATCTGCTGTTCAGACACACTTCTCCCACTGACAAGGAGTTGCTAATACCCACTTGGGCCTGGGTCACTTCTGCTCAGGTGATCCAACAGGATTAGAAAGTACTTTCAACGTGATTTAGCACAATGTGGGACCGATTACCGCAAATAAATCACAATATAATCACCTGCTTGTTCAAAGTTTTCCCAAATCATCACAAATTGGGAGTTCCACAGGGAAGCATCTTGGGGCCTCTTCCTTTGCCTGTATAACCACCATGCCATTTATGAGTCAGTTCTGTTTACGTTAAAACTACTTTAATACTGGGGGGGAAAAGTTGTGATTAATGATTTTGCAGTAGTATGGTGCATCATATTCAAAAACACTTAAAGGCCTACTGAAATGCGATTTTCTTATTTAAACGGGGATAGCAGATCCATTCTATGTGTCATCCTTGATCATTTCGCGATATTGCCATATTTTTGCTGAAAGGATTTAGTAGAGAACATCGACGATAAAGTTCGCAACTTTTGGTCACTGATAAAAAAGCCTTGCCTGTACCGGAAGTAGCGTGATGTCACAGGTTGTGGAGCTCCTCACATCTGCACATTGTTTACAATCATGGCCACAAGCAGCGAGAGCGATTCGGACCAAGAAAGCGACGATTTCCCCATTAATTTGAGCGAGGATGAAAGATTTGTGGATGAGGAAAGTGAGAGTGAAGGACTAGAGGGCAGTGGAAGCGATTCAGATCGGGAAGATGCTGTGAGAGGCAGGTGGGACCTGATATTCAGCTGGGAATGACTAAAACAGTAAATAAACACAAGACATATACGTATATACTCTATTAGCCACAACACAACCAAGGTTATATTTAATATGCCACAAATTAATCCCACATAACAAACACCTCCCCCCTCCCGTCCATATAACCCGCCAATACAAATCAAACACCCGCACAACCCACTCAATCCCACAGCCCAAAGTACCGTTCACCTCCCCAAAGTTCATACAGCACATATATTTTCCCATAGTTACGTACGTGATATGCACATAGCGGCACGCACGTACGGGCAAGCGATCAAATGTTTGGAAGCCGCAGCTGCGTACTCACGGTAGCACGTATCCAACTCAAAGTCCTCCTGGTAAGAGTCTCTGTTGTCCCATCTCCACAAGCATGCGTATCCAACTAAAAGTCCTCCTGGTAAGAGTCTATGTTGTCCCAGTTTTCCACAGGCCAATGGTAAAGCTTGACTGTCATTGTTCGGGAATGTAAACAATGAAACCGGCTACGACGTAGCTGCTACGTGTTTGTGTTGCTCCAGCCGGACGCTAATACACCGCTTCCCACCTACAGCTTTTGTCTTTGCTATCTCCATTGTTCATTAAACAAATTGCAAAAGATTCACTAACACAGATGTCCAGAATACTGTGGAATTTTGCGATGAAAACAGACGACTTAATAGCTGGCCACAATGGTGTCCCAAAATGTCCGATACAATCCGTGACGTCACGCGCAAACGTCATCATACCGAGACGTTTTCAGCAGGATATTTCGCGGGAAATTATAATTGCACTATACTAATCTAACCCGACCGTATTGGCATGTGTTGCAATGTTAAGATTTTATCATTGATATATAAACTATCAGACTGCGTGGTCGGTAGTAGTGGGTTTCAGTAGGCCTTTAAGGCTGTAATTGCTGCCAAAGGTGCGTCAAAGTATTGAGCAAAGTCTGTGAATACATATGGCGTGTGATTTTTATTTTTGATAATTTATCCATCCATCCATCTTCTTCCACTTATCCGAAGTCGGGTCGTGGGATAGCAGCCTCAGCAGAGAAGCCCAGATTTCCCTCTCCCCAGCCACTTTGTCCAGCTCCTCCCGGGGGATTCCCAGGCGGGCCGGGAGAGATAGTCTTCCCAACGTGTCCTGGGTCTTCCCCGTGAGAGTCCAGTCCATAGTGGATCTTGTTAATAGTGTGAGAGTCCAGTCCATAGTGGGGCAAGCAAGAGATCATATTGAGTGGAGACAGGTCAGCAGCGCAGAGACGTCCCCAACTGATGCACAGATGAGTGGGTCCACCTTGGGTCCCGATTTTGGACAGCTAGTGCTCACCTGTGGTCACTGAATTTGTGCCCCCCCTCTCCTTCGTGGAGAGGGGGGCATAGCAGAAAAGAAACGGCAGATCAACTGGTCTAAGGGGGTCTATTTAAAGGCTAGAGTATACAAATGAGTTTTAAGATAGGACTTAAATGCTTATACTGAGGTACCATCTCTATCTGTTACCGGGAGGGCATTCCAGAGTACTGGAGCCCCGTATGGGGCAAGCAAGAGATCATATTGAGTGGAGACAGGTCAGCAGCGCAGAGACGTCCCCAACTGATGCACAGATGAGTGGTCCACCTTGGGTCCCGATTTTGGACAGCTAGTGCTCACCTGTGGTCACTGAATTTGTGCCCCCCCTCTCCACGAAGGAGAGGGGGGGCAGTCTAGCAGCCGCATTTTGTACCAACTGTAATCTTTCAATGCTAGACGTAGGGAGACCCGAGAATAATATGTTTAAGTAATCAAGACAAGACGTAAAAGAACGCATGAATAATGATCTCAGCGTCACTAGTGGAACGAATTTCAGCGATATTAAGGAGATGAAAGAAGGCCGTTTTAGTAACACTCTTAAAGAAGGCCGTTTTAGTAACACTCTTAAAGGCCTACTGAAACCCACTACTACCGACCACGCAGTCTGATAGTTTATATATCAATGAGGAAATCTTAACATTGCAACACATGCCAATACGGTCGGGTTAACTTATAAAGTGCAATTTTAAATTTCCCGCTAAACTTCTGGTTGAAAACGTCTATGTATGATGACGTATGCGCGTGACGTCAATCGTTGAAACTGAAGTATTCGGACCCCATTGAATCCAATAAAAAAAGCTCTGTTTTCATCGAAAAATTCCACAGTATTCTGGACATCTGTGTTGGTGAATCTTTTGCAATTTGTTTAATTAACAATGAAGACTGCAAAGAAGAAAGTTGTAGGTGGGATCGGTGTATTAGCAGCGGACTACAGCAACACAACCAGGAGGACTTTGACATGGATACCAGACGCGCTAGCCGCCGACCTCACCTTGACTTCCTCCGTCTCCGGGCCGCCGATCGCATCTATGATCGGGTGAAGTCCTTCGTCGCGCCGTCGATCGCTGGAACGCAGGTGAGCACGGGTGTTGATGAGCAGATGAGGGCTGGCGTAGGTGGATAGCTAATGTTTTTAGCATAGCTCTGTGAGGTCCCGTTGCTAAGTTAGCTTCAATGGCGTCATTAGCAACAGCATTGTTAAGCTTCGCCAGCCTGGAAAGCATTAACCGTGTAGTTACATGTCCATGGTTTAATAGTATTGTTGATTTTCTGTCTATCCTTCCAGTCAGGGGTTTATTTCTTATGTTTCTATCTGCATTTAAGCCCGATGCTATCACGTTAGCTACGTAGCTAAAGAGCTTCACCGATGTATTGTCGTGGAGATAAAAGTCACTGTGAATGTCCATTTCGCGTTCTCGACTCTCATTTTCAAGAGGATATAGTATCCTAGGTGGTTTAAAATACAAATCCGTGATCCACAATAGAAAAAGGAGAGAGTGTGGAATCCAATGAGCCCTTGTACCTAAGTTACGGTCAGAGCGAAAAAAGATAAGTCCTGCCCTGCACTCTAGTCCTTCACTCTCACGTTCCTCATCCACAAATCTCTTATCCTCGCTCAAATTAATGGGGTAATCGTCGCTTTCTCGGTCCGAATCGCTCTCGCTGCATTGTAAACAATGGTGAAATGTGAGGAGTCCTTCAACCTGTGACGTCACGCTACTTCCGGTACAGGCAAGGCTTTTTTTATCAGCGACCAAAAGTTGCGAACTTTATCGTCGATGTTCTCTACTAAATCCTTTCAGCAAAAATATGGCAATATCATGAAATGATCAAGTATGACACATAGAATGGATCTGCTATCCCCGTTTAAACACAAAAAATTCATTTTAGTAGGCCTTTAATGTGTGACTCAAACAAGAGTTAGGTCGAAGTTGCGCGCCATTTGCGTTCCAGCTTTCTACATGATAGTTTAAGAGCTTTAGTTTCTTCTGTAAACCATGCCAATGCAAAGAGGCGTGAAATCTCTTGTCAGTCATCCACTCTCTTCGTCTCTGTGGGTGAAGGCGAGCAAACTAGCATACGCACCAGTTATGTTCAGCCTCATAATGTAAATGTCAGGTAACCTGGTAGAAATGATCTATATTATTTGTTTCTTACCCTGTTCCTGACATTTCCTGAAAGTTTTATTTAAAAGCCACTTGTAACTTTTTGATCTATGTTACAAACTAACTTAAAAATGTCAGTCCTTCAGTTCATCAATCCACCTAAAGAACACAGTTCCATCTCCTATTGCTAGTTTGAAGGTAGGGAATTGAACAAAATCCTGTCAAGAGAAGGAGATGCATTCTATTCAGTTTCTTCACCTTTCTGTTGTTTTACCCTTTTGTTCTGTTGAGATGTGAGCAATCCTCCCAGAGCAGCTCTTTGCAATTCAACTATCATTGTCCTTCGACAGATTTAACAGAGCGATATCTCGCCGTTTTCCTCCTTGTCAGCTCTTCCTCCGCTCACTCCGACCACATTTCACTCAGATCTCCCTCTTTATCTGCAAGCTGGTTTTGTTGGGAAAGACAACAGCTTCTAATTAGCCACAGAGGGGCCGAGGCATTGCATTGTCTTAGATGGAAGGATGCAAAGTGTGCAGTCCAAGAACACGTGAATCCTTGATGTTATTGATACCCACCATTGGAGGAGGAACGATGAGTCAGCACTCCCACATCAAAGGGCCGAGAAATATGACTGGTTGTGTGTAGGAAGTGACAGACATGCAGGAGAGGAACCACTGCAACATTTACCAAACGCTCAGACAAGAAAAATACTTAAACTGGAAAGATGTAATGCAAATCAAGGACATCCATTCGTAAATGGACACAGACTCTGCTATCATTTGCCCTAGTCTGACCAGGCCGACTATCTATGGGACTACATTTACTAAGATCTAAATACCACACGATAAATGTGCACAATCAATAAAATAGCGTGTACTATTAGTGAGCGTGTTTTGTGGGATATACTAACATTGCGTGTGCAATTGAAAAGTGGTTTAGGCCGCCCTGTTTAAAGCCCCACTTAAGACATTTCCGTTTGGGTTGATTTTGGCGGTGGTGCTTTGCCAGAAAGAAGACCACATTTTCTGTATGAAAGAAAAAAATTATTTCAACATGCCATCAGAACACGAGAGCGCCCCCAATACTAAATATAGGTTGCATTGTCGAAGTCGCACTTCAGTGTAGCCCAGAAATGATATATTATATTTAGAGATGTCCGATAATGGCTTTTTTGCCGATATCCGATATTCCGATATTGTCCAACTCTTAATTACAGATTCCAATATCAACCAACACCGATATATACGGTCGTGAAATTAACACATTATTATGCCTAATTTTGTTGTGATGCCCCGCTGAATGCATTAAACAATGTAACAACGGGGACGGCGTGGCGAAGTTGGTAGAGTGGCCGTGCCAGCAATCGGAGGGTTGCTGGTTACTGGGGTTCAATCCCCACCGTCTACCATCCTAGTCACGTCCGTTGTGTCCTTGGGCAAGACACTTCACCCTTGCTCCTGATGGCTGCTGGTTAGCGCCATGCATGGCAGCTCCCGCCATCAGTGTGTGAATGGGTGAATGTGGAAATACTGTCAAAGCACTTTGAGTACCTTGAAGGTAGAAAAGCGCTATACAAGTATAACCCATTTTATCATAACAAGGTTTTCCAAAATAAATCAACTCAAGTTATGGAAAAAAAATGCCAACATGGCACTGCCATATTTACTATTGAAGTCACAAAGTGCATTATTTTTTTTAACATGCCTCAAAACAGCGGGTTGGAATTTGGGACATGCTCTCCCTGAGAGAGCATGAGGAGGTTGAGGGGGGCGGGGTTGAGGTGGAGGGTAGCGGGGGGTGTATATTGTAGCGTCCCGGAAGAGTTAGTGCTGCAAGGGGTTCTGGGTATTTGTTCTGTTGTGTTTGTGTTGTGTTACGGTGCGGATGTTCGAAATGTGTTTGTCATTCTTGTTTGGTGTGGGTTCACAGTGTGGCACATATTTGTAACAGTGTTAAAGTTGTTTATACGGACACCCTCAGTGTGACCTGTATGGCTGTTGACCAAGTGTGCGTGGCATTCATTTGTGTGTGTGAAAAGCCGTAGGTATTATGTGATTGGGCCGGCACGCAAAGGCAGTGCCTTTAAGGTTTATTGGCGCTCTGTACTTCTCCCTATGTCCGTGAACCACTCCGTACAGCGGCGTTTTAAAAAGTCATAAATTGTACTTTTTGAAACCGATACCGATAATTTCCGCATCGGCAGCCCGATATTATCAGACATCTCTAATTATATTTGTGTGCCTCGTGTTCAGCAACATAACAAAACACCACTGGTTGGACCATATGAGTCATGAATGTGGGGGGAAATTTGTTTTTTCGTGGTGACAGCCGGTATCCTTATTTAGTTAGACTCAAATAAAACTTTTTGAAACGCGCCCATTAACAGTACATGCAATTTAGAAGGTTATTTAACTCATAATTTATTGAGTTTGAGTTTATTTCGAACATGCAAGCATACAACATGATACATCACAATTTCCAGTTTCTCTTTTCAACATGTTCGAAAAGGAGTAGGAAGAAGCAGAGCTTATTTAATCCTACCCCTTTTCTTTACATAACAGTTGCTAAAACTTTTTGTTCACTTCCTGTTCTTAATTTATTCACAATAAACTCCATAAGTAATCACAATAAAAATAAATAAATAAATAATAGTAAGAATTTAATAATAATAATTGGTGAAGTAAGTCATATTTCATATGATGAGATAAGTAAGATTACTTTAAGAATGATTGAATGAATGGATGAAATAAATTGAGAATGTTTGTCATGGTTCTTCTTCTTTGTACTTTGTAAACACTTTAAGTTTGAAGAGTTTCTTGAAGTGGATCATATTAGTACATTGTTTGATTGCTTTGCTTAATCCATTCCATAATTTAATTCCACATACTGATATACTGAAGGTCTTAAGTGTTGTACGTGCAAACAAATGTTTTAAGTTACGTTTTTCTCTAAGATTATATTTCTCCTCTTTTTTTGAGAAGAATTGTTGTATATTCTTGGGTAGCAGGTTATAGTTTGCTTTGTGCATAATTTTAGCTGTTTGCAAATTCACTATGTCGTGGAATTTCAGTATTTTTGATTCAATAAATAAAGGATTTGTATGTTCTCTATATCCAACATTATGTATTATTCTAACTGATCTTTTTTGTAACACCGTTAATGAATGAAGTGTACTTTTGTAATTATTTCCCCATATTTCTACACAGTAGCTCAGATATGGTAACACTAGTGAGCAGTATAGAATATGAAGGGATTTTTGGTCTAGAACATGTTTTGCTTTATTCATTATTGACGTGTTTCTTGCAACTTTATGTTGTATATTTTTTACGTGAGATTTCCAGTTCAATTCATCATCAATCATTATACCTAGAAATTTGGTTTCGTTTACTCTTTCAATTTCTATTCCGTCTATTTGTATTTGTGTTTGACTTTCTCTTCTACTATTACCAAATAGCATTATTTTAGTTTTACTAAGATTCAACGATAGTCTGTTTTTGTCAAACCATCTTTTTAATTTGTTAATTTCTTCTGTTATTATTTGTATTATCTCCTGTGTGTTCTCTCCTTAACAAAACGCTGTTGTATCATCCGCAAATAATACTAACTTTAAATCTTTTGTAACTTTACAAATGTCATTTATATAGAGATTGAATAATTTAGGTCCTAATATTGATCCCTGAGGTACACCACAGGATATATTTAGCATTGTAGACGTGTGTTCGCCTAGCTTCACGTATTGTTTCCTGTTCGTTAGATAACTTCTTATCCAGTTTAAGACTAACCCTCTGATGCCATATCGTTCTAGTTTTTTGATTAAAATATTGTGATTAATTGTGTCAAATGCTTTAGTTAGATCCATAAAAACTGCTGCCGCACATTTTTTACTATCTATTGCATTGGTAATTTCTTCTGTAATTTCAATTAAAGCCATTGAAGTTGAAATATTAGCTCTGTATCCATATTGAAAAAGTTATAAAAGGATGTTGATCTTAGTAGACCAGGCCCTTAGGGAATTCAATGTTTTCACATGAGTTGGAATGTCCATATAATTATTTAAAAATTACAGTTTAATCAACCATGCAACTGTTTTTTTTCGATGTGTGGAGAAGTATTGTTATAAAACACAAACATGATGCAAGTAAAACTGTCACCTGTGTCCTGTAGGCTTTATAACCCTTATAAATGCAATATGTCCTGGGGGTAAACAATGTATTGGAGGTTTCAGCTGTGCTCCACAGCCACTGGTTTGATTCGAGTTAAACACGGTCAGGCCATTTTTACCATCTCTTTAATATACTTATGGAAAGTTTTTTTTTCTTCTGGTGATTAAAAAGTTAGACGTGCATTTATGTCTAAATGTGCCGCTAAATCAGCACTCTTTCTTTTCTACCTTGTACGTCCGGGACAGTTCCACATGTGTGTGAATGCAGTGGTGGGCCGTGCATTTCACACCTAGGCCTTCATCGACGTCCTACTTAGTCCAACTTTTATATGATTGATACCATAATTTATACCAGCACATGACCACAGCAAATACAGAAACACACTTGCGCACTACTGGGCATTGTATCATCTCAATATTGTACAAAACAGGCTATTTTACGGTGCATATAAAAATCAATAAACCCGTATCAGCACCTAGAACATATCTCTACGTGATACTGTGAAAATTAAAATACTTGAAAATTACTTTAAATGGGCAAAAATAAAAAAATAAAATATTTGAAGTCACAATTTGCAGAATCCTTTGGAAGCCGGAAGCCACGGGTACTGCTCACAGTTGGTTGATTAGAAGTGGCAGACAAAATCATTATACCGGCTTGGACAGGTTAACTAGCTCTGGGGTCGGCCGACCTCGTCTCATGAGATCTAGCTTCTCTCGAAATGTCGTTCTTGAAATTGGCTTTGCAAGTACACTATATTGCCAAAAGTATTTGGCCACCTGCCTTGACTCACATATGAACTTGAAGTGCCATCCCATTCCTAACCCTTAGGGTTAAATATGATGTCGGTCCACCTTTTGCAGCTATTACAGCTTCAACTCTTCTGGGAAGGCTGTCCACAAGGTTGCCGAGTGTGTTTATAGGAATTTTCCACCATTCTTCCAAAAGCGCATTGGTGAGGCCTAGCTCTGAGTCTCTGTTCTAATTCATCCCAAAGGTGTTCTATCGGGTTCAGGTCAGGACTCTGTGCAGGACAGTCAAGTTCATCCACACCAGACTCTGTCATCCATGTCTTTATGGACCTTGCTTTGTGCACTGGTGCACAGTCATGTTGGAAAGGGAAGCGGCCCACTGCAAACTTTTCCCAGAAGATTGGGAGCATGGAATTGTCCAAAATGTTTTGGTATCCTGGAGCATTCAAAGTTACTTTCACTGGAACTAAGGGGCCAAGCTCAACTCCTGAAAAACAACCCCACACCATAATTCCTCCTCCACCAAATTTCACACTCTGCACAGTGCAGTCCGAATTGTAGCGTTCTCCTGGCAACCTCCAAACCCAGACTAGTCCATCAGATTGCCAGATGGAAAAGCGTGATTCATCACTCCAGAGAAGGCGTCTCCACTGCTCTAGAGTCCAGTGGCGACGTGTTTTACACCACTGCATCCCACGCTTTGCATTGGACTTGGTGATGGATGGCTTAGATGCAGCTGCATTCCATGAAGCTCTCTGCGTACTGTACGTGGGCTAATTGGAAGGTCACATGAAGTTTGGAGCTCTGTAGCAACTGACTGTGCAGAAAGTCTTTGCACTATGCTGACCCTCTCCGTCAGTTTACGTGGCCTACCACTTGGTGGCTGACTTGCTGTTGTTCCCAAACTCCTCACCTTTCCTATAATAAAGTTGACTTTGGAATATTTAGCAGCGAGGAAATTGCACAACTGGATTTGTTGCCAGATACTTTTGGCAATATAGTATATATCTGCAACCAAATCAACGTTTTGCTCTCCTTTGACCCTTGTGGGTTACAAAAGCAAATAGATATCAGATTTTGGTTGATCTCCATAGCATTGCCTGCCAGTCACATGAGCCGTATATGTCACATTCAAAGGTTCATTAGGCAACCTAGAAGGTTTCCGATCAACAACTCATGATCTGATTGGCTATTGCAACTGTCTATCAACTTTATGCGCCCCGTTTACCTACACTGGACAGACTGCTGCATTGTTGATTCAGAAGGCCTCGGGCAAATTTCATATAGCTCTAACGTAAAAACAACAATACTGGAGCCTAATATGACAAGAAGAGAATATAATGAATACTTTTATATGTTTAGGGAAATTTGAAAAATTAAATCAACTTTTATCAATTTATGATCATGATTTATTTTAGGCCAGTAGAGAGGGCCTTGCTGGACCTGATGGCAAACCACTGTGTGAATGTTTACCAACGTTCCCATAGTAAGTCAGTTCTAGTAGTCATTAGTTGTTTGGACCAGTGCAGTGCTGCTTTGTCATTTGTGCAAATTTGATACAAGAAATTCACTGAAAATAATCTCAAATATGTTGAAATGAATACAGATTTCCTGATGATTCAGTTTTTAACATTGTCGGACCAATGGGAAATAAGTAAGTAGAATCGATTCCTCGTATTCTGTATACACTGAGCTTCTTAGACCATTTGTAATGTATTTTTCCTGTGGGTACTGTTGAAGCGTGAGTCACAGCTTCATAAAATGAGAAAATACAAGCTTAGATTGAGTCCCCCCACAATATCACGTCGGCTGTGATGAAAATCACTTGTTGGGGCTTTGTTATGGATCTTTGTGCGACGGGTGAAGTGGATCCATTCATTTTCATTACTTCTCCTGCGTTCACAATCCACCTTGGCCCCAATTTGTCTTGCCACGACAATAACGGAAGTCAGAGGGTAGAAGAAGAGCTGTGCACACCAAATGGAATTTGAACAATACGAAAAAAGTGTGGGAGCGAAAAGGCTACCGGGTGTGCATAGTCTCAGGGGGGATCATCATTGCTCTGATAACCTCAGCACCCTTTTCCTTCTCTGATGTGACACCAGGTACGACTATTTATTCTCAGACTGTAACAATAAATGTCCTTCACAGGTTGTATCCAAGTGAGCCGGTGTTTGAAAGGCTTTCATTGTCACTTTTGCCAGGGTTTCGTAGTTTGAATACAATATTCGACATAAAAATATATATAAACACCAACGATCCTTTACAAAACACAACAACGACATTCCAGAAACTGCAATGGCAATGCAACAACTCAATTCACGATTGTACTAAAGTTTGGAGAAATTTGCCTCTGAAGTCCTACAAATACTTCATAAACAAGATGTCACAAAAGACACTAACATATTGTGCAGGACTTGGGGAAGTTTTGCACTGCATATCTTAATCTAGAATATAAGGCCTTTGTGGAAGTTGTTCCCTACCCGTTCCGCGGATATCACTTCACAGGGCCCATGCGTGCCGTTTAACAGAGTTTTAATCAACATGCGATGCCAAGAACAATCATTTCAGTACAATCTTTTCAGATGTCTGTCTCTCCAGTTTCTCCCACCTCTCTCCTCCGCTGGCCACTCACTGTTAAAGACAACAGATGATTAGATCACCACGTACCACCTGTGAAATCTAATCACCTGCCAGCTGTGTCGCGCCGTCCCGCACATGCCCCGCCCCTAGTCAATGGTGCTCCTCCCTCAACACCATTGACAGAGGCGGTGACCTTTGCTCCTGCAGCGCGCTGATCACACTCTCCCTCCACAGCCTTATGTCTTCCTCATTCATCTTTAGGGGTGTCCCGATACAACTTTTTCCCTTCCAATACGATACCGATATCGCAGCCTTGAGAGTTGATACGGTATTAGCAGGATTCATACATACTTTTATTAATTGGTAGTATGAATGCAAGAAAAGGTGATCAAGTGAAATTACTGAAACAGATAACAATGGTAGGTTTGAAAAAAACTAACCTATTTATTATTACCGCTTGGAATAGAATTTTGCCAGAGATATTCAACTCAATTGTTTTGTGGTCCACATTTCCAGAAGGCTAAAGACCAGGGAGCTAAATTCTTGCTTCACTATTAGTCTTGTTGATCTATTTATTTTGTCAGAGGTACAGGTGCGCTCTGCTGTTTTTAAGCACCTTCTGCTAAAAAGGTAGTAAATTATCATCTCTTTGACAGCACTCTAGCGTTAAGAATATTTTGCAAAAATGTGAGTCTTTTACATATATTTTTTAACTGAACCCGTGGATAACCCAAATGATGAAAAAGAGAATACCTAAAATGTAACCTTGAGGAACAGTACTGATACAACTAAAAAAGTTGAAAAAATTACTACTGACTGCATCTGAAGTAAACAAGCTACAACACCTTACTTACATAAATCACGTTAGGGAAAAAAAAGTGTAACTGCCAAAAAAAAAGGGGATTTAAAGGGGTACCTTGAGGTCTACCTCTGTTGTGTAAATTACAAGTTTGGACCCCAGTGTTCTATGTTTGCCAGCAAGGTTAAAATGTCAATACAAGGATCTGCCAATGTGTTTAAAGTGGTCCAAGTTCCTCGATACAACAAGAGCACTCTAGTATTTTTTGGAATTTTCTGCAAAAGCGTTTGGTCTCCCAAGTTTTGAACTGAACTTGGGCCGCCAGTTGGATAGCCGTGAGTTATGCTGTCTTTAACTTGAAGTTGAGTGGTAATTATTTTTTGGCAACACCTAATGGGATACATCAACTCATTAAGGCCCTGTCTACATTAAGCCGGATAACTCCTTAAACGAATAACTACAGTATTTAGCCTAAACCCCGTCTCAGCCACACTAACTCATCGTTTAAGGTTCCCCTCCTTGGATATTTGTTTACACAGGTAAGTGTGCCATCTATTTCTTGAATCTCAGACTTTTAGCTCTGTATGGACTCATTGATCGTTTATAAACGGAATTCGGAGAGGAAGTGACGTCAGAAAGAACACGCCACAGCCAGCTTCATAAAAAACGGTTTCAGCCAGCTTCATAAAAAACGGTTTCCACTCGGTAACCTTTAGAAATATGGAAGTCAATCATCCAGACATGCCCATGTTTCTCCTTCTTATACATGTACAGACACTTGTAGAAATCACACATGAATACCTTAAGAGAAGGAAATGCGCGATTGCAGCTATTTCGGATACAACACATGGATGTGATAAAAAAGGTAGCGTGTGTAATGTTTACAGCTGAAACCTTTATTGTGAAAGTCCGTTCCTTACTGCTGTAACAGGATGTATGGCACTTCACTAACCGGAAGTGGAGGAGATGCCAAGAGGTAAACTAAATAAAGAGCTCCCGGGCTAAACTGAGAATTAAGAAGTTTCTACGTCCAGTTATTATCAAGATTAGTCCATAATACTTCGCGTGTGTAGCTAATCACAACATAGTGTCAGAGTGAAAGTAATAAGACGACGGACCCGTGAGAAAAAAGTAAACTCGTCGAAAAAAAAAAAGGCGGGGAAGAAGTCAACAATGGAAGCGTTTGGCGTACCTACCCCGAAGATGGACTGGGATTCATCTAACCCACCAGATGCGTGGCGGAGATTCAAGCAACATGCAGAACTCATGTTCACAGGACCGCTCAAACAGAGAGCAGAAGAGGAAAAATGCAGCTTTCTTCTGCTGTGGATCGGCGACAAAGGACGGGACATCAGCAACACGTGGACACTGACTGAAGATGAAGCTAAGTTGCTAAAAACATATTACGACAGATTCTCAGAATACCTCACCCCGAAAGCAAACCCTATATTTGCAAGATATAAATTCCAGGAGAAGACGCAAGGAAACTGTGAGTCATTTGAGCACTTTGTGACAGATCTCAAGCTACTAGTTAAAGACTGTAACTACACAGACAGCGACGAGATGGTCAGGGACCGTATTATTTTCGCTACCAACTCACCCAGAGTGCGCGAAAAACTACTCAGCCAGGGGCTCGAAAAAACGATCGATATCGATCCCATGAGCTATCACAAGTGCAGCTAAAGGCTATGGCTAACGGTAGCCACAAAGTACACGTAATCCACCGCAAACCTGGAAGGCCAAGTTTCAAAAAGGGAGCTAGCAGGCACCATGACAGCCCAAAAGTGCATGAAAATGCCTGCAGCAAGTGTGGAGGACACCACAATAAATCAACAGAGTGCCCAGCAAAAGGTAAACAATGTTTAAAGTGTCGAAAATTCAACCACTATGCAAAAGTGTGCAAAACTAAGTCCCACACCCCAGGTAGAACAGTGCACAGAGAAAACCACACAGTTGGTGAAGACAATGAATATGACAGCTCAGAGCTATTTGTGGACACTGTTACTACAGAAAAAAAAGATGAGGAAAGTGCATATGCAGCCATTGGATTGGGGCCACAGAACAAGAAATTGACTTTTAAGCTGGACACTGGGGCACAAGCAAGTGTGATACCAGCCAAAGACTTTAATGCACTAATGCCCAGCACACAATTAATGACTGCTGACCGTAAGTTAACAGGCTACGGCGGACATGCGCTGGAAGTGAACGGCTACTGCAAAATAGCAAGTAACCGGAAGTGGAGGAGATGCCGGTGTTCGACCAAGAGGTAAACTAAATAAAGAGCTCCCGGGCTAAACTGAGAATTAAGAAGTTTCTACGTCCAGTTATTATCAAGATTAGTCTATAATACTTCTCGTGTGTAGCTAATCACAACAGCGTGTGCTTTGTGTTACCTGGCCGACGAGGGAAGACTATGGAAAACAGCGATTGCATTTGGACTGGCAAAGCAGACTGGATCAGTTATAGCATTGTATTGTATGTCGAGCAATTACTCAACGTCTAGTTTTGAACTCCAAAACTACTGTGAATGCGCCGCTAAACGACCGCTATTTTCAGCCTCCAAGCACAGGCAGGATTGCAAGAATGGACAATGAAGGTGAAGGCAAAAGAGTGAGGAGTGTCTTGACCAGATATCTAGATACCTTTGTTTACTTTCACACGTCTGTCAGGTTCAAACACTGATGACATCTATTAAACAAGACAAGAAGCAAGGAATCAAACAGAGACAGAATTAAATGTGGCTCAGTGAGGAGAAACGTGTACATCTGTACCCTTGTACAGTGTCATTACGCTCTGACCAAAGATAGTACGCCTCCTCTTTTATTTGGACTTTCCCTGATTACATGGCAACAGCTAACAACCATTGCCTTTGATTACAAAACAGTTCAAAGAAAAGGTCGGTTCAAAGAAAAGGTCGTAAAAGAGTTCAAAGAAGAGGCGCCTGCTTTCTCTCCGCTTTGTAGTTCTTGGGTCAAGACAAAAAATCTTTCTGTGGATTACAATATATCAAAGAAACAGAACACCTTCATGTTGCTTCCCATCCTACACAGTGGATTTTTACAAGCCTTCTTCTTGGTAGGATCAAAGACAGCTTTCGTCTTCTCGCCCGGGAACTCATGGCAACACAGAGTTTTGTGATAACTTAGATACAATTATTCTGACAACGTCCATTAAAGATTTGATTCATATATGATGTCTCAGGTGTGATTCACTACAATATGGCTGGTCGAACAGCTGCTGATGGTGAGGCAAGCAAGGTTTACTGTTAAAAGAAATGTGGCAATAGGCTACATTGCAATACTAAACATACCAGACTGGTATACACAAGGATACACGTCCAGGTCAGAGGTGACTATGACATAATATGCGTACTAGGTTGCGTTGCACCCACGGACGGAGGGGGTAGGGGTTCTCAAACGATGGCATTGCGTGTGTGGGATAAGATTAGGTGAGTTGTATCCAGTATAACCTTAGCCGACTTAATGCCACGGCAGCCTATATGCTTCTTCCTTGGAAACTTTGTATCTGTAAATAATATGCAAATATAAGTATTTCATACTTGTTTATATTGACAAATGTCGTTTTAGACTGCAATGTTGTTCAATTAAGGACACATATTTAATATGTCGGGCTTGCGAGTTATTGTGTGCTTAAATGTTGTGTAGCTGCCAGCTTCTATTAGCCTAAATCCTAGATCAGGGGTGTCCAAACTTTTTCCACTGAGGGCCGCACACTGAAAAATCAAAGCAAGCGGGGGCCATTTTGATATTTTTTATTTTAAAAACCAATACAATATATGTATAAAAAAGATACATTTAGGCCTCCACTCAGACTTGATCCCGGGGACCCCAAAATGTTTTGGTCCAAAAAAATATTACAAATGTGTCATTATTTTGTGTTATTATTATTATTATTATTCAAGGTTTAAATCTCAAGATCAACATCAGGTCTATCTGTCAAAATAACGCTTTTAAAGATTTAAGTTGTATGCCATTTTTGTCAAGGAAAACCATGTTTTTTTATGGAAAAAAGCAAAAAATATGCAATATTTTCCCGCAATAAAATTTTAAAGTGGAATATTTGAGATTATATAATAATTGGAGTCTTAAAAAGGTCAATAACTCATAAGAACATTGATTTTAATTCATTATTTTTTTGAGCAATGACACTTAAAAAATAAAAGTCCCACTAAAATTATTGGGGATCCAAAAGGGTATTGCTCTGTAAAGTTTAAAAAAATAAATCAAACATTTTTTTTAACTTTTACCACAATAGTCTCAAGATCAACTTCAGATCTATCCGTCAATTATAAGTTTTATTGTTGTTTATGTTTTTTGTTTGTTCGTTTTAGGCCCTTCTTTAAAAAACTTTGTTTATTAAATGGCAACCAAAAAATATGCAACATTTTCCCCCCAAAATATCTCAAAGTGGAATATTTAATGTGAAGTAAATGGAGCCTTGAATAGGTCAATAATTCATAATGACATTGATTTTGATTCATTATTATTTTTTTAAGAAAGAAACAGCCTGTATGGCAGCTTTGTGTTATTAGAGTAAATAATGCAACTTGTTCTTGTTACATTTCACCTGTTTGCTCTTTTATACCACTTTTTATGTTTTTTTGTTTTTTTTTTCATCGTATTTTTAGAATGTGCCGTGGGGTCGTTAAAAAATTACCTGCGGGCCGCACTTTGGACACCCCTGTCCTAGATCCTACCTTTTTAAAATTACTTCCCTAAGACACCAACCTTGTGTGCTTATTGGAAGACATGTAGATGTTGACTGACTGTCCATAATTGCACAAGTATTGTGCTGCAGGACTGCTTGTGTTGGAGATTTTAGATGCAAAGCTGATATCATCCGACATGATATGCTGATATCGGCGCAATATCAATATCGGAACGGGACACCCCCAAATTAGGGTTTCAAGAGTATTTTGTTATTTTCTCAAGTATTGTATAAAACACAAAACTAAACCTCATGTAAAGTATGAATTCAATAGGTCTTGATGGAATCCATTCATGCTGAGATTGTTGGCACTGTAAGAGTATTGTAATGTTGTTGTTCTTTTCCGGTTGCAGTTTAGGGTCTGCAGTTGAGAACATTCCGAGTTAGTTTTTTCATGATCTCATTAGAAGCTGCACCAAATAGTTTGGTTTTGAAGGTGCATGTCAAGGAATAGCCACGTTTAAAGGCCTACTGAAACCCACTACTACCGACCACGCAGTCTGATAGTTTATAAATCAATGATGAAATCTTAACATTGCAACACATGCCAATACGGCCGGGTTAACTTATTAAGTGCAATTTTAAATTTCCCGCTAAACTTCCGGTTGAAAACGCCTTTGGATGATGACGTATGCGCGTGACGTAGCCAGTGAAACAGGAGTATCGGTAGCCCATTGAAGCCAATACAAAAAAGCTCTGTTTTCATTTCATAATTCCACAGTATTCTGTGTTGGTGAATCTTTTGCAATTTGTTTAATGAACAATGGAGACTGCAAAGAAGAAAGTTGTAGGTGGGATCGGTGTATTAGCGGCTGGCTGTAGCAACACAACAAGGAGGACTTACTTGGATAGCAGATGCGCTAGCCAACGCTAGCCGCCAACCGCATCTGGGATCGGGTGAAGTCCTTCGTCGCGCCGTCGATCGCTGTAACGCAGGTGAGCACGGGTGTTGATGAGCAGATGAGGGCTGGCTGGCGTAGGTGGAGCGCTAATGTTTTTATCATAGCTCTGTGAGGTCCGGTTGCTAAGTTGCTAAGTTAGCTTCAGCGTCATTAGCAACAGCATTGTTAAGCTTTGCCAGGCTGAGAATTATTTACCGTGTAGTTACATGTACTTGGTTTAATAGTATTGTTGATCTTCTGTCTATCCTTCCAGTCAGGGATTTATTTATTTTGTTTCCATCTGCATTTGAGCCAGATGCTATCACGTTAGCTCAGTAGCTAAAGAGCTTCGCCGATGTATTGTCGTGGAGATAAAAGTCACTGTGAATGTCCATTTCGCGTTCTCGACTCTCATTTTCAAGAGGATATAGTATCTGAGGTGGTTTAAAATACAAATTCGTGATCCACAATAGAAAAAGGAGAGAGTGTTGAATCCAATGAGCCAGCTTGTACCTAAGTTACGGTCAGACCGAAAAAAGATGTGTCTTGCACTGCATTCTAGTCCGTCACTCTAACGTTCCTCATCCACGAATCTTTCATCCTGACTCAAATTAATGGGGTAATCGTCGCTTTCTCGGTCCGAATCGCTCTAGCTGTGTTGAAAACAATAGGAAAATATGAGGAGGCGAACAACTGACTACGTCACGCTACTTCCGGTACTACTACTTCAGAGACCAAAAGTTGCGAACTTTATCGTCGTTGTTCTCTACTAAATCATTTCAGCAGAAATATGGCAATATCGCGAAATGATCAAGTATGACACATACAATGGATCTGCTATCCCTGTTTAAATTTAAAAAAAATTCATTTCAGTAGGCCTTTAACCCAGCCAATGTTCCATCTTGGTACAGTAGAACATTTTCCCCATGAGGCTCGACACAAATTGGGACCCACTAAGGTTTATTTTCACTGGCAAAATAGAATGGAATAGTGAATATATAACTATGCATGAGTGTGTGCATTTTTTTTTTGTGTCCTTGTCTTCCAACTTCTTGCACATTAATTTCTAAACTGCAAAGGTGTCCTCAAGTTCCAACCATCAATTACCTAAATATCCTATTTAAGTGAAAATTGAGTGTTTTTCTACGAGTAAAAATTACTGGTGCGATCGTGCATGTGATGGAGTGTCAGAATGAACCCTTGCACATCAGCTAACGCGGTGCTTCTTAATTATTTTCTGCCACGTCCCCCCAACTCCCACCCCCAGGAAGAAAGAAACATTTTGCACCCCCACACACACCCACCCTCTCTTGTTATAAGTACACCTGTGTGTAACAATGTACCCCTATTATCAGTAAAGAAAACAAAAAAAATATAGATCAATTTACAACAAAGAATAACTTTTTTAACATTATTTTTTAGTCAGCAGCAGAAAATATTTAAAGTTCATCAATTTGAATAAAATTGAAAAAAACATTGTTATATAAACTTTAAAGATTTATTGACCGACTTGAACCATTTTATACTGAATAATACAATTCAATAATCTCAATAAATAATCATGAATTCAAATTGATCAGCAACATTAACTCAGGAGCGCAATATATAATACATTTTAACCTACGAACATTTTTTTAATAAAACATCTATATAAACATATATATATATAATTTTATTTTATTTTCTTCTCTCTGTCAAGCACTATATGCATATAGAAAAGTGCTATATAGTTGTGGTCAAAATTTGAAATACACTTGTAAAGAACATAATGTCATGGCTGTCTTGAGTTTCCAATAATTTCTACAACTCTTGATTGGAGCACATACTTTGCGAGTTTTGTTTCATGTCCATAGTTTACGTCAAAGTATACGTTTTGTGTCTACGCCTTGTGCGCACCCTTTTGTGTGTACTTTTGAGTAATTAAATCATGTTCCTACCTTCATCCGATGTCCAGTCAAGTCCGTTCACATATTTGTTGGTCACAAAAAAAATTCATGAAGTTTGGTTCTTTCATGAATTTATTATGGGTCTACTGAAAATGTGACCAAATCTGCTGGGTCAAAAGTATACATACAGCAATTTGAATATTTGGTTACATGTCCCTTGGCAAGTTTCACTGCAATAAGGTGCTTTTGGTAGCCATCCACAAGCTTCTGGTTGAATTTTTGACCACTCCTCTTGACAAAATTGGTGAAATTCAGCTAAATGGGTTGGTTTTCTGACATGGATTTGTTTCTTCAGCATTGTCCACACGTTTAAGTCAGGAATTGGGAAGGCCATTCTAAAACCTTAATTCTAGCCTGATTTAGCCATTCCTTTACCACTTTTGACGTGTGTTTGGGGTCATTGTCCTGTTGGAACACCCAACTGCGCCCAAGACCCAACCTCTGGGATGATGATTTTAGGTTGTCCTGAAGAATTTGGAGGTAATCCTCCTTTTTCATTGTTCCATTTACTCCACGCACCAGTTCCATTGGCAGCAAAACAGGCCCAGAGCATAATACTACCACCACCATGCTTGACGGTAGGTATGGTGTTCCTAGGATTAAAGGCCTCATCTTTTCTCCTCCAAACATATTGCTGGGTATTGTGGCCAAACAGCTCAATTTTTGTTTCATCTGACATCACATGGACAAAGATAAGACCTTCTGGAGGAAACTTCTGTGGTCAGATTTCCAATTCAACCAGAAGCTTGTGGATGGCTACCAAAAGTGCCTTATTGCAGTGAAACTTGCCAAGGGACATGTAACCAAATATTAACATTGCTGTATGTATACTTTTGACCCAGCAGATTTGGTCACATTTTCAGTAGACCCATGATAAATTCACAAAAAGTTTTTTTGTGACCAACAAGTATGTGCTCCAGTCACTCTATCACAAAAACATAAGAGTTGTAGAAAGCATTGGAAACTCAAGACAGCCATGAAATTATGTTCTTCACAAGTGTATGTAAACTTTTGATCGCGACTGTATATATGTATATATATACTCATAGACATAATTAACGTGACTAGGAAGACGGAAGCCAGGGATTGAACCAGGAACCATCAAGGTTGCTGGCATGGCCGCTCTACCAACCTAGCCCCACCGTCCCTTATACATACATACATACATGTAGAAGTTTTGAAGCATATTACTGATGAAGCGTCTTACCCCGGGCATCGCACCGCACCCCCTGAGGGGGGCCCCGCCCCACTATTTGAGCAGGACTGAGCTAACAAGTGTCTTCCAGTCCTGCACAGGCTGCTTGTCACAGCTCGCTTGGAGGAGACTCACAAGTCGTGCTCGATGTGGCATCAGAGGGTGTTGGGACAGAAGCGGTGATAAATCCTGTGTCCTCACAAGAGGCGCTAATCAGTCAAGATGATGTGGCCAAATGTCACAGGATACATTTCCTGAAGACAGAGCCCCTCAAAGACATGATAAATGTCTATGACTTTTATCCTTTTTTTTTTTATCTGGATGGAATCTAAAAAGCATGATCCGCTGAGGGTGCAGCCTGTCAAGTATTCAATCAAAGTTTGTGAAGGGTTCTCACCCTAATTGTGTACACAAGAATGCTAGAACGGGCTCTCCAAAGCTACACTGCAAAAATTCAGTGTTCAAAAACAAGGGAAAAAAATACAAAAATGAGGGGTATTTTACTTGAACTAAGCAAAATTATCTGCCAATAGAACAAGAAAATGTGGCTTGTCAAGACTTTCCAAAACAAGTAAAATTAGCTAACCTCAATGAACCCAAAAATACCTTAAAATAAGTATATTCTCACTAATAACAAGTGCACTTTTCTTGATAGCAAAAACAAATATGAGACCTTTTTTCTCAATATGTTGAAAAATATTCTTAAATGAAGTAAATGCTAGTCCCATTATCTTGACATAATGATATGCGCCCTGCATTACATTTTTTGAAACCAGCAAACTTACACTAAAAACTAGTTTATTTTTCTTAATGGAAAGGCAAAAAGACAACGCTCAGGCAAATCATATTGTCTAAAAATGCATTTTCCCATCGATAACATGACATCATCACGCCAAGTGCGTGCTCTTTCAGTCAATTTGTGAGCAAGGAATACAGTGTATATATATATATATATATATATATATATATATATATATATATATATATATATATATATATATATATATATATATATATATATATATATATATATTAGGGGTGTGGGAAAAAATCGATTCGAATTCGAATCGCGATTCTCACGTTGTGCGATTCAGAATCGATTCTCATTTTTAAAAAATTGCTTTTTTTATTTTTTTTATTTATTAAAATTTTTCTTTTTTTTTTAAATTAATCAATCCAACAAAACAATACACAGCAATACCATAACAATGCAATCCAATTCCAAAACCAAACCCGACCCAGCAACACTCAGAACTGCAATAAACAGAGCAATTGAGAGGAGACACAAACACGACACAGAACAAACCAAAAGTAGTGAAACAAAAATGAATATTATCAACAACAGTATCAATATTAGTTACAATTTCAACATAGCAGTGATTAAAAATCCCTCATTGTCATTATCATTAGACATTTAGTTTATGAGATGCGATGCAAGTGTAAGTCACTGTGACACTATTGTTCATTTTTTGTAATTTTTTTTATTATTAATGTTTGTAATGATAATATCAATGAGGGATTTTTAATCACTGCTATGTTGAAATTGTTACTAATATTGATACTGTTGTTGATAATATTCATTTTTGTTTCACTACTTTTAGATTGTTCCGTGTCATGTTTGTGTGTCGTCAATTGCTCTCAATTGCTCTGTTTATTGCTATTCTGAATGTTGCTGGGTCTGGTTTTGTTTTGAAATTGTATTGCATTATTATGGTATTGTTGTGTATTCTTTTAATAAAAATAAAAAAAAATAAAAAAAAACAATAAAAAAAAAAAAATTGTTTTTGAATCGAGAATCGTGTTGAATTGAAAAAAAAATCGATTCTGAATCGAATCGTGACCCCAAGAATCGATTTTGAATCGAATCGTGGGACACCCAAAAGATTCACAGCATATATATATATATATATATATATATATATATATATATATATATATATATATATATATATATATATATATATATATATATATATATATTTATTTTTTTTGAATGTAATTTTGAAGAATTTATCTGAATGTGCATGAACTATTTCTGTTCAAAATTGTTTTGAAATGTCACATGTTAAATGTTTAAATATTAACTGTCAGTTTAATTATGAGACACAATTGGGTCAAAGTCATGTTTTTTTATTTCATGCTTGAAATAAGAAATTATTACTTTGAAAAAGCAGTTTTATACTTGTGAGTGTTGGTGACACAGCTTTGCAACAGTTGATATTCTAGTTTTAAGCATGTTTTACTCAATATAGGTCATCAAATCTCAGCAACAAGCTGTAATATCTTACTGAGATCATTTAGGACCAAAACACTTAAAACAAGTAAAACACTCTAACATAAAATCTGCTTAGTGAGAAGAATCATTTTGTCAGATGGAAAATAAGCAAATATCACCCTTATTTGAGATATTAAATCTTACTTAGAATTCAGTTTTTATATATATATATATATATGACTGCGTGGGTTCCCTCCAGGTACTCCGGCTTCCTCCCACCTCCAAAGACATGCACCTGGGGATAGGTTGGCTGGCAACACTAAATTGGCCCTAGTGTGTGAATGTTGTCTGTCTATCTGTGTTGGCCCTGCGATGAGGTGGCGACCCCAAAAGGGACAAGCGGTAGAAAATGGATGGATGGATATATATATATATATATACACTACCGTTCAAAAGTTTGGGGTCACATTGAAATGTCCTTATTTTTTAAGGAAAAGCACTGTACTTTTCAATGAAGATAACTTTAAACTAGTCTTAACTTTAAAGAAATACACTCTATACATTGCTAATGTGGTAAATGACTATTCTAGCTGCAAATGTCTGGTTTTTGGTGCAATATCTACATAGGTGTATAGAGGCCCA
The DNA here is from genome assembly GCF_033978785.1 of Entelurus aequoreus. Taxonomy (NCBI): domain Eukaryota; kingdom Metazoa; phylum Chordata; class Actinopteri; order Syngnathiformes; family Syngnathidae; genus Entelurus; species Entelurus aequoreus. The sequence goes on from NC_084749.1 coordinate 21,599,909, forward strand.
TTTCCAGCAACTATCGCTCCAGTGTTCTAATGGTACAATGTGTTTGCTCATTGGCTCCGAAGGCTAATTGATGATTAGAAAACCCTTGTGCAATCATGTTCACACATCTGAAAACAGTTTAGCTCGTTACAGAAGCTACAAAACTGACCTTCCTTTGAGCAGATTGAGTTTCTGGAGCATCACATTTATGGGGTCAATTAAACGCTCAAAATGGCCAGAAAAAGAGATTTTTCATCTGAAACTCGACAGTGTATTATTGTTCTTAGAAATGAAGGCTATTCCACAAAATTGTTTGGGTGACCCCAAACTTTTGAACGGTAGTATATATATATATATATATATATATATATATATATATATATATATATATATATATATATATATATATATATATATATATATATATATATATATATATATGGACAGGACCAAAAACAGCAAAAAAAAGTCTCGTAGAGGTGTATTTTGAAGGAAAATGTGCCACATCTTTGCACTGATCTGATCACTAACACATTGTATGGTTAATTTTGCCTAAACCTACTTTTAGAATAAGCATGTTTTAACCCAAAAAATATTGTATTAATATTATACTGTATATTATTATTATATACTGTATTATTGTATTAGGATTTTTAAAAAATTATAGTCATTAAACACATTTGCATTAAAAATACACGATAATAGTTGCACAATAATTGCTTTTTAGAAGTGTATACTCAAGCTTGTATAATGTGTAATATATAATTTAGGGTAACTGTATAATCTAAGAAGTAAAGCTTGCACATAGGCAGTGGTTACAGCACAGTTCATCTCCTTTATTGTTTTCCTTAAAATGCTTTCTATACTAGAATGTCTGTATAAGCCCTCTGAATGAGCCCATTCGACATTATTGTACTCCGTCTCTGAAGCCATTCTGCACCTCTTTGCAGTCTCTTGCTTTAGCCATAAATGTTTCCTCTTTCAAAGTTTCCAGACAGAATCGATACCCAGAGACAGTGTTGGCAAAAACAGATTTCTCACTTTGCCTTCTCTTATCCCCCCACCCCACCTAAAGCCATGAAAGCCTGCACAGGGGAGGTCAAATCATCCCAAAGTGTCTGAACAACAGCTGTTTTATCCACAAATTTGCCATCCAAGGTGGGCTGTCTCACACCATGTGTTCCCCCCGCATTTACCATGCACAAAAACTTCAAGTACATTGGAGAGGTCACGCGTTGAGGCTGGTTGCATAAAACCACAGTCTGTTGTTGATATTGATGAATATTAATACATTGGCTCTGCAACTGTATTAAAGGTAATGCAAATCATGATCAACTTGAACTAAAAAGGTTGGAAAATAGGTATGAGAGACAAGGGAAATCATTCTAAATTGACTTATCAATATGTGAAGATAGGCAAACATACAGTATGTCTACAGCTCAATATATATTTGGCGGCGTACCCCAGGGATGAATACTGGAACCAAAATTGTTTAATGTACAACAATTCTGCATGTTTGAAATTAGAGATGCCGATAATATCGGACTGACGATATTATCGGCCGATAAATACTTTAAAATGTAATATCGTAAATTATCGGTATCGGCTTCAAAAAGTAAAATGTATGACTTTTTAAAACGCCGCTGTACGGAGTGGTACACGGACGTAGGGAGAAGTTCAGAGCGCCAATAAACCTTAAAGGCACTGCCTTTGCATCCCGGCCCAATCACATAATATATCTACGGCTTTTCACGCACACAAGTGAATGCAAAGCATACTTGGTCAACAGCCATACAGGTCACACTGAGGGTAGCCGTATAAACAACTTTAACACTGTTACAAATATGTGCCACACTGTTGAACCCAGACCAAACAAGAATGACAAACACATTTCGGGAGAACATCCGCACTGTAACACAACATAAACACAACAGAACAAATACTCAGAACCCCTTGCAGCACTAACTCTTCCGGGACGCTACACTATACACCCCCCTACCCCCAATCTCAATCCCGCTCCCCCACCCAACCCCGTCCACCTCAACCTCCTCATGCTCTCTCAGGAAGAGCATGTCCCAAATTCCAAGCTGCTGTTTTGAGGCATGTTAAAAAAAAGAATGCACTTTGTGACTTCAATAATAAATATGGCAGTGCCATGTCGGCATTTTTTTTCCATAACTTGAGTTGATTTATTCTGCAAAACCTTCTTACATTGTTTAATGCATCCAGCGGGGCATCACAACAAAATTAGGCATAATAATGTGTTAATTCCACGACTGTATATATCGGTATCGGTTGATATCGGAATTGGTAATTAATAGTTGGACAATATCGGATATCGACAAAAAAGCCATTATCGGACATTTCTACTGGCAATCAATCAAAGTTTATTATATAGTCCTTAATCATAAGTGTCTCAAAGGGTTGCACAAGCCAGATCCCACATCAGGGCAAGACAAAACTCAACCCAATGGGATACAATGAGAAACCTTGGAGGGGACCGTAGAACCCCCCCCCCCCCCCCCCCACCCCCCCCCCCCCCCTACCTCCGGGCGACCGGTGCAATGGACGTCGAGTGGATCTAGTTAATATTGTGGGGCCAGCAGGGGATCATCTTGAGTGGAGACAAGTCAACAGCGCAGAGACGTCCCCAACTGATGCACAGATGAGTGGTCCACCCCGGGTCTCGACTTTGAACAGCTAGCGCTTCATATGTGGTCACCTAAAAACCTTTCCACGCGGGAGAGGAGGGCAGAGCAGAAAAGAGACAGCAGATCAACTGGTCTAAAAAGGGGGGTCTATTTAAAGGCTGGCGTATACGAATGAGTTTTAAGATGGGACTTCAATGCTTCTACGGAGGTAGCATCTCTAACTGATACAGGGAGGGCATTCCATACTACTGGAGCCAGTAAAATGTGTGTCCATGTGCAATGTTACCGTTAAAGTGGAAATGTAAAGTTTTGCACTATTAAACCAAAGTAGAAGTACAACTCTGATAAGCGAGGAACTTTACAACTATTAATGTGTAGCTCAAAAGTAAACAATTGTGTGCTGCAGTGCTACACTACATTACACTCCAGGCCAAAAATGTAATCTCATTTTACGTGTCTTTTATATACTAATTAAGCAAGGCTAGCATATTTTACTGTCAGAATAATTGTATCTAAGTTATCACAAAACTTTGTGTTTCAATGAGTTCCCGGGCGAGAGGACTAAAGCTGTCTTTGATCTCACCAATCAAAAGGCTTGTAAAACTCCACTGTGTAGGATGGGAAGCGACATGAAGGCGTCTGTTTCTTTCTTCTATTGTAATACACAGGAAGATTTTGTCTTGACCCGAGATCTACAAAGCGAAGAGGAAGCAGGACCTGACTTCCCTCCAGGCACCTTTTCTTTGAAGTGTTTTGTAACAAAGGCAGCGCCTGTTTACGACCCCCTTCCTTTAGAAACAGCTGTTGCCATGTAATCAGGGAAAGTCCAAATAAAAGTGACTGACAATCTTTCGTCAGAGCGTGGTGGAACACTGTACAAGGGTACAGGTGTACGCGCTCTCCTCATTGAGCCAATTTAATTCTGTCTCAGTTTGATTCCTTGCTTCTTTGTCTGTTTAATATATGTCATCGGTGTTTGAACCTGACAGTTACCATAAGTGGTTCAAAATAACTTATTTATTTGACATATGTTATTCTGATTCAGTTTGTGCGTAAAAGTTTGACGACCTTTTTCTCCCACAGTTTTTATCGCATCAGAACCGTTTGAGTATCAAAACGTTCGGCTCGGCCGGGACATCGTTGCTAATATTTTTCTTCTACATAAGTATCCCGGATTACCAGGAATTCTAGGTTTTTCAGGTCATTTTTCCCCATTGAAAATGAATGGGACATTTTTTAAACTGCACAACTCTACACATTTCTCACTCGATTCCAACCGTTCCAACATCCACACACTCCACTCATTCTGAACATGCAAGCCAAATTCCGGGTTTCCCTGCATTATCGGGACTTTTTCCCCTATTCAAAATCGATGGGAAATTCCAAACCTCTTCATATCCCACATTTTTATTTGATTGCAAACGTTCCAACATCCACACACTCCACTCACCCCGGACATTCAAGCCTACATGTTTACCGGTTCTGAAAATTCCCTAATTACCAGCAATTTCCACTTTTCAATTGCAGTATGTCCAACCTTTTATATTTCGAGTAACTCCCATCTGAATTCAACCGTTCCACCATCAAAACATTTGTCTGCCTCAAGACATTCAAGCTATCAAATAAAAAATACTAGAATACTAAAATTCTCGGTTTTCACGGAATTACCGGGAACGTTCCCCATTAAATATGCGATGTACAAACCTCTCCATATCCCACATTTCTCAACCGATTCACACACACTCCACTCACCCTGGGCATTCAAGCCAACTTGTTTACCGGTTCTGAAAACTCCCTTATTACCAGAATTCCCACTTTTCAATTGCAGTATGTCCAACCTTTTATATATAGCCATTTGTGCCATTTGTTTACAACTGAATGGAATGCTTACGCGGGGGATTCCGACTATTTTGGACTGGTATTAGTCGATCCCCAGCGATCGTTCTGCCACACAATACTATCAATGGTAATGTTAGGATTGCTCGTTTGCATTAAAACAGTTGCTTTTCTCACTACGATATCATCCTTGCCCAGGCACACCCTAGTGGTTTTTAGAGTACCGTATTTTTCGGACTATAAGTCGTAGTTTTTTTCATAGTTTGGCCGGGGGTGTGACTTATACTCAGGAGCGACTTATGTGTGAAATTATTGACACATTACCGTAAAATATCAAATAATATTATTTAGCTCATTCACGTAAGAGACTAGACGTATAAGATTTCATGGGATTTAGTGATTAGGAGTGACAGATTGTTTGGTAACGTATAGCATGTTCTATATGTTATAGTTATTTGAATGACTCTTACCATAATATGTTACGTTAACATACCAGGCACGTTCTCAGTTGGTTATTTATGCGTCATATAACGTACACTTATTCAGCCTGTTGTTCACTATTCTTTATTCATTTTAAATTGCCTTTCAAATGTCTATCCTTGGTGTTGGGTTTTATCAAATACATTTCCCCAAAAAATGCGACTTATACTCCAATGCGACTTATATATGTTTTTTTCCTTCTTTATTATGCATTTTCGGCCGGTGCGACTCATACTCGGAGAGACTTATACTCCGAAAAATATGGTATACATTTTTGGGGTTTTGGCACCAACCGCTGGACTAGATCTGACCAATCTAAGTCTGAGTACGAACTGATGAAACGTACTCGGATTGGCGGCGAAACGTCTTTTAAGACAAACCAAACCATCCAATTGCGATCGATTAAATGCCCTGACATGACAATGACCTGGATGAATGAGAACCTTCATAGACACAAGACATTGATACGTTGATTATACATACACGTCCTTTAAAACTGAGATTGAAACATCGTTGCAAAATAGTCGTATTTTCAAATTGAGACAACGTTGATGTCAAACGTTGGATCCATTTTGTTGGTTGGGAAATTACCAAATTCAATGGTCAAATCAAAGTCAGAACCCAACATTGAATAAACGTCGTCAAAAAGCACGTTGTTTCAACATTAGGTTTGACTTGCTCAACGTCAGGACTTAATTCAAGAAATTCTCAACCTTGTTTTAATGTCTTGTGCATGCTGGGTTGTTTATCCTCCAGGTTGGATGTAAGGATCTTTAAAACTTAGTTGTGACACCATGTGTATCGTCCTTGGGAGGTAGACTGGTTTTGCACGCCAAGAGAATGGGCCTGAGGGTGGCTGGCATACAACATTGAAAAACCCAACCTCCGTGCGGTCTGCCAGTTAACATGTCCAATGAACATTTGGTAGTTACACGCAAGCACACGGGTTGATTCTAATAAACATTGTAGCGAATGTGTCACATTTACAAGGCAAAAAAACTGCAGTTCTTTCTGCAGAATTCAGTGCTGTGCACAAATGACCCAAGTGTGTGTGAGTTTGAGGACAGTTGGAGGGCGAGAGCTGTGACGCAAGGATGAAATGAATGCATGCAGAGGATTGTTGACACCCCTGTAAGCAGCAACCAGGTGGAAATGTGCTGTTCGAAGTGACAGTTTTTCATAACAGATGGCACAGTTAATGCCCACCCTACACCTTGTTGTTGGCTGAACTACAGTCTAAGCTGTTCAACACTTTTTTTTTGTCTGATGATGTAAGTAAACCACTGTATTATTGTCCAGTGACAGAGAAACAAAAGCTGGTTGAAAAAAGAAACCAGTTCTGCTCAGTTATCCATATGGACAACAGACGACACGTAGGACCATAAATGGGTTAACAACCTCAATCCGGCCAACCAAAAAGTTTTCCAAATGATGTTTTACAGCTTTTAAAGGCCTACTGAAATGATTTTTTTTTATTTAAACGGGGATAGCAGATCCATTGTATGTGTCATACTTGATCATTTCGCGATATTGCCATATTTTTGCTGAAAGGATTTAGTAGAGAACATCGACGATAAAGTTCGCAAATTTTGGTCGCTAATAAAAAAAGCCTTGCCCCTACCGGAAGTAGCGTGACGTCACAAGTTGAAAGGCTTCTCACATTTCCCATTGTTTACACCAGCAGCCAGAGCGATTCGGACCAAGAAAGCGACGATTACCCCATTAATTTGAGCGAGAATGAAAGATTTGTGGATGAGGTACGTGAAGGAGTGAAGGACTAGAGTGCAGTGCAGGACGTATCTTTTTTCGCTCTGACCGTAACTTAGGTACAAGGGTTCATTGGATTCTACACTTTCTCCTTTTTCTATTGTGGATCACGGATTTGTATTTTAAACCACCTCGGATACTATATCCTCTTGAAAATAAGAGTTGAGAACGCGAAATGGACATTCACAGTGACTTTTATCTCCACAACAATACATCGGCGAAGCTCTTTAGCTATGGAGCTAACGTGATAGCACATCGGGCTTAAATGCAGATAGAAACAAAAGAAATAAACCCTGACTGGAAGGATAGACAGAAAATCAACAATACTATTAAACCATGGACATGTAACTACACGGTTAATGCTTTCCAGGCTGGTGAAGCTTAACAATGCTGTTGCTAATGACGCCATTGAAGCTAACTTAGCAACGGGACCTCTACAGAGCTGTGCTAAAAACATTAGCTATCCACCTACGCCAGCCAGCCCTCATCTGCTCATCAACACCCGTGCTCACCTGCGTTCCAGCAATCGACGGAGTGACGATCATAGATGCGGTCGGCGGCCCGGAGACGGAGGAAGTCAAGGTGAGGTCGCCGGCTAGCGCGTCTGCTATCCGTCTCAAAGTCCTCCTGGTTGTGTTGCTGTAGTCCGCCGCTAATACACCGATCCCACCTACAACTTTCTTCTTTGCAGTCTTCATTGTTCATTAAACCACTTGCAAAAGATTCACCAACACAGATGTCCAGAATACTGTGGAATTTTGAGATGAAAACAAAGCTTTTTGTATTGAATACAATGGTGTCCGAATACTTCCGTTTCAGCGATTGACGTCACGCGCATACGTCATCATACAAAGACGTTTTCAACCGGAAGTTTCGCGGGAAATTTAAAATTGCACTTTATAAGTTAACCCGGCCGTATTGGCATGTGTTGCAATGTTAAGATTTCATCATTGATATATAAACTATCAGACTGCGTGGTCGGTAGTAGTGGGTTTCAGTAGGCCTTTAACATCAGAGCTGTAGCTGTCGGTAGGATTTTTCAATACTATCTTCAAATTACTTGAAACAAAAATAATATTTCTGAAAATAAAGAAACTGCGCTTTCTAGTGATATATATCATTGTGATCATCTTAGGGACCAAGTCATCGCAGATCTGAGAGGATGAGGCTTTGATACAAAGAAGAGTATGTGGGAGTTTGTTGTCAGAGCAACACAATTTGACAGTGAAGCAAGCCTTGTCCAACGATGCTTTGCAGGACATTTTCTGCATCTGATATTGTAATTTTGTGTCATTTATCATGTCATTGTACACTATGCTGGTATATACAGCATGCAATAATGCAAAACAAATAACAACAAATAATGAGAATCAGCACCCCTAAGTCCGAGTCCATGGTTCTCGCCCGGAAAAGGGTGGAGTGCCATCTCCAGGTTGGGGAAGAGATCTTGTCCCAAGTGAAGGAGTCCAAGTACCTCGAAGTTTTGTTCACAAGTGAGGGAAGAGTGGAACGTGAGATCGACTGGTAATTGGAGAGCCAAGTGGTTTCTGAGGTGGTACTTGGTAAAAAAAAGTTTGAGAACCACTAATTTACTGCATTTACCTTGGAGAGTGGACTTCTACAGTATCTCCTTCAGGCTGCTTCTCTGTCAAACACAAAAAAATCAGCAGCCTTTCCATATTTTCATGGATAAACGTGCGCTATTCAGACATTATTTTAATATGCTTTAGCCGGCGTTATTGACTCATTCTGCTTCAGTATGGTGCAGACTAGCAGTCCTATGCTCCATGCTAGACGGTCGGCTATGTTTTTGATGATTTATTTCTTTAGTTCACTTAATATAATGTGCTTCTTCTTCCCAACACTGTGCCTCACACTCACTTTCTTTGTTCCCGTGGTTGGAAAAACAAAGTTTTGTCCATCTCTAGCTATAAACTATTACTGGCAAGTAAGATCACTAGCACTTTTGATCGGATATTACTTGGTTTATTCTCACAATGACTACAGTAACTCGCAGTGGAAATTTTTGCTTGCAACTTACAGCATAAACAGAAACAGCTCGTATTTCAAAACACTCGTAAATTGAGTTAAGGTACCACTGTTGTACGTGTTGGTTTGGGCTTTTTTTTGCTGATATCGGACTGATATCAATATTGGATCCGGACACCAAAAATTCATCATTCACAAGACGTTGAGTTGTAGTTAAAGATATTAGAGGATGTATCATCATATACAGTCGGAAAGGGATTCATACAACCCCATTCATCGCGTTTTACCTAACACATGAACCATGACAAATTGGGGTGTAGCACTATCCACTAGATGGCAGTTAAGTATCTTCAAATGTGTTTTGTAGCATTTCCAACTTTGACCACATCGATTGATTGATTGATTGAGACTTTTATTAGTAGATTGCACAGTACAGTACATATTCCGTACAATTGACCACTAAATGGTAACACCCAAATTAGTTTTTCAAATTGTTTAAGTCGGGGGTCCACGTTAATCAATTCATGGTATAAATATATACTCTCAGCATAATACAGTCATCACACAAGTTAATCATCAGAGTATATACATTGAATTATTTACATTATTTACAATCCGGGGGTGGGATGTGGAGGGGGTGGGGCGGGGGGGTTAGGTTTGGTTGATATCAACACTTCAATCATCAACAATTATATCATCTCAGAAATGGACATTGAAACAGTGTAGGTCTGACTTCGTAGGATATGTACATCAGACTGCATTGCAAAATAATTAGCCTGCTCAATGGCCTTGTGGTTAGAGTGTCCACCCTGACGTCGTGAGTTCAAACCCCGGCCGAGTCATACCAACGTCTATAAAAATGGGACCCATTACCTCCATGCTTGGCACTCAGCATCAAGGGTTGGAATTGGTGGTTAAATCACCAAAATAAGTCCCGAGCGCGGCCACCGCTGCTCCCCTCACCTCCCAGGGGATGGAACAAGGGGATGGGTCAAATGCAGAGGGTCATTTCACCACACCTAGTGTGTGTGTGACTATCAGTAGTACTTTAACCATCCATCCATCCGTTTTCTATCGCTTGTCCCTTTCTGGGTCGCGGGGGGTGCCGAAGCCTATCTCAGCTGCATTCGGGTGGAAGGCGAGGTACACCCTGGACAAGTCGCCACCTCATCACAGGGCCAACACAGATAGACAGACAACTTTAACTTAAATTAACGCCCCCTTCCTCTTACGCAAGATCCACCCAAGAATGGGGCCATATGAATCCCTTCCCTTCTGAGTCATGGTCATACTTTAATAGTGTTTGAACCCACGAGTGACTAAAATTGTATTGGAAAACTACAAGAACTGCAGATGTCTTCTATCTTGACAGGGTGCACATGTGTTTGTAGTCTCGTTTTGATGTTAGTTTCCACTCGTAATAAAACAAGAGACAGAGAGCAACATGAAATGTGCAAAAAGGTGCAACTACAAGCAAAAGGTATTCATCAAAGCACTCCGACAGTTTTCATTCTGATCATGTTCTAATTTGGGGCTTGTTTCTGTCATGTCGAAACAGCGTGCGGCTCCAAGTAAGCGTTACGTCAAAAGGAGGCGTTCAGCTCATCGCCATCATCCTCCAAGCTTTTGTGCATATCGGAGTGTCTTCCATGTTTGTCAGAGGGAACAGACTGGGCTGTACTCTTTCTCAAGAGTCTTCTCTCCCTCGTCTCGACAACAAAGCGAGGGGAGAAAAAAAGGGAAGAAAGAAACCACACGAGCTGCCAAGGCGCTGAGTTGAGGATGTCTTGAGAACTGCCTTGGCAAGCTCAGGATTTTTGGAGTCTTCAAACGAGAACATTTGAAGTTATATACAGCATCTTGCCTTAGGTTTTGCCTTTACATTCCTGCTTCCTACACCACACTGGTCCTGTGTTGTGGTCCATTAGGCTGTCTATCCAGCAGACTTTTACATTTGCCGACACCCAGTGGAGTAGTCAGCCATGAAGGGTTATGCGAGGCTTTGACCCCAAACCGTTCGTTTCTTTTTCCTCTTCCATTGCTTTCCATCAAACACGTTTCCATGACATTGAATCTATGTTGGCTCCCAAAGTAAATCCTGAATATATTTCAACCTCCATCAGGGGGGAAAATACCCCCTTCAGGGCAGCGTGGTGCCATGCAGCACACGGCAACACACACATTCTTTAAAACACAGAGCCTCAAAGGACACCGCAGCCGTCCTGTATTTTCAATATTTTATGAGCACACCAAAGACAAGATAGCAGAGGTGTTTTTCTAACATTTTGACCATCACAATTTCTCATATTCCGTCACGTGACTTCTTCTCGGAAGGGAAAACCAGCGTGCAAACTGAGTACGCAAGGGGCCTAGATTGTCCCTTAGAAGGCAGATACAAGCAAACAATCCAACAATCCAACGGAATAGATCCCTATACTTTGTCATAAAAAAGATTTGTCGACTGATATCAAGGATTATCCGTCAGTTCAGATGTCTGGGAGCTGAACCATCTGGTGTTCCAGACGTCATTCTACACGACAAAACAGATGGAAAAGCATGGAGGTCTACAACTTCTTTGTGTGTGGCTGGGTCAAAGAAATTGGTATCAAGACTCTCCCGGATAAATCATGCGTCATTTTTGCTCGGGAAAGGTTGCATTTCATGATTTAACTTTGCGTCTATAGCCACGTTTGAAGTTGTTGCACGCGCCGTTTACAAGTATGCATGTTTTTCCACGTCTTCATCAAAATATAACTATAGATGTCAACATTGTGTATGTGCAGAAAGCTTCATTTATGATTGCGGCCTTTGATAACAAGCTTAGGTCTTTTAGGTTGTGCTCACATTTGCTTTTTTTAAATTTAGGCTCGCCATGTTGGTGCTTTACGAAACACTCATAGTCAAAATGTGTTTTAAGGGATAAAAGATAATATCCTGATAATACTTTTGTCATGATCTGTGGTCTGGATCATGTTTTTTTCTGTTTGTTTAAGACTCCATAGTTCCTGTTTTTGCGCTCCCTTGTTTGGTCACCATGGCGACTCGTTGGTTTCACCTGCCTTATGTGACACACGCACCAGGCTCTAATCAAAGAGACTATTTAAGCCTGTCGTTGCCAGTTAGTCGGCCTGGCGACATTGCTCTGTTTTGATTGTTTCATGCTCGTTTCATGCCACATATTCATGCTCGTTTTCATGCGATTGTTTGCTCTATGCTATGCCAAGTAAGTTTTTGTTTATTTATGCCACAGTTAGCAAGTTTTTGTTTCATGTCCATAGTTCTGCCTAAGTGTTAGTTTTTGTATCCTGCGCTAAGTTGTGCCTTTGCCTTGTGCACCTTTTTGTTTTCTCTTTTTGAGTCAAGATTAAATCATGTTTTTACCTGCACGCCTTGTCCAGAGTAGTCAGTTTGCATCCTGGGAGAACAATCCTCGCAGTAAGCTGCGGAAAACTCCTCGTTCTGACAACTTTAGTGGGAAACACTAAATGTTAAAAGTATATCAAACAAACCTTTAACGAAGTGATCACTGCAAACTCGTGCATTCTTCAACTCTGCTCCCTTGGACTACTTTTCTCATCATCGTTTCGTAAAATTGTGCACTCTTCCGTCCTTCTTAATTACCTATCAGGGAATTCTGAAGAAACTTTTATCCTTTTCACGATTTGAACGGTTCGTACGGCTGGATACAACGCAAGCATAGGGCATTTTTCTTCGAGAAAGGCTAATTAACACCTAGTACCCATTGACAACAGAGGCATATTTAATGAGCCGCATTTGACGTCATGTAAATCCGAGCTGTTGGGCTGCACTGCGAGCTTCTTCCCATTTGTATTTGATTGTATTGTACCATATGTCCCGACAAGAAATCTGCGTTCAAAGAACTCCGCTTATTAGTGATTCCCAGAGCCAAAAAAAAGTCTGCGGGCTATAGAGCGTTTTCTATTCGGGCTCCAGTACTCTGGAATGCCCTCCCGGTAACAGTTAGAGATGCTACCTCAGTAGAAGCATTTAAGTCCCATCTTAAAACTCATTTGTATAATCTAGCCTTTAAATAGACCCCCCTTTTTTAGACCATTTGATCTGCCGTTTCTTTTCTTCTCTCCTCTTCTCCCCTGTCCCTTGCGAGGGGGAGTTGCATAGGTCCGGTGGACATGGATGAAGTGCTGGCTGTCCAGAGTCGGGACCCCGGGTGGACCACTAGCCTGTGCATCGGTTGGGGACATCTCTGCGCTGCTGACCCGTCTCCGCTCGGGATGGTTTCCTGTTGGCCCCGCTGTGGACTGGACTCCCGCTGATGTGTTGGATCCACTGTGGACTGGACTTTCACAATGTTATGTCAGACCCACTCGACATCCATTGCTTTCGGTCTCCCCTAGAGGGGGGGGGGGGGGGGGGGGGGGGGGGGGGGTTACCCACATATGCGGTCCTCTGCAAGGTTTCTCATAGTCATTCACCGACGTCCCACTGGGGTGAGTTTTTCCTTGCCCGTATGTGGGCTCTGTACCGAGGATGTCGTTGTGGCTTGTACAGCCCTTTGAGACACTTGTGATTTAGGGCTATATAAATAAACATTGATTGATTGATTGATTGATTTTCCAAAAATATGCATGTCAGGTTCATTGGAGACTGGTTGTGTGGATGCTTGTTTGTGTGAGCCGGGTTTGGCTAGCGACCAGTCTAGGGTGTGCCCAACCTCTCGCCCGTTGTCAGCTGGGATAGACACAAAATGACCAAGAGTCAAAGGAAACATAGCAACATTTGGATGCACTTTTCTGGTTGATTGTTTTGTTATGGATTTGTTAAAAGCCCAGTTTAGGTGTATACACACTTCATAGGGTAGTACAATTTTGCATTCACATTTGAATACTGCGCTTACTGCATATTTCTGACTATAAGGCGCACTCAAAAATTATTTCTCAAAAATCGACAGTGTGCCTTATAACTCGGTGTGCCTAATGTTAGGATTAATTGTGGTTGTGCCTACTACCCTTGAACAATTGTATTTGGTGCATGGTGTAATAAGTAGATCAGTCACACATAAGAGATACATGTGGACTGCAGGTTGACGCCTGTTCAGTAAATGATGCTGGCAAGTACAGATTAGCAAGCAATCCCAAAATGTGGATGTTTCATTGAGAATATAGAACATTACACACAGCGTTCAAAAATATGTCAAATTGTTTCATTTTATTCATTTTTTATTTATCTCCTTCATTGATGTGCATCTTTGATCAATAGACAATTAAATCTCAGCAACACACCAATGCCTGAGAAGGAACAGGATGAAAAAAATCTTATATTTTCCTGCCCCCTTCAACATAATACGTAGTCTTACTTAATGGATAGCATACAAACCAAACAAATACATCCAAATATAATGAAAACAAACAAAAAACACACAAAAAAACACAACAAGTGAAAAACTTCATGAAAAATTTCAGTCTAAGCTAGGGCCCCTAGAGAGGGGGTCCAGACTGAGGCCAAGGAAGAAAAAAACCTCATAGTCATAGCACACATAAACGTGTGTAAGAGGGAAACATCAAAAAACACAAAGAACATAAAGACATTAAAATACCACCAGCTGCCACTCCAGCAGTGCCGCTTCTACACACAGCCACAAAAGTAAAACAACAAAAAATAATCAACCAATGATATACATTGCGCACACATTTCACCACACCTAGTGTGTGTGTGTGTGTGACAATCATTGGTACTTTAACTTTAACTTTAACGATTGCACCATGCATGGACAAACAACCAAACAAAATAATCACACACTGGTTCCACGCCATCGTCTGCTGGGGGTGGGTGGGAGCATGGCCAGAGGCAGGAGCAGACCCAACAAAGCAACCCTCGGCCGCCCACCAAGTAACTAATCGTGACAGTTCAAATCAATAGCTGATACTTTAATTTAAATGGTGAGTGAATTATTATTGTACACACAATACTGGGGCTGCGTGGCTCGGCTAGTAAGCGGCCGTGCCGGCAACTTCAGGGCTCCAGGTTCGATCCCCGCTCCTGCCATTATAATCACTCCTGTTGTGTCCTTAGGCAAGATACTTTCCCCACCTGCTCCCAGTGCCACCCACACCGGTTTAAATATAACTAAAATAATGGGTTTCACTACGTAAAGCGCTTTGAGTCACTAGAGAAAGGCGCTATATAATTATAATTCAAGTCACTTCAGTACAATTTATTTATTTATTTTTATTTGACTCTGGAAAGAGGTTCCGCAGCCTTCGTAGCAGAACCTCCAGGTTCTGTAACAGCTTCTTCCCTCAGGCCATAAGACTCTTGAACGCATCAAAATAATCCTCTCAATTCCCCCAAAAAATGGATTAACTCGCTGGAATATAAAGACAATATAACATGCATCCATAAACGTGGATGCATACGCAAAAGTGCAATATATTTATCTGGACAGTAATCTATCTATTTATATCTGCACCTTATTGCTCTTTTATCCTGCACTACGAGCTAATGCAACAAAATGTTGTTCTTATCTGTACTGTCAATGTCACAAACATTGTATGTAAATTATCAAAAAACGTTCCGTTTTCTGAGTTCCCAATGAACAGACAAGAGGCTGTCTTTGTTGCACCAAGCCAAAGGCTTGGAAAATTCAATTGTGTACGATGGGAGGAGATGGGAGGGGGGTTATCTATTGTCATCCAAGACCTGACCAAGCTCGATCCAGGACCAGCCCAAGGCCGAGGCATCTTTTTCTTTTGTGTTAATGTGAGCGAAAACAATGGCTGTTTACATACCCCCCATTCCATTCCTTTAGAAACAGATGTTATGTAAACAGGGAATATTCAAATAAAAGAGGAGACTTGAACCTTTTTTCGTCAGAGCGTGATGGCACCGTACAAGGGTACAGATGTAGACATTTCTCCTCACTGAGCCAAATTGAATTATGCCTCTGTTTGATTCTTTGCTTCTTGTCTTCTTTAATAGATGTCATCAGTGTTATAACCTGACAGTAAAGTCCAAATTTGAATGACAATAAAAAGGAAGTCTAAGTCTAAGTCTAATGTTATTACTTATGGAGTATATTGTGAATTAATTGAAAACAGGAAGTGAACAAAAGTTTTAGCAACTGCTACGTAAAGGAAAAGGGGTCTGCTTCTTCCTACTCCTTTTCGAACGTGTTGAATAGAGAAACTGGAAATTGTGATGTATCATGTTGTAGGCATGCATGTTCGAAATAAACACAAACTCAACGTGACTCAACTATACAAATACATACATATTGAAATCAAAAATATATATAATAAAGAAAGTCGTGCAAATAATAGTCTTGTCACCCAAAGAATAAAAGTGATTAAAAAAATACTATCCAGGGTTTTACAACCAGCCTGTGGTCAGTTTTAATTTCCCACTTTGGCAATAAATGTTTCACACAATAACTGAGGACAGAAAGGACTTCCTCTTGCAGAAAGTGAGCAGGCGCAGTATCAAAAAATAAAACATTAGAATGACCACCAAAGTAAAGATAGTGGACATATGAGGGTGAATTCCCTCGGGATCATTCTTCACCTTCTGTGAGACAAGCTGGGTTTCTCCAACCATCCATTATAAATGGAGCTGAGCGTCAACCGTATGCCTCATCCCTCTCTGGGCAGCCGGCGTGAAATATTCACCTGTTCCACTCCTTCAGTAGAGAGAGCGATTAATGGAAATAGAGGAGCTGAGGGAGCGCGTCTGTCTCAAGTCCCGATGCAACAAAAGGGTCTGAAAACACTGACGCCAGCTCGCATTAGCAGAGCAACTCCCATCCTGCCCGTGAAGCCTGGTGCTCTGACAGTGAGTGAAAACCTTTTTGGTTGCTCCATCCACACCACTCAGAAGACACCAGTAACATTATACTGTACATCATTTACCCTACCTCAAACTGTCGTCCATTCACAACATTCTACTCAGCGCAGTCATTCATGGTCAAGTAACAAGGATTGATCGTATACTGAAGCCTGGGTATGTTGGACCGGACTTGTTGTCTCGAGCAAAAGTAATGGTATGCCAGGTCAGAGTTTTTCAACCCCTGTGCCGTGGCACACTAGTGTACTGTGAGATATTGTTTGGTGTGCCATGGGTATGTAATTTCACCTAATTGGGTTAAAAATATTATTTGCAAACCAGTAATTGTAATTCGCAAATTTGCCGTTGTTGAGTGTCTGTGCTGTGTAGAGCTCGGCATAGTAACTGTGTAATACTCTTCCATATCAGTAGGTGGCAGCAGGTAGCTAATCGCTTTGTAGATGTCGGGAACAACGACGATGGTTTGCAGGTTGTATTATTTGCGTACTCACAGACTCACGGATATACACTCTGGAAGCCAGTTGTGCAGGGTTAAACAAAGGTTTAATATTTTTCTCCAGTTTTCACTCGTATGTTGTCCAGACGTTTCAGTCTCACCAGTCCTCCTCCTCCTCCTGCATCCGGCCGCTCACTGTTAAAGACAACAGATGATTAGATTAACACGTACCACCTGCGCAATCTAATCATCTGCCAGCTGTGTCTCACCGTCAGCACATGCCACGCCCCCGTCTGATGGCGCTCTATTTTCAGCACCATGGACAGAGGCGGTGACCTTTTCCTCCTACAAGCGCGCTGATCACACTCCCTTTCCACACAGGTAAAAAGGTATGTAACGCTTAAACCAAAAATAAAAGAAAAGGCGAGTGCCGCTAATAAAAGGCATTGAAGCTTAGGGATGGCTATGCAAAACGAAGCTAAAACTGAACAGGCTACAAAGTGAACAGAAACAGAATGCTGGAAGACTTACAGTGTGTGGAGCAGACGTCGTCCACAAATTACATCCGTACATGACAATCAACACAAAAATAGGAGCGCAAGTCAAGAATTATAACACTACACACAGGAAAACACCAAAAAACTCAAAATAAGTCACGGCGTGATGTGACTGGTCGTGACAGTACACCTACTTTGAGACAAGAGCTATAGTGATGCATGATTGGTTATGGTTTGAATTCATATCCAACAATTGCGAGAACGACTTTTTACTGTCAATATCGGCTGCTGAGTTTCATTTTTAATGTTTTCTGCTGGTGGTGTGCCTCTGGATTTATTCAATGAAAAAAATGTGCCTTGGCTCAGAAAAGGTTGAAAACCACTGTGCTAGGTAACTGAGACAAGTCACACACAAGTGTCTAGCTGGAAAGCTTGTCGTTTTAGACTGCCCACAAACTCAATGATTGGCTCTCTGGCTCTGTTGTTTCTTGCTAACGTGACAATGAGTGACGTCATGCAGCAGCTGACCAATCGGCAGTCAGATTCACAGACAGGCGGTTGAATGCAGGTGCAGAGTTGGTGTGATGATCCATTGCCCGGATAATGTTTTGTTCTATTAGTTTTACTACCTCAGTTTTGTTTTCAGCGCCCCTGGGTTTGTGTTTTGGTTACCGTGGGTGCTGATTAGTTTCACCGGCCTCTGATTAGTGTTCAGGATACTCACCTGCTCCTGGGCACTAATCAGAGAGCTACATATTCCTGTTTTTCGCCACACACTGTCTGGCTGTCTTATTTGCTTCCATGCAACACATTAAGTTGATTACTTCTGGATTCCTGAGCTACGCTTAGCCATTGTTTTTCTTGTTAGCTATTCCATTAGCTCCCCGTGCTATCGGCACGCTGTATTTTTGTATTTCCAACGATTTATGGACAATAAATAATTTTCTTACCTGCACACTGCATCCGGACTTCCGTCTGCATCTTGGGAGAACGACCCACGCATAAACATGCGACCACATCGTAACAGTTGGACTCCAAACTGCAATTTAAGCATGTCAAATTTAAATTAAAAAATCAAAACAATACGGCCCTTTTGCTCCACCCAAAGGGTGGCTATGCTGGTGGCTATGCTTGTCAATCAGGGACAGGTGAGGAAGCCAGCGTAGTGGAGGCAAATGGGCTGTGGAAAACAAAAATAAGTTTGCTGGACAATAAATTAAGGAAACTAAAAATAAAGTCCAAACTATCATGTGAGATCATGGCATTAAGTCGGGCCACAAGTGGCTCTTTAGCGCCGCCCTAGTGGCTCCCTGGAGCTTTTTAAAAATGTATGAAAATGGGAAAAGATGAGGAGAAAGAAAATATATTTTCAGTTTTAATATGGTTTCTGTAGGAAGACAAACATGACACAAACTTTTCTAATTGTTAGAAATCCCACTGTTTACATTAAACATGCTTCACTGAAGAGCGTATTTGGCGCACGCCATTTTGTCCTGATTTCGTCAGTCTTTGAACGCACCGTAGTTTGTTTGCATGTACAACTTTCCTTGATGCTGCCACAGAAATACTTATTTTACGCCACTCCTTCTTTGTCTCTATTTGTCCACTAAACGTTTTATGCTGTGCGTGAATCCACAAAGGTGTGCTTTGTTATTGTTATTGACTTGTGTGGAGTGCTAATCAGACATATTTTTTCAGTGCATGACTGCAAGCTAATCGACGCTAACATGCTATTTATTCAAGCTGTATGCACATAATGCATCATTGTGCCTCGTATTTTAGGTATATTTGAGGTCATTTTATTTGTAGTTTCCATTCTAAGCCAGTCATTTCCAGGAGTTATCGCACCCTCTGAAAAGCCTCCGTTTTAGTAATGTTTTCCAGTGTTCTAAAAATGTGTAGAATAAATATTACATTTCAACATTTCACCGGCTTCCTCCCACCTCCAAAGACATGCACCTGGGGATAGGTTGATTGGCAACACTAAATTGGCCCTGGTGTGTGAATGTTGTTTGTCTATTTGTGTTGGCCCTGTGATGAGGTGGCGACTTGTCCAGGGGGTACCTGGACTCCAGCACCCCTCGCAATCCCGAAAGGGACAAGCAGTAGAAAATGGATGGATGTCAACGAAGATTTACATCAGCCTGCGACACATAGTCATTTTGATAGTATAGTCTAATATAGCTAATATAGACACTTGCATCATGTGTGCTACCTGCAAATATACAGAGTCTGTTTTCACTCAGAGATGGTCCACATGAACTCAGGGGTGTCCTGAAATTTAAACATAACATGGTGAATTCCACATTCAAGGCTCAAACGTTATCTATAGCGGGGTTGAAACTGTGGGAAAATGTGAGCGGAGGAATTAAACTGTCTTCTAGCCTAAGAGTGTTCAACCTTGCGGTAAAAAATGCGTTGTTGGAAAACTATCAAAAGCATGACTAGTTGTTTGGACTATCTCAACTGTGGGACACAGGTGCAAAAGAACTCACTGTGGAATAATGGACATAACACACCAGACAAGGCTTAAGAAGACAAAATATACCCAGGCAATTTAGAGCTAATCTCATGGTCGCTCTATGCCATTGACAAAGTGGTTTCCAGCATATGTTATTCTTGTTCTGAAATTGTCGTATATCAATCAAATCTGCTGTTGAAACTTGGACTATATAACCAACATTCAAGTTGATTGTAAATTAGGGGCGGGACATGGATAAGCATTCTTGCTTTTTTCCCCCGTATCCCTTTTCGGTGGGTGCCGTTGCATGTCTGTCAAATTACAAAGAGTGATGAAGTGTTGCTATATATGTCTGCCGGAATAAATCAACTAATTCATTCATCCATTCATGTGTTGCCTTCATTTTATCACTTATATAAGGCTTTACATTTTTTTGCGGCTCCAGACAGACAGATTTTTTTTTGTATTTTTGGTCCATAATGGCTCTTTCAACATTTTGGGTTGCACTAAGTCAACCAACGTCTCTGGAATATTGTGTTCATCCTTGAGGTTCCACTAGACCAGTGGTTCTCAACCTTTTTTCAGTGATGTAGCCCCTGTGAACATTTTTTAAATTCAAGTACCCCCTAATCAGAGCAAAGGATTTTTGGTTGAAAAAAAGAGATAAAGAAGTAAAATACAGCACTATGTCATCAGTTTCTGATTTATTAAATTGTATAACAGTGCAAAATATTGCTCATTTGTAGTGGTCTTTCTTGAACTATTTGGAAAAAATGATATAAAAATAACTAAAAACTTGTTGAAAAATAAACAAGTGATTCAATTATAAATAAAGATTTCTACAGATAGAAGTAATCATCAACTTAAAGTGCCCTCTTTGGGGATTGTAATAGAGATCCATCTGAATTCATGAACTTAATTCTAAACATTTCTTCACAAAAAAATAAATCTTTAACATCAATATTTATGGAACATGTCCACAAAAAATCTAGCTGTCAACATTGAATATTGCATTGTTGCATTTCTTTTCACAGTTTTTTTTGACAGACATTTTAGTGAGGGTCAAACCATCATGGCATGGGGGAAACTCTGGGTTTATGGTAATGAATGGAATAGCCTACTTGATTTGATGTTCAGTTTATGAACTTACATTCATATTTTGTTGAAGTATTATTCAATAAATATATTTATAAAGGATTTTTGAATTGTTGCTATTTTTAGAATATTTAAAAAAAATCTTACATACCCCTTGGCATACCTTCAAGTACCCCCAGGGGTACGCGTACCCCCATTTGAGAACCACTGCACTAGACTACTGCAACGCACTTCTTGTCGGGATCCCCAGCAAGAACATCCAGAAGCTGCAATACATACAGAATAGTGCTGCTAGGATTCTGATGAGAGTGCGGAAATACAACCATGTCACACCAATTCTCAAATCCCTTCACTGGCTTCCTGTTCCACTCAGGATTGAATACAAAATCTCCCTGCTAACCCACCAGTGCCTCCATGGAAATACCCCCCTCTACCTTAAAGAACTACTCATCCCCAAATCCTCCAAACGACACCTCCAGCTAACATCCTCCAACCTCCGAGGACAAAGCTACGAACTATGGGAGACCAGGCTTTCTGCTCCGCCGCTACCAGTCTGTGGAACGCTCTCCCTGACCACCTGAGGGCACCACAGACTGTGGATGCTTTTAAAATAGGCTTAAAAAGCCTTTTTATAGCTGTATACATACTAGTTCTAGCTATTAGGCTGTTCTAGTTTTTATTTTGATTTGTTTGTATTATCTTTTTATTATCATTATTATTATTATTATGTTAATACACTGTAGCACTTTGAGGTTGTTTGCTCAATGTAAAGTGCTTTTTACAAATAAAATATATTATTATTATTATTATTATTAATTGTTTCATTTTAGCCAGTGGGAATGATTTAACATATTATAGTGAGACAACTGCATACGCAATATGCAAAATCGCAGGTAGATGTCGTTTATATGAATAGACGTCTCAATATCGTCCACATGGTCTGGTGAATAACACATGCAGAATGGCATCTATGAAGACAGCAGGCAGCATTCTGCTAAAAAGATACTTGACATTCCACTTAGGGCCATTAGGACTAAATCAATAGTGTGAGTGGAGCTTGAAGAGATGCCACAGAGCCACGTTTCCACAAGGTAAACCACGTGGGGTAGAAATGCTAATAACAGTTGTGATGTAACAGTTGGTTACTGTGATTGACTGGCGACTAGTCAAGGCTGTAGTCATGTACCTTAAAGACATCCGCCATGTCTTTTACTTTTCAGTGTCACTCTCTGCTATCCACGGAAGGTTCCAACATAATTGGATGTTAATTGTGCTTCCTTCATCTTTGAACTGTGAACAAACTTTGTGCCGAAAAAGACTTCTATCTTTTTCTTCAATGCATGCGGCAGTCGGAAGAAACCGGACCGTAATCTGAGCTCATACATGGGAGCATGATGTTATCACTCGTGTAATATATTTGGACCGTATAGGACCAGTCGCGTGGCCTACAAATCTGCACATGATTGTGAGTCGGAATGCCGAATGTCGGAACATCCGCACCATAACACAACATAAACCCAACAGAACAAATACCCAGAATCCCTTGCAGCACTAACTCTTCCGGGACGCTACAATATACACCCCCCAACACCGCCCACCTCAACCTCCTCATGCTCTCTCAGGGAGAGCATGTCCTAAATTCCAAGCTGCTGTTTTGAGGCCTGTTTAAAAAAAATAATGCACTTTGTGACTTCAATAATAAATATGGCAGTGCCATGTTGGCATTTTTTTTTCCATAACTTGAGTTGATTTATTTTGGAAAACCTTGTTATATTGTTTAAAGCATCCAGCGGGGCACAATAATGTGTTAATTCCACGACTGTATAGATCGGTATCGGTTGATATCGGAATCGGTAATTAAGAGTTGGACAATATCGGAATATCAGATATCTGCAAAAAAGCCATTATCGGACATCTCTTGTAAGAAGTGTTTTATTTATTATTAGTTAGCTTCAGAATAACAATGTTATTAAAAATAATACTGTAAAAATGTTGGTCTTTTTTAAAAATGCACGTATTTAGTTGGATTCAGTGTTAAAAAATATTACATGGCTCTCACGGGAATGTGTTTTAAAATATTTGGCTTTTATGGCTCTCTCAGCCAAAAAAGGTTCCCGACCCCTGGCTTAAATGTTGTTTCACTAAACAAACAACAATCCATTTTTTTTTAATCATACAGATGTTTTATTCACATTTGTTTGTTTGTTTTTGTGTGAAGTCAGCTGCAGCCCAGGAGCAATGATGACTGCTTCCATCTTTCACCACTTTCTGGCCTTAGACTATGTATAGTAACAAGGTTCTCTGGTTCCCGTAGCCTTCCTAGCCTTTTCTTTGTCCCCTGAGATTTAATGAGGTCTGCTGCACAAGGCGGCCAGACTCAAGCTTTGATCTCGTTAACTTTGTTCACCAGTCAGGTCAGTCTTCTACAGAATAGCCCTTTCCATGAAATCAATGATTCAGCCTTACCACTCAACACTGGGATTTAATGGCTTCCATACCTTCGATAAACCGTCTCTCCCATCCACTTCCCGCGTTTCCTCACTTTCTTTGTAGCTCGCACTGAGTTTCTTGACGAGGCAAAGGGACATGGAGCACGTATTGACATCCTCCCTCCTTTCAGTTAACTCTCGCTCTGTCTAAACTGGGGTGTCTAACAAAACTATCTGGAAAAAGTCATGTAATATATTGTAGGTAAATACAAAATGAGAAAAAAAAAGAATTGCAGTTACAGAATGTTTTGGACGATTTAGAATTGATTCTCAATTCAAAACGATTCTCGATTCACAATCAATAGTTTTTCAATAACATTCAGTGCTCGTTCTATAAAAAAAAAACATTCCTCCATACAATAGATAAACAGCTCTGATAAATGTCTATATTACTTAAAAGAAAACTGGTTTTGTTTAGATTTTTAAATTCTACCCTTTTTAATAAAGTCAAATACAAATAAGCTATTAAGAAATATCAAACATTTCTCTTTTTTAAAGTAAATATGTACAGCAAATATGGGCATCTACAGCAACAATACAATTTGCCTGAGTGGCTGGACAGAATTTATAATAAAGAATAAAACAACATGTTTTTTTAATTGATTTTTTTAGTCAATTAAGAATCGTTGCAATTAAGAATTGCAATTCATTCGAAAATGTGTATATATATATATATATATATATATATATATGTATATATATATATATATATATATATATATGTATATATATATATATATATATATATATATATATATATATATATATATATATATATATATATATATATATATATATATATATATATATGTTAGGTCAGGAAAAAACACAGAGGCTATTTCATCCCTACAAGCCTGTTTCGTAGGTTTCCCTGCTCTTCTTCCCTGAACATATATTCCGCTCTACCCCGGTATTGAGCACTGTATAACGGATAAACCGAAACCTCGACTAATATGTATATATATATATATATATATATATATATATATATATATATATATATATATATATATATATATATGCATATGTTAGGTCAGGAAAAAACACAGAGGCTATTTCATCCCTACAAGCCTGTTTCACGGGTTTCCCTGCTCTTCTTCCTTGAACATTTATTCCGCTCTAACCCGGTATTGAGCACTGTATAACGGATAAACCGAAACTTCGACTATATATATATATATATATATATATATATATATATATGTATATATATATATATATATATATATATATATATATATATATATATATATATATATATATATATATATATATATATATATGGGAATCGGTTCTGAACAAGAACCGTTTTTTGATTCCCATCCCTATATACATAAATACATCTAATATAATTCTAATAAAGCTGTCAATGTTAATACAATAAGAACACATTAACTATACGTTCCTATAATGGCATTCAATTTTTTAACGGCATGCGTCCTGACTTCTTTTTTACCCTCGGCCCATTCCGTAGCGTGGGAAAATATAATGCCGTACAGTTACTCTCGAGCCACAAGCTCGAAAATAGCGAACAGAAATGCACAAAGAAAGGGGGACATTGAAATTTCAGATCCAAAGCCATGGTAAGTTGTTTTCCAGACAAGACAAGGCTATTTTATATTTGATCGCCGTGAGACAACAACATTGAGCGAACGCCTGCTAGCGCGCTTTGCCGCTTGTAAAGAGGAGGAGCTTCACTTCCTTGTTTACATTAAAATTGAGTGCATTGAAAACATAAAACATAGATTGTTGCTCTAACTGCTTTGGTAAAATGGATTGTAATATAAAAACATTATATATAATGATGATAAAATAACAATAATATACATGTTTCCTAAATAAACTGCTAATAAAATTAAAGTTTCAATGAAAATACAGCTTCACCATTTAAGTCATAGTTTTTGCTCCCAAAAACTTTTTCTGCGACTTTCGCTCCTGACTTCTTCTTTTTGATAGTACTGCCACAAGTGGTGGAAAAGTATATTACAACTGAGTACTGCTGAAAAACTAGATATTTTTTAGTAAGAAACAATGCCCCAATATAAGTGCACTCAGCTTTGAGTGCACTTGGACGAACACAACGTAGAAATCTATGATGAGGCTTCATTTTTCACTGACTGATTTGAATGATTTTTGACTCCATATTGCTTCTTCTTTGTTGTTGCAAGTGACCTTTCTCGCTCACAAATTGAAAAGCTGGATCATAAAGCAACCGATAGTGGCTAGTTTGGCCCCTGATGTGATGCCACTCTGACTGTTACATTTAGCAGCTTTATTTGTTTTATCACCGCAGGGATTATGTCCAATAAAAGTTGTGTTAATGTCACTCTGTTGAGCAAAGGCTGGCTCGCTATCAACCGCGCCTGCCATCCAAACAGGCATGTTTTTAATTCCAACAATGCAAGACTAATGGTTAAAATCATGTATCGGAGCATAAAAATCAGTTAAGTTGCATATTGCTTCACATTTACGCCAGCTTCGGAGTCATTGTGTCCCTATGCTATTATTCCAAAATGGAATTGGCCTTGCAGTGTTTCGTATGATGTGTGCACTTTGTGAGAAAGTAACATTTTACTAGAGCGCTTGGGCATATTGGCTTATATTAGGCATAATTAGAGATGAAGAAGATTTGCTGATGAATGGCCTTTGAGGGGTGTGTTCAAAATTGTGTTTACCGGCCTGTGGGAAACGAGTCTTTCATCTCGTGCAGATAAGAGTCAGATTTGTGGTTCGCTGGGTGGCCTCTTCTGTGTATTCACAGCTTGGATTTCTTTCTTCTGTCCTTTCAGTCTGATTAATGCTGATGTTTGCTCAAGCTTCATTGCTGAGATGAAAAAAAAGACTGCCGCTAATGGCTTTTTCCGTTCCTCTCGGTGTGACTCAGTATTTTTTGTGAATGGGGGTTGAATAAAGGAAGGAAATGACAATAATTCATTACTTCCTTTTGCACAGGTCACGAACAGGATAAGCAGGGGGAAAGGAAAAGGTTCATGCATCCTTAAGTTGCATTTGACTGTGTTCACAATTTTTTCTCTTTACAAGTTAGCCAGACTTGGGCAATATTTACTAACATTGGGCAGTAGGGATGGGTAAGGAATTTAGTATGTTTATTGGTAGAGACACAATTTCATTAGTATCACTGAGAACCCGTTCACATAAAATCAAATGGTACCATGTTTTCATACTTTTGTTCCACGAGACGTTACGGCCGGTTGTGGATTCAGCACCGGCATATTTGTAGCGGACTGCCTCTAAATAAGGTTGGAAATTGCTCATATCAACAAAGCAAGCACACCTAACAGAAAGCGGCAAAAATAAGGCTAAAATTGTCAAAATATGCTAGCTTGATGCAAATTTACATTGGATATGCCATACATATATATGTATATATATGTATGTATATATGTATATGTATATATATGTATGTATATATATATATATATATATATATATATATATATATATATATATATATATATATATATATATATATATATATATATATATATATATATATAAATATATATATACAGGTAAAAGCCAGTAAATTAGAATATTTTGAAAAACTTGATTTATTTCAGTAATTGCATTCAAAAGGTGTAACTTGTACATTATATTTATTCATTGCACACAGACTGATGCATTCAAATGTTTATTTCATTTAATTTTGATGATTTGAAGTGGCAACAAATGAAAATCCAAAATTCTGTGTGTCACAAAATTAGAATATTACTTAAGGCTAATACAAAAAAGGGATTTTTAGAAATGTTGGCCAACTGAAAAGTATGAAAATGAAAAATATGAGCATGTACAATACTCAATACTTGGTTGGAGCTCCTTTTCCCTCAATTACTGCGTTAATGCAGCGTGGCATGGAGTCGATGAGTTTCTGGCACTGCTCAGGTGTTATGAGAGCCCAGGTTGCTCTGATAGTGGCCTTCAACTCTTCTGCGTTTTTGGGTCTGGCATTCTGCATCTTCCTTTTCACAATACCCCACAGATTTTCTATGGGGCTAAGGTCAGGGGAGTTGGCGGGCCAATTTAGAACAGAAATACCATGGTCCGTAAACCAGGCACGGGTAGATTTTGCGCTGTGTGCAGGCGCCAAGTCCTGTTGGAACTTGAAATCTCCATCTCCATAGAGCAGGTCAGCAGCAGGAACCATGAAGTGCTCTAAAACTTGCTGGTAGACGGCTGCGTTGACCCTGGATCTCAGGAAACAGAGTGGACTGACACCAGCAGATGACATGGCACCCCAAACCATCACTATACTATATATTACACTATACTTCAGGCAACGTGGATCCTGTGCCTCTCCTGTCTTCCTCCAGACTCTGGGACAAGTCTAGTGTAAAGTTTCCACCATCAGTGATGGTTTGGGGTACGGGTCTCCAGGAGCAGGTTGATGCATAACCTCTGTTTTCTTTGTACTGATGGTGAGTCCAAAGTCTGAGCATGCTGTGGCAAAGTTGTTCATGCTCCGTTGCATTTCCAGCTCGTTGGAAGCATTCAGGGCACATTCGTCTGCAAAGAGAAAGTCGTGAACCTTGGTGGTCTGTACTTTTGTCTTTGCCTGGAGTCTTCGCAGATTAAACAGCCTGCCATCAGTGCGGTAGCGCAGGTCTATCCCCATGTCCCCAGACCGGAAAGCATCTGTCAGCATGGCTGAGAACATCATACTGAACAGAGTGGGTGCCAGAACACAGCCTTGTTTGACTCCATTTTCCACATGGAAAGGCTCAGATGATGCACCGTTGTCCTGGACTTGTGCCTGCATTCCATCATAGAATTCACGGACCATGTTTATGAAGATGTTAGAGCAGCCAAACTTGGCCATGATCTTCCAGAGGCCCTCTCGGCTGACAGTGTTGAAGGCCTTCGTCAGATCTACAAAGGTGGAGTATAGAGTCCAGTAGGTGCCAGTGTCTGGAGCGGGGATGCATCCATGAGGTTCTGTTGCGCTTTGGGAGGCTGAAAACTGAGTTGGTGATCAAGAGCTCATGTGCCCTGGGCACTGCCGCGATGGTAGCGTTCAGGTCTTCATAGAACCTCTCCTTCACATCGTCTGTGTTCGTCATCGTGGGGGCATAGGCACTGATGAGTGTGGCAGAGTGTTTTCCTGGAAGAGGCAGGCGCAGCGTCATCAGGCGGTCACTGACACCTTTGGGAAGTGCAGCCAGCTTACTGACCAAGTTGGATTTAATGGCAAAGCAAACTCCTGCCTCACGCCGCTCTGCTTCAGTGCGGCCTATCCAGAAGAACGTATAGCCAGCACCAGTCTCTGTCAACTGTCCCTCTCCAGCTAGACGTGTCTCGCTGAGAGCAGCGATCTGGATGCCGTACCGGTCCAGCTCTCTGGCGATAAGGGCAGTTCTCCTCTCAGGTCTTGATAGGTAACCAGCCCTATCAAGAAGTGTGCGCACATTCCATGCGCCAAGGGTGATCGGTGTCACTTTTTTCTTTTTTCCTTGTTTCTTACCGCTGGTAATGGGACTCCTGCCAGCTGCGGCTAGCTGGCCAGGAAGAGGTGAGGCAGGCAATTTTTGGGGCACCTTTTCTAGCCCGTTCCTCATGCCAGGAGGTAGGCAGTGCATTCCTAAAGAGGGCTGCCTAGTCGCTCGGGGGGCTGCCGAAGTCCAGTGCTGCCTCAGTCATTGGACAGCGACCCGCCTGCGTGCGAGTTTGTGACTATGGCTTCCAGTGAAGTCCACACCTGCCACTTGGCCACGTGCCCGACACCGCAGGACTTGGGTGAGGGTGGGGGAGATTGCAGGGGTTGTGTGTGTGTGAAGTCATGACTTGCGCGGTGCATTGGATTTAAGTGAGGGTGGGATGCGCAGCGCCGACCTCACTCTCTCACCCGAGTCCACCTGTATCCAGTGGCAAGACAGAGTCGAGACGGCTGGAGATGGATCCAGGTGCAGTGGATGGCCTGGACACATTATAGCATAACACATCCAGCTCGTAGCGCTCCACAGAGCCTGCTGGTGTCGCCATTCAGCCCGTTGAACCTCTGAGGGTTTCTTCCGTACAGTCAGCCGAGAACCAGTCTTGTATCTCAGTGTGCTGGCTAGGCTAGCACCACGGGAAGTGCCATACAGGCATGCAGGAGGACCAGGACTATCAGTAGGAATATTTCCTTAACTAGAGGACCCTTGCTGAGGTAAGGTGCTACCTCTCTACAGCCTGCGGTTGTAGTTTAACGTCATACCCAGGACAGTATGATATACATATATATATATATATATATATATATATATATATATATATATATATATATATATATATATATATATATATATATATATATATATATATATATATATATATAAATGTATATCATACTTGCCAACCTTGAGACCTCCGATACCGGGAGGTGGGGGTGTGGTCGGGGGTGAGACGGGGGGCGTGGTTGGGGGCGTGGTTAAGGGCTTGGTTAATAGGGGAGTATAATTTCAGCTAGAATTCACCAACTCAAGTATTCCATATATATATACATATATATACCTTTATATATATATATATATATATATATATATATATATATATATATATATATATATATATATATATATATATATATACATATGTATGAAATACTTGACTTTCAGTGAATTCTAGCTATATATATATATACACTACCGTTCAAAAGTTTGGGGTCACCCAAACAATTTTGTGGAATAGCCTTCATTTCTAAGAACAAGAATAGACTGTCGAGTTTCAGATGAAAGTTCTCTTTTTCTGGCCATTTTGAGCGTTTAATTGACCCCACAAATGTGATGCTCCAGAAACTCAATCTGCTCAAAGGAAGGTCAGTTTTGTAGCTTCTGTAACGAGCTAAACTGTTTTCAGATGTGTGAACATGATTGCACAAGGGTTTTCTAATCATCAATTAGCCTTCTGAGCCAATGAGCAAACACATTGTACCATTAGAACACTGGAGTGATAGTTGCTGGAAATGGGCCTCTATACACCTATGTAGATATTGCACCAAAAACCAGACATTTGCAGCTAGAATAGTCATTTACCACATTAGCAATGTATAGAGTGTATTTATTTAAAGTTAAGACTAGTTTAAAGTTATCTTCATTGAAAAGTACAGTGCTTTTCCTTCAAAAATAAGGACATTTCAATGTGACCCCAAACTTTTGAACGCTAGTGTATATATACTACATATATACATACGCACATATACATATATATATATATATATATATATATATATATATATATATATATATATATATATATATATATATATATATATATATATATATATATATATTTATATATATATATATATATATACATACATATATATATATATATATATATATATATATATATATATACATACATATATATATATATATATATATATATATATATATATGTGGAGGGGGCGTGGCCTGCGGGCCAGCAGCGGAACAGGGTCACACATCTGAAAACAGTTTAGCTCGTTACAGAAGCTACAAAACTGACCTTCCTTTGAGCAGATTGAGTTTCTGGAGCATCACATTTGTGGGGTCAATTAAACGCTCAAAATGGCCAGAAAAAGAGAACTTTCATCTGAAACTCGACAGTCTATTCTTGTTCTTAGAAATTAAGGCTATTCCACAAAATTGTTTGGGTGACCCCAAACTTTTGAACGGTAGTGTATGTGTACTGCCTATATGTATGTATGTATATTTATGCATATGTACTGTATATATATAGTTTTACATATGTATATGTATGCATACATATATATATATATATATTAGGGCTGGGAATCTTTGGGTGTCCCACGATTCGATTCAAAATCGATTCTTGGGGTCACGATTCGATTCAGAATCGATTTTTTTTTTCAATTCAACATGATTCTCGATTCAAAAACGATTTTTTATTATTATTTTTTTAATTTTTAATTTTAAACAGAGCAATTGAGAGCAATAGAGGACACACAAACATGACACGGAACAATCTAAAAGTAGTGAGACAAAAATGAATATTATTAACAACAGTATCAATATTAGTAACAATTTCAACATAGCAGTGATTAAAAATCCCTCATTGATATTATCAATACAAACATTAATAAAAAAAATTAATAAAAAAAATGAACAATAGTTTTCACAGTGGCTTACACTTGCATCACATCTCATAAACTAAATGTCTAATGATAATGTCAATGAGGGATTTTTAATCACTGCTATGTTGAAATTGTAACTAATATTGATACTGTTGTTGATAATATTCATTTTTGTTTCACTACTTTTGGTTTGTTCTGTGTCGTGTTTGTGTCTCCTCTCAATTGCTCTGTTTATTGCAGTTCTTAGTGTTGCTGGGTCGGGTTTGGTTTTGGATTGTATTGCATTGTTATGGTATTGTTGTGTATTGTTTTGTTGGATTGATTAATTTAAAAATATATATATATATATATAAAAAAATAAAAATAAAAAATGAAATCGATTTTTTAAAAATGAGAATCGATTTTTTAAAAATGAGAATCGATTCTGAATCGCACAACGTGAGAATCGCGATTCGAATTCGAATCGATGTTTTCCCACACCCCTTATATATATATATATATATATATATATATATATATATATATATATATATATATATATATATATATATATATATATATATATATATGTATGTGTGTGTGTGTGTATGTATATATATATATATATATATATATAAAAATATATATATATATATATATATATATATATATATATATATATATATATATATATATATATATATATATATATATGTATATATATATATATATATATATATATATATGTATATATATATATATATATATATATATATATATATATATATATACTTCTGTTGGCGTCTTAAGGTCAACAGTAAAGTTTAAGAAGAGCATCAGAAACTGCCTCTGTCAAAACGCTACATTATTTAATTTAATATCACCTTCAAGAGCGTGTTGTAGGTATGAATAAATTTAGCACTAAAACGAGGAACAAATAACTACTTTCTTTTGTTTGTTTGTTTTTTTAAGACAAACTACCGTTCATCATGCAACCTTAATTAGGATTGACTGAGACAACTGTTCTATTGTGTGCAGTTCAGAACACCTAATGAGTAATGCTATCATTGTTTATCTGTGTATTATTCAAACAGTTGATTGAGGCATTATTAGGCAATCAAGTGTTTCACTTTCCCGGAAGGATATCTCCACATGGCCCCCTAATTGATCTGAAACTACAGTGAACCATGTTCAGCTGTGCAGATAACAAGGTGTGAAACAGTATTAAGCAGAGCTACAGTGCCATCATTAGACATGCATTGAAGGCCCCTCTGATACGTCATTGTGTTCATATTATTGTTCTCATTTGATCCAACAACGGCAGGCCGTCACACGCAGAGAAAACAAGATAAAAGTTGAAAAACAAACATCTTTGAAAAAGAGAAGACACCAGGGATCTGGGATGCCTTAGAAGATTTCACCATAAAACATGTGCGGCTTGTAGTTTGAAGCTAGACCAGTTTTTACCCAGTACAGCCATTTCTGCATGTATGCATTATAAACTAACATTTCAGGCTTTCTAGTCTACAAATGATACTTTTAAGTGACACATTTCACCATAGAGGATACTATACAGTATATCATCTTTAATTGTTTATATTTTTGGTCATGAGGTGAACATTAGAGTTAGAGATGTCCGATAATGCTTTAAAATGTAATATCGGATATTATCACTATCGTTTTTTTTAATTATCGGTATCGTTTTTGTTTTTTTTTGTTATTAAATCAACATAAAAAACACAAGATACACTTACAATTAGTGCACCAACCCAAAAAACCTCCCTCCCCCATTTACACTCGTATACACTCATTCACACAAAAGGGTTGTTTCTTTTTGTTATTAATATTCTGGTTCCTACATTATATATCAATATATATCAATACAGTCTGCAAGGGATACAGTCCGTAAGCACACATGATTGTCCGTGTTGCTGCAATAGTACTAACCTTTAACAGTTA
Source organism: Entelurus aequoreus (assembly GCF_033978785.1). Taxonomy (NCBI): domain Eukaryota; kingdom Metazoa; phylum Chordata; class Actinopteri; order Syngnathiformes; family Syngnathidae; genus Entelurus; species Entelurus aequoreus. The sequence continues at coordinate 21,633,416 of NC_084749.1, forward strand.
ATTTTAGTCATTTTCATTAATTACTAGTTTCTATGTAACTGCTTTTGTATTGTTTTACTTTCTTTTTTATTCAAGAAAATGTTTTTAATTTATTTATCTTATTTTATAATTTTTTAAAAAAAGGACCTTATCTTCACCGTACCCGGTTGTCCAAATTAGGCATAATAATGTGTTATTACACGACTGTATATATCGGTATCGGTTGATATCGGTATCTGTAATTAAGAATTGGACAATATCGGAATATCGGATATCGGCAAAAAGCCATTATCGGACGTCCCTAATTAGAATTGAATCTCATTAGATTCAGATCATGACTTATATTGCCAGTGTTACATTTAAAGTGTGAGTGAGAGCTGAGATCCGCCAGCACAAACCCAGGAAGTGTGCAGTTCCACGTACAAACCAAAACTTGAGAAAAAAAAAATCACATAGGAAATAACGAAAATCCAATTGATTCGTTGCAGACACCAAAAAATATTAATATTGCATAGAAAATATTTATCCTTTTACAGACATACATCAAAACAACAAATGAAATGGAGAAAGGAACATTTACTCTCACTTTTGTGAGAAGTACCTTCTGGTTTTGCTAGGAATTATTTATTTTAGTTTAATAGTGTTGCTCACCTTTTTATCAAAGTGCTATCAGTTGAAACTTTATATGGCCTCCACGGTTGAAAAAAGCACAAAGACTGAGTCACCACCAGCTTGTGAGAGTTTTTGGATATTTGATTCTGCGGAATATGCTTGAAAACAGACCAGTTAATTGTGTGCAATGTTTGGCCATACAATAACCAGGACAGTGTATGAAAACCTTGAGATTTTGGCGCACGTTTTTGTTGTACACAAAATCATACGAAAAGTGAGACGTGCAAAAACTGAGGTAAAACTGTAAACTATACTATAACCATAAAAGGCAACGTGCGCACAAAACATGTAAAGGCAGATTGTTATTCGATTGTGTCGGTCAGGGTTGTCAAAAGTGTCAATGCTTTGATACCAAGTCGATACCAACACGCAACAAATACATCAATACCTACTTTTTTGAGTTTTGTAAGTACTGAATACTGTACAGCAGTGGTCCCCAACCACCGGGACGCACAATAAATTATTATTTTTTTTATTTTATTTTATTTATTTTTTTAAAATTTAAATTAAATCAACATAAAAAAAAATTAATATATGCATTATATATCAATATAGATCAATACAGTTTGCAGGGATACATTCCGTAAGCACACATGATTGTATTTATTTATGAAAAAAAATAAAAACAATTAAAAAATTAAAATACGCACCTGCCGCTGATCTCAAAGCCGGTTCTGCCACACCCCGCTTCGCCGCAGGCCCGCAGGCCACGCCCCCCCCCCCCCCCCCACAGCCATACTAAAAACAAATAAAAACACAAAGATTTGTCCTTGAATATATGTTCTAGCCTATTTTATTACAAATTACATGATAACGTCACACTACTATATTTACATACAATACTTGAAAACTCCACGCCAATGCTGTTCTTTTTAGAATGCAAAATATTTGACTATTGTTATTTGTGATCATATTTATAAGCACAGTATTGTTTGTTTTGGTACACTGGGAGGCTATGGGACATTGATTGGTGTACTTTTGTTGTTGTTGTTCTCCTAGGTGTTGTGTTTAGTTCCGTTCCTAGCGCTCCTTTCTTCCCTTTGTTTACATTTCTTGTTGCCAGGGTCCAAGGAATACACACAAGACTCTTGTTTGTTGATTAGTGTCCCCACCTGCTGCCACCACTAATCATGCCCCTTTGTATGCCAGTCTCACCCTGCCAGTCCTTGCGGGATTCTTGTTCGCCTTATGTGACAGTTAGCGTTTTTTTTGTATTTTTTTCCACTAGTTATGTTGTCATGGTATGCTAAGAGCTTTATATTTGCTATGCTTCATGTGCGCTTCTCAGTGGCTCGACTCCATGTATTTTTGCCTTTCTTAAGAAGGATCAAATCAGCGTCTTACCTGCACGTTGCGTCCTGCCTTTTCTTTCGCATCTTGGGAACACGACTCTCGCTACAATGCGATAGGAACGTGACTGTTCTTTGTTTAATGTATTTACTTACTAGCTTCTGTTGCCGAGGATCTGCATCAATCCATCGTGGTAAAGAAGGAGCTGAGCCGTAAGGCAAAGCTCTTAATTTATCGGTCGATCTACATTCCCATGAGCTTTGGGTTATAACCAAAAGGACAAGATCTCAGGTACAAATATATCATACTTGCCAACCCTCCCGATTTTTCCGGGAGACTCCCGAATTTCAGTGCCCCTCCCGAAAATCTCCCGGGGCAACCATTCTCCCGAATTTCTCCCGATTTTCACCCGGACAACAATATTAAGGGCGTGCCTTTAGCGTCCTCTACAACCTGTCGTCGCGGCCACTTTTTCACCATACAAACAGCATGCCGGTCTTGTCACATGTTGTATGCGGCTTCCGCAGACACATGCAAGTGACTGCAAGACATACTTGATCAACAGCCATACAGGTCACACTGAGGGTGCCCATATAAACAACTTTAACACTGTTACAAATATGCGCCACACTGTGAACCCACACCAAACAAGAATGACAAACACATTTCGGGAGAACATCCGCACCGTAACACAACATAAACACAACAGAACAAATACCCAGAATCCCCTGCAGCCCTAACTCTTCCGGGCTACATTATACACCCCCGCTACCACCAAACCCCGCCCCCCAACCCCGCCCACCTCAACACCCTCGCCCCCAATCTCCCGAATTCGGAGGTCTCAAGGTTGGCAAGTATGAATATACCCCTAAAATACTGAAATACTTGACACTGTTGAAACTGTTTTTATTAAACGAGTGAATTTTAAAGTACATTGGTTCAGTTTTTATTTTATTGTGGTATCGAACAAGTGTAGAGAATTGTGACAACCCTACAGCGTATACAGTCAGACAATTAAAAAAACAAACATTTGGTGTGATGAGCTTGTGACCCAAATAATGTCAATTCGGTGAATTGTCGTTAACCATTCAAAAATAAGGCTAAAAGGTATATTTTTAATGACTTGTAGGTGGTGACCCAACATTTTAATAGCAACAATGTCTCAGAGTGATGGCATATCGATGTCATAAAGGCTGCCATCATTTTGGAGGGATGGAAATGCTTCAGAGTCACAAAACACTTGTGCTTCAGATCTAACTGTTGAGTCAAGATAGCCAACCTTCAAAAATAAAAGCTGCTGGTTTGCCAATAGAACGCATCCCCAATGTGCCTCTCATCTCACTGGGATTAGGATTAGAACGGTCACCCTAAATTCCAAAAATGACAGAAAATAAGCTTACTATCTCAGAGGTAAAGGCCACCTCGCTGTTGGAAAAATACATTTTGCATCAGTGCCTTTGCACAAAAGACACTCCTTTATCCTTGGCTGTCTCGGATGTCAAGGCCAAGGGAGGAAAAACAGACTTTAAAAAATCAGTGACTGATGTACTTCTGTGTGGTTTGAGGTTTTGCTGGGGGTGACCAGGCATGAAATCCTGTTGACACTCTCTAAAAGGCTAAGTAGCGTTGCCGTTGCTAGGCGATTAAGTGCGAAATAGACGTGTGAATATGGTATCTAATGACGTGGAATGGCCGCGGTCGTTAGAAGTGCTGCTTTGAGGGGTTGGATTGTACTTTGTGCTTTTTTATTTATGCCATCATGCAATTGTGTTGTATCACTCCTTTTTAAAAGGCGTAAAAGTATGGGGGTATTATTGTAGCAAAACAGTTTGCAAATGTGTACGTGTAATCAGCAGTGTTGGGACTAACGCGTCGTTAGTTTCGGCGGTAACTAGTAATCTAACGCGTTATTTTTTTATATTCAGTAACTCAGTTACCGTTACTACATGATGCGTTACTGCGTTATTTTACGTTATTTTTTATGTAGTATCGGCTAGAAACAGATGCGCTGCGGCGTCGTTCTTCTAAATCTTCCTCTGTCACAAGCCAGAGAGAAGGTGTGTGTGTCTGGGTGTGGGTGTGGGAAGGGGAGGCACACACGTGATCCGCGGTTTGATATATAAAACAAAACAAAAAGGTTGTTCGCATGCACGTTCAGTCCACACACAGCGTGGTCATGGCGAGCGGAGTAACGGAGGAGCTTGAACGCCCCGCGCCATTTAATCGGTGTGTTTATAGGTGCAGACTCCGCTGTGCAAAACGAGGGTTTTAAACACATGCTGAACGTGCTTGAGCCACGTTACGACATCCCGTCGCGCACCCACTTCAGCAAAAAGATTGTGCCAGATCTTTATGAGCAGGAGAAGAAAAAAGTTGTGGATGAACTATCCCGAGCATCATCTGTTGCGCTCACGACAGACTGGTGCACGTCCAGGGAAACTATGTGACGATAAGCACTCACTTTATCACAGCAGACTGGCAGATGAGAAGACACGCCCCCTCTACGAGAGTCACATTGCGCAGGTACTGACACAAGCAGTGGAGGAATGGAAGATAAAGATATCCCAGTCACAAGTGATAATGCCAAAAATCAAATAATTGCAGTGAATGAGGCAATACTGGGACCACAGGTAGGTGCTTTGCACATGTAGTGAATTTGGCATCACAGAAGGGAATCTCAGTCAATAGGATGGATCAGGAAGGAGGTTTCCTAGCACAACAGATGCTCATGTGCTTAAGACAAAGCAATAAATGCTAAAGCTGCCTACTCATAAAGCTCATACGTGATGTCCCAACGAAGTGGAACTCCACTTGTGATATGTTGGAGCAGCAGGCAGCTATATACTCTGCATTGACCCACAAGACCCTGAAGACAAATGTCAAAGACATCATCACCCTGTCTGATGATGATGTGAGAGTGGCAGAGGAGGTCCTCCAGGTGCTTAAACCCCTCAAAAGTGTTACATCTCTACTGAGCACTGAAACTTCACCATCTGTGTCAATGATCCTGCCACTGAAAACAAGGATTCTACAATCCATGGCTCCAAGTGTGGAAGACAGCAGCATCACTCCAGATGTCAGGCTTTATTTCACTATCTATGTTTCTAGGAAGATGATGTGCCTTCTTATGTTGCACTTTAATTTGTTTTTTATTAATGGTCATTGGTCCAAGTTTAAAGAAAGGAGAAATGCCTTTTTATGTTGCACTGTTTTTCATTAATTATGTTAAAATGAAAATAAAAATGCATGTCAAGTTGATCAACAGATTGTATTATTCTCCAGTGCAATAACAGTACTGAAATGAAGGCTAACAGGGCATTAATGGGAGCTTTAAAAAAAAAAGAAGAAAAAAAGAAGTAACTAAGTAGTTACTTTTCACAGTAACGCATTACTTTTTGATGTAAGTAACTGAGTTAGTAACTGAGTTATTTTTTAAATTAAGTAACTAGTAATTGTAACTAGTTACTGGTTTTCAGTAACTAACCCAACACTGGTAATCAGTGTGTCTGTGTTCTAATTTGTGTGTCTTTGGTGAGAGTTGTCTGTGTCTAAAAACAATATGTACGTCCGTGTTGCGATATGTGTGTGCCCAAAAAAATCTGTGTTCAACTTTTTCTTAAGCAGTACCGTATTTTCCGGACTACAAGGCGCACATAAAATCCTTACATTTTCTGAAAAATGGACAGTGCGCCTCATAACCCGGTGCGCCTAATGTACGGCATAATTCTGGTTGTGCTTACCCACCTCGAAGGTATTGTATTTGGTACATGTTGTAATGATAAGTGTGACCAGTAGATGGCAGTCACACATAAGAGATATGCCAGTAAACAACACCAAAACTTTAAATGTTCCATTGAGATTAGAGATTTCCGATAATGGCTTTTTTGCCGATATCTGATATTCCAATATTGTCCAACTCTTAATTACAGATTCCGATATCAACCGATACCGATATATACAGTCGTGGAATTAACACATTATTATGCCTAATTTTGTTGTGATGCCCCGCTGGATGCATTAAACAATGTAACAAGGTTTTCCAAAATAAATCAACTCAAGTTATGGAAAATAATGCCAACGTGGTACTCCCATATTTATTATTGAAGTCACAAAGTGCATTATTTTTTTTAACATGCCTCAAAACAGCAGCTTGGAATTTGGGACATGCTCTCCCTGAGAGAGCATGAGGAGGTTGAGGTGGGCGGGGTTGGGGGAAGGGGAAGGCGGGGTTGAGGTGTGTGTGGGGGGGGAGGGGTTAGGGGGAAGCCGTGGGTGTATATTGTAGCGTCCCGAAAGAGTTAGTGCTGCAAGGGGTTCTGGGTATTTGTTCTGTTGTGTTTATGTTGTGTTACGGTGCGGATGTTCTCCCGAAATGTGTTTGTCATTCTTGTTTGGTATGGGTTCACAGTGTGGCACATATTTGTAACAGTGTTAAAGTTGGTTATACGGGCACCCTCAGTGTGACCTGTATGGCTGATGACCAAGTATGCGTTACATTCACTTGTGTGTGAAAAGCCATGGATATGTGACTGGGCCGGCACGTAAAGGCAGTGTCTTTAAGATTTATTGACGCCCTGTACTTCTCCCTACGTCCATGTACAGCGGCGTTTTAAAAAGTCAGAAATTTTACTTATTGAAACCGATAACGATAATTTCCGATATTACATTTTAGAGCATTTATCGGCCGATAATATCGGAAGTCCGATATTATCGGACATCTCTAATTGAGATTATAGAACATTACTCACGGCACTCAAAAATCTGTCAAAATGTTTTTAGTACGACTTCGGTAAGCTATGGAGCCGCACATAGGCGCCGATTTACATTACTGCCAGTGGGTGCTCGGACGGGTGGTAAATCTGGCGCTACTTTTCTGAGCATGCGCGGTTTTTGCTTGGTAGTGAGAAATAATTTGCAATCAAACCCACGTGGGTGCTCGGCCCCGCTTGATGGATTGTCGGCGCATTAAACATACAAGTATTATTATGGTACGTGTATAAGGACCGCACAATGTCACCTATTAGCAGACATTGTCTAGCGTTTTGTTTCGCAATATTATGCAAAATCAACTTTTCTTACCTTCTGGTACCTGCTGATCTGTATTTGGGTTCTGCATAAGTACTGAAAATTTGAGCGCGTCCGCCATTGTAGTCCGTGCCGACCCCGTAGTCGATAAGTTTCTTCTTTTTCTCTACCTTCTTGTTATGTGGCATTCATTTTACACTGTTGCCATTTCTATTATAAAGTAGTGTAAAGTTCTTACTTATATATGTCAGTAGACCAGCTGTCAAAGCGCGAAAAACTGTAGTGGGTTTACATAATTCACCCACGGAACTTTAGTTATTAGAGGGTTCCAGTCGGACGGTTTTTCACGGGACACATTTCCAGCGTTGATGTTGCATTATTGAGCCACGGATCAGGAGATCCTGCTCCGTTATTGATTGAAGTAAAGTCTGAATAGCTCCATCTTTTGACACTTCTTCCAATTCCCGTCCTCGCACGCTACACCGCTACAACAAAGATGACGGGGAGAAGACGCTGTCGAAGGTGAGCCACGTAGGTAAGAACGCCCACAAAACGCTCAGAAAGCGGCTTCAAGATGATCTGTAAAACATAATCTATGCTAGTGTTTTTCAACCTTTTTTGAGTCAAAGCATATTTTTTTCATTGGAAAAATCCCGAGGCACACCACTAGCAGAAAACATAAACAAATTAAACTCAGCAGCCGATATTGACAGTAAAAAGTCATTCTCGCAATTGTTAGATATAAATTCAAACCATAACCAACCATGCATCACTATAGCTCTTATCTCAAAGTAGGTGTACTGTCACGACCTGTCACATCACGCCGTGACTTATTTAGAGTTTTTTGGTGTTTTCCTGTGTGTAGTGTTCTCTATTTTGTGGTTGATTGTCATGTCATGTACGGATGTACTTTGCCATCTGCTGCTCCACATGCTGTAAGTCTTTGCTGTCGTCCAGCATTCTGTTTTTGTTTACTTACTTTAGTTTCGTTTTGCATAGCCATCCCTAAGCTTCAATGCCTTTTCTTAGCGGCACTCGCCTTTTGTTTATTTTTGGTTTAAGCATGAGACACCTTTTTACCTGCACGCTGCCTCCCGCTGTCATCTGCATATTGTGATCACGACGAACCATGTTCCCGACATCTACAAAGCAATTAGCTACCTGCTGTCACCTACTGATGTGGAAGAGTATTACACAGTTACTCTGCCGAGCTCTAGACAGCAAAGACACGGCACATTATTTGCGGATTATAATTACTGGTTTGCTAAAAATATTTTTAACCCAATTAGGTGAAATTACATCTCCCATGGCACACCAGACAATATGTCACGGCTTGCGGCGGCACAGTGGTTGAAAAACACTGATCTATGCAACACTTTTTCATCAAAAGAACCACCATTACATGTTATTTAGACCAAAAGATATTGTTTTAAATTTTTTAAAAAAAATCATAAAATGACTCCTTTAATGCGCCCTATAATCCGGTGTGCCTTTTGTATGAAAAAAGACCTGAATAGACCCGCTCATCGGCAGTGCGCATTTTTAACCCGGTGCGCCCTATAGTCCGAAAAATACGGTAACCCTTTTTTACACGTGACTTTTGCTACACGTTTGCGTAGCAGATCCTGTGCATGTGTGCAGCAATCTGTGCGTAAACACAATATTTGTAACCTCACCTCTCCCTTGCCTATGTTCACGAGTCGGCTCCAAACACCCTGTGATGTTCACAGTGGCCTTGTGGTTAGAGTGTCCGCCCTGAGATTTGTATGTTGTCAGTTCAAACCGAGTCATACCAAAGACTATAATAATGGGACCCATTACCTCCCTGCTTGGCACTCAGCATCAAGGGTTGGAATTGGGGGTTAAATCACCAAAAATTATTCCCGGGCGCGGCACTGCTGCTGCCCACTGCTCCCCTCACCTCCCAGAGGGTGAACAAGGGGATGGGTCAAATGCAGAGGACACATTTCACCACACCTAGTGCGTGTGTGTGACAATGATTGGTATTTTAACTTTAACTTTAACTTAACTGTCGTTAGTTTCGAATTCCAATGGTGAGCGATACAAATAGTCGACACCAGACTGATACTTTTTAATTGAAATATGACCATGGAATAATGTTGTCACTTCTGTAGTGCTAAATAACGACAATGTTTTGATTGTTTGACAAGGCAATATTTCTGTTACATATATTACATATGTAATAGGGCTGTGAACCTTTGGAAACCACACAATTCAAGATTCTTGGGGTAACGATTTGATTCGGAATTGTTTCTTGATTCAAATCGATTCTTGATTTAAAATCAATACTTTTTTAATAAGATTGGGTGCCAGTTATAGGATTAACTACATTCCTCCATAAAATACAAAAACAGCTCTGATAAATTGTTTTTATTAGTAGAAAACTGGTTGTATTTAGGGCTGTGAATCTTTGGGTGTCCCACAATTCGATTAAATATCGATTCTTGGGGTCACGGTTCGATTCAAAATCGATGTTTTTTTTCAATTCAACACGATTCTCGATTCAAAAATGATTTTTTCCCGATTCAAAACAATTCTCTATTCATTCAATACATAGGATTTCAGCAGGATCTACCCCAGTCTGCTGACATGCAAGCAGAGTAGTAGATTTTTGTAAAAAGCTTTTATAATTGTAAAGGACAATGCTTTATCAACTGATTGCAAAATTGTAAATGTGTTTTAACTATTAAATGAACCAAAAATATGACTTATTTTGTCTTTGTGAAAATATTGGACACAGTGTGTTGTCAAGCTTATGAGATGCGATGCAAGTGTAAGCCACTGTGACACTATTGTTCTTTTTTTTTTATTTTTATAAATGTCTAATGATGTCAATGAGGGATTTTTAATCACTGCTATGTTGAAATTGTAACTAATATTGATACTGTTGTTGATAATATTCATTTTTGTTTCACTACTTTTGGTTTGTTCTGTGTCGTGTTTGTGTCTCCTCTCAATTGCTCTGTTTATTGCAGTTGAGTGTTGCTGGGTCGGGTTTGGTTTTGGAATTGGATTGCATTGTTATGGTATTGCTGTGTATTGTTTTGTTGGATTGATTGATTTTAAAAAAATATATATATATTTTTTTTTAATAAATTAAAAATTAAAAAATAATTTTTTTAAAAATGAGAATCGATTCTGAATCGCACAACGTGAGAATCGCGATTCGAGTTTGAATCGATTTTGTTCCACAGCCCTAATATATATATATATATATATATATATATATATATATATATATATATATATATATATATATATATATATATATATATATATATATATATATATTCTGATAGAGAACCTCTGTTCTCTTTCCTTTAAAACCTGCATCAAAATTAATAACTTTATCTTCATAAGGTAACATTCTGTTTACTTTAATTCTCTTATAATACTTTGATGGTCCTAATGCCAGATATATTCCCATCATGAAGTCAAGGTAAAGATTAGAACACTTGATACAAGCAGGAAGTTTGTTAGCCTAGTTCAAACCCCGGCTGAGTCATACCAAAGACTATAAAAATGGGACCCATTACCTCCCTGCTTGGCACTCAGCAACAAGGGTTGGAATTGGGGGTTAAATCACCAAAACAATTTCCGAGCGTGGCCACCGCTGCTGCTCACTGCTCCCCTCACGTCCCAGGGGGTGCTCACTGCTGCTGTTTGCTGGCTAAAATTGGTAGTGCATTCTTCACAAATCGACAGAGCACTTTAAGTGAAGAATGAGACAAAAATACCTCCTGACCTTGTCATCATTTAGGATAACTTATGCAGCCAGGAAGTGCACCAAAAGGTCTACGCTTGTTCAGGTAATAACAAAATGAGGCATCAAAAGCATCCTGATTGGCAACCAGGGACGGGTGTGTCCTGATTGCCAATCGGAGACAAGTGAGGGAGGCAGAGCTCAGGCCAGAGATAAAGCGGCATGAAATGAAAAGACAAAGGAAGACGAAACAAGCAAACAAGAGCGCTGGAACCTAAATAACACCAAGCACAGGAAGATAAACACAAGTCCAAAACTGTCATGGAGGATCATGACAAAATGTGACTTTCTTTCATTTTCACAAACAGATTACATGTTTCACAAACCATGAACTTAGTTATGAATCTTTACACAACAATCATATTATTTTTGTTACATTGTTTTTGTTGTCGTTATTTTAATGTAGTGCAAAATAACGAAAAAACACATATTCAATTATGACATTTCAGGTAAAAAGTATCAGTCTGGTATTGACTATCAGTATTGCGCACCGTTCGGTTCAAAAGCTATTATATATTTGGAGGGGGCGTGGCCTGCAGGCCTGCAGCAAAGCGGGGTGTGCCAGGACCAGCCTCGAAATCAGCGACAGGTGCGCAGATGGCTCACCTGGGCCTTGTTATCTAATCACCTGTCGCACTGTTATAAGCAACAGCCGGGAGGAGAGGGAGTTGAAGCTCGAGGGAAGCGAGAGCGAGAGCGTGACGGACACAGAGAGACAATTGCTGAAAAGCAACAACAGAGACTATATTGAAAAACAAATCTATATTGTGAACCTGAACCGGGCTCTCATGTCGGTGATTGGTGGTCTGAAGAACCCCCTGGAGGGCAACCTCCACAATATTGTTCCATATATTAGCCGCACCGGACTATAGACCACAGATATATATGTTGTAAAACAAGTTGTTTCGAAATAAATATGCTGTAAATGTTTATTTACATACCTTAATTGTTTCCAAACGGTATACTGTATGTAGCAAGTCAGTAAAACGGCTGATCAAACAAAACAGACGTCATCATCACTAGTAAACGTGTTGGCACATTAGGTAATGCTAAAGACGCTGGCTTCATTCCATTACAATAGCACGTACAAATGAATGCGTGAAAACACTACACAGACGTCACACATGGCACGGTTCAGAATAGCTTTAGTTATATTGTAAAAATGACAAATGTTGCTTGGAGTGATGAATGACGACTCCATAAAAGTAGAAATGCTATTAACGACTAGAAGATGAAACGCCACTTGAACACCCGGTTGAAAGCACTTGACAGAAGGAAATACTGTACTACATTTACCCCGCAACACCCGCAGTGAGCAAACTCGCCAAAAGACGAACACACCATTTAAGTGTCTTTTCTTTTTTTATGAAAACTATTTGCATATTGGCCGTGAGCAAAAAAAAAAGTACATAAATTAGCCGCATCGTTTTTATAAGACGCAGGGTGCAAAGCGTAGGAAAAAAGTAGCGACTTATAGTCCGGAATTTACGATGACTTTGTCAAAGTCACTGGGCGCCGACTGGTGGTGGGTATAGGCGAAGGAAAGATGAAGTTACAGACATAGATTTTCTACACAAACATAGAGCTGACAGACAGATTTTTAAAAACAGCCAATCGAAGGTTTGAGTTGAACACGGACGTAGATTTTTATTTAATATATTTTTTTTACAGACACACACTGATAGCAACAGGGATTCCACTGTTTTTTTTTTAACTCACACAAATTTACACACGGATCACAACACGGAGAGACACATTCGTGTGGAGGGAGCAAAGGTCACCGCCTCTGTCCATGGTGCTGAGGACAGCGCACCATCAGACGGGAGCGTGGCAGTGCTGACGGCGAGACACAGCTGGCAGGTGATTAGATTTCACAGGTGGTACGTGTTAATCTAGTCATCTGTTGTCTTTAACTGTAAGCGGCCGGGAGCAGGAGGGGAGAGAGGATACGGACGTGACTGAAAAGTCACGTTCTGCTGGAGAAAGAGTTGGACTCAAATCTATGCACATTAAATACTTTGTTAAAACTGCACGCTTGGCTCTTGTGCCGTGTCTACAGTGGAGCTGCTAGGAGGCAACTTCCACAATTTGCTTTACACTCACACAAACACACACAAATCTAACCGCAGACATACAAATTAGAACACAGACACACGGCTCAGATGACACACACACATACTGTATATATGCCTATATACAGTATATGTTAATTGTTTTGCTACAATGTAAATGGTAAATGGGTTATACTCGTATAGCGCTTTTCTACCTTCAAGGTACTCAAAGTGCTTTGACACTATTTCCACATTCACCCATTCACACACACATTCACACACTGATGGCGGGAGCTGCCATGCAAGGCGCTATCCACTAACCATGACCCATCAGGAGCTCAAGGACACAACGGACGTGACTAGGGTGGTAGAAACTGGGGATCGAACCAGGAACCCTCAGGTTGCTGGCGCGGCCACTCTCCCGACCGTGCCACTCCGTCCCCAATAATACTTCCATACAGAAGAATATGTTTTCGCGTGTTATTTTTTCATCACCACTAATTCCATTACACCAGACCTGGGCAAATTAAGGCCCGGGGGCCACATGTGGCCCGTTAAGCTTTTCAATCTGGCCCGCCGGAAATTCCCAAATTGTTTTTAGATCTTTAAGATGGAAACTGTAGTCGCCATTATGATGTGCAGTGATGTCTTGAACTATACAAAGTATTTCAATGGTTGGAATCTGCGCTTTTGAATGATATACTAGTTACTATGGTAATCTAATTAGGTACGATGGTAACCTAAGTCACAGCAGTTCAGACGAGGCACCAAGCAGTGTGGGTGGGGAGCGTTTCCACAGAGTGTTCCCAGAGCGGCCTGAAATGCAGGTGTCAGGGACAGACGCGGAAGGAGATTTTTACAACAAAGTCCCACAAGAAAAGTGATATTATATCAGATTGTAGGTGGGGTTTTTTTTACTCTTCGCGTTCATATTTCGCCCTGTTTGTTGCATTTTTGTTGTGTTTCGCTTGATTGTAAATAATGTGGATGGAGAGGAGGGTGTGACGTTCATATGTTGTCAATATTCAGTGTTTTATCGTTCATAGTTAATATTGTAAATCCCACATTCATTATATTCATGTACATTCTGGTTGTCTCATTCAGTAGAACATGTAAAATTCCTGGATGATGCCAGTCACCCTCTGCATACCGTTGTCAGTAGCCAGAGGAGCCTGTTCAGTGCTAGACTGCTTCATCCCAAGTGCAGGACTAATAGACTCAAAAACTCCTTTGTCCCACACGCCATTAGACTGTACAACTCCTCTCTGGGGGGAGGGGGGGTACTAGGATGACAGGGGATGCAAAACAATAACAGTGCAATACTTTTTCATAACATGGTCACTACTGCCTAGTTTCTCTTGTTATAATCTTATTTTACTGTTATATTTTTATTGTCATTGTTGCTTTTTATTTTTATTCTATTGTAATATTTTTCTATTTTGTTTCCATTTATACCCCCATTATTTACTTTTTACAATTTTGTACACTGCTGCTGGAATTTAAATTTTCCTGAGGGAACTCTCCTGAAGGAATCAATAAAGTACTATGCATGTATGTATCTATCTATCTATCTTTCTATCTAATGTGGTCTGTCATAACGCTTTTAGCATTCAATCAGACATTGTGAGGTTTTGTATTAGTGTTCTTAAAAATAGGACCCAAACACACACATATTGTACAGCAGATTGTCACAGTTTATATATGTTGAGTATTAAACTCTGCGACTGTTTTTTTCGGATATTGACCACGTTGGGGTTCCGGTCAGAGAACACACAGTCATCATTTGGACTCCTCCAACTTTAATGGTGCATATTGGTTTAGGTTCATTTAGTTAGTTAGTATCTGTAAACCACAAGCAAAACACCCATCAACATTTATGTCATTTAACTAAACAACAATATATAGATATATGCCTATATACACTACCGTTCAAAAGTTTGGGGTCACCCAAACAATTTTGTGGAATAGCCTTCATTTCTAAGAACAAGAATAGACTGTCGAGTTTCAGATGAAAGTTCTCTTTTTCTGGCCATTCTGAGCGTTTAATTGACCCCACAAATGTGATGCTCCAGAAACTCAATGTGCTCAAAGGAATGTCAGTTTTGTAGCTTCTGTAACGAGCTAAACTGTTTTCAGATGTGTGAACATGATTGCACAAGGGTTTTCTAATCATCAATTAGCCTTCTGAGCCAATGAGCAAACACATTGTACCATTAGAACACTGGAGTGATAGTTGCTGGAAATGGGCCTCTATACACCTATGTAGATATTGCACCAAAAACCAGACATTTGCAGCTAGAATAGTCATTTACCACATTAGCAATGTATAGAGTGTATTTCTTTAAAGTTAAGACTAGTTTAAAGTTATATTCATTGAAAAGTACAGTGCTTTTCCTTCAAAAATAAGGACATTTCAATGTGACCCCAAACTTTTGAACGGTAGTGTATATGCTCAAAGTAAAATAATAGAGACATAATATATTGCATTTCCACAATGGCAGGTGAGCTAGCCACATTAGCAGCAGCAATGCTATCCTTAACAGGTTAAGCTCGTAGCATTCTGACAACACAGCATCAATAATATTATTAAAACACCCCTAAATGTTACACAAACACAGTGATGTCTATTAATAAACTAAATTAGTCTTATATAATCAACAAACTCACATCGTCAAAGACTAGAGCACCGATTAAACGTAGCAGAGAAACAAGTCAGCACACATTAACACACGTCAAAAGGGAAGCGGAAGTGACCCCTACAGTGTCACAATTCAATTAAATGTGGAACGGAGGAACCAAAGGATGCAGATGGAATTGAGAGTAAATAGTTCTTTACTTAACAAAAGTAGCAATCACAACAATGATCCAAAAATAGAATATAACAAAAAGTGACGGTGCAAAAAGAGCACTGTGATAAAAAGAACAAAAGCTAATATACAAACTAACTAAACAGGGGTCGGAGTTGCAAGACGTGCAAACTATCAACGTACATACTCAGCTGGATGGCACTGGAAATAGCCAAGATGGTACGTAGGAAAAAATACAAGGAGCATAGGAGTCTTCAGACAATCAGTCAAGGAGTGGAATAGCCGAGTGCCATCCAGCCGACCAGCTGCTGCTTAAATAGTGCTGGTAGATTAGACACAGCTGTGCACGTCTTGCAGCTCCACCCACAGGGAAACACAGGAACTCTGAGGAAGACAAAAAGTAAGAACCAGGTCTGCTGCACCAACAAGGAAAACTGAGCATACAAACCACAAGGTGGCAGCAGGCGGTGACAGTATTCCCCCCTTAATCAACGGACGGCACCTGGCGGACCTCCTTGTTTACCGGGAAATCTATGATAAAAATCAGAAATTAAGGGAACGTGAAATCCAGGAGCGATCCTCTGGGGGGCAACCCTCCCAGTCGATCAGAAACTGCACCCCCCTGCCTCGCTTCCTAGCATCCAGAATGGTTTTGACAGTGAAGGCTGGATGACCCTCCACCTGCTGAGGAGCAGGGGGAGACACAGGTGGAGGACTAAGGTCGCTCAACTCGACGGGCTTTAGGCGGGAAACATGGTAGACAAGATACGACTTGAAGGACTTGGGTACCTTGAGTCGAGCTGTGACGGGAGTTATCATCCGCTCCACCTCGTATGGTCCGATGAATTTAGGTGCCAGTTTCTTCGACTCTCCTGGTAGTGTAATGTCTTTTGATGATAACCAAACCCTCTGGCCGGGTTTGTAGTTGGGAGATGGTCTGCGATGGCGATTAGCCATGGTCTGGTTCCCTTTGGCTGTCCGCGACAAGGCAGCATGGGTATCACGCCACACACGGTGCAGGAAGGCAGTCACGGAGGGAACAGTGGACTCGATCTCTTGAGAGGAGAAGATGGGCGGTTGGAAGCCATGCACCACATGAAAAGGAGACAATCCGGTAGATGAACAGATTAGGGTGTTACGGGCATACTCCACCCATGGGAGATAGGTAGACCACAATGATGGATGCTGGTGACACACGCATCTCAGGGCCGCCCCTAGGTCCTGGTTGGCTCTTTCCGATTGTCCATTTGATTGTGGGTGGTACCCTGATGACAAACTGACAGTGGCTCCTAACAAGTTGCAGAAAGCTCTCCATCTAGCTGATGAAAATTGAGGACCTCTGTCTGACACCACATCCATGGGGATCCCATGAAGTCGAACCACATGGTTGACCAGAAGCTTGGCGGTCTCCAGGGAGGAGGGAAGTCTACGGAGGGGGATAAAATGCGTGAATTTTGAAAATCTGTCGACTATGGTGAGGATGACAGAAAACCCCCTGGAGATGGGTAGACCTGTGACAAAGTCCAGAGCAATGGGAAGGGGCTGCAGCAACCCCGCAGGAGCTTGATGGGAAGCTTTGCTTCTGGCGCAGACGGGGCATGCAGCCACAAACCTCTTAGTGTCAGTGTGAACGGTAGACCACCAGAACCGCTGAGTGAGCAGGAACTCAGTGCGTCTGGCACCTGGGTGGAAAGCAATCTTGGAGGTGTGAGCCCACGACAAGACCTCTGGACGGAGGGTACGCGGTACAAAAAGGCGACCAGGAGGACATCCAGCAGGGGATGGGGAGTCCCTGATAGCCTCCGACACCCGTCTCTCCACCTCCCACTGTACTACGCCCAGAATCCGGGACTGAGGAAGGATAGTCTCTGGGGGAGTGTCTTCTGTAGGCGGAGAGAACATCCTCGACAAGGCGTCAGGTTTACCATTGAGTGAGCCTGGGCGAAAAGTGATGCAGAAGTCAAACCTTGTCAGGAACAGGGACCACCGAGCCTGGCGGGATTGAGGCGTTGGGCAGAGCGGAGGTAGGCTAGGTTTCGATGATCGGTATAAATGATGAAGGGGTGTTTGGCACCCTCAAGCCAGTGCCTCCATTCTTGAAGGGCGAGGACCACTGCAAGAAGCTCTCGGTTCCCGATGTCATAGTTCTTCTCTGCAGGCGAAAGGCGTTTGGAGAAGAAGGCGCATGGGTGCAGCTTCTGATCAGAACAGGAGTGCTGGGACAAAACAGCCCCTACCCCGGTGTCAGATGCGTCCACCTCAACAAAAAATGGGAGATCAGGATTAGCGTGAACTAACACAGGAGCTGAGGTAAAGAGGCATTTAAGGCGTCGAAAAGCCTGGTCAGCCTCCGGAGACCACACAAAAAGAACCTTGGAGGACGTTAATTTATTTAAAGGTTGGGCTACTTTGCTGAAGTCTCTAATAAAACGTCGGTAAAAATTAGCAAACCCCAGAAACCTTTGCAGCAGCTTCCTGGAGGACGGCGTAGGCCAGTCTACAACCGCTTGGATCTTAGCTGGGTCTGGCTTAACCTGCCCCCTCTCCACAATCAACCCCAAAAACGACACTGTGGGAGAATGAAAGGTGCACTTTTGGGGCTTGACAAATAAACGGTTCTCCAAAAGTCTCTGCAAAACCAAGCGGACATGCTGATGATGTAATTCAATGGAGCGTGAAAAAATAAGTATATCATCCAAGTAGACTACCACGAAACGGCCTATCATGTCACGGAGGACATCATTAATTAAACACTGGAAAACTCCAGGAGCATTAGTGAGGCCGAACGGCATGACGCAATACTCAAAGTGGCCCAGAGGGGTGTTAAAAGCAGTCTTCCATGCATCACCTTCACGAATGCGCACGAGGTGATACGCATTGCGTAGATCCAATTTAGTAAATACTACCGCCCCATGCAAAGGAGCAAACGAAGACTCCAGCAGTGGAAGAGGGTATTTATTTTTAATTGTAATTTTGTTCGGAGCTCGGTAGTCTATACAGGGTCGTAACCCACCTTCCTTCTTTTTAACAAAGAAAAATCCCGCCGCCACAGGAGCGGAAGATGGACGAATGTGTCCGGCGGTGAGAGATGAGGAGATGTATTCCTCCATAGCATGCTGTTCGGGACGCGAAATATTATACAGCCGCGAAGAAGGTAGTGGCGACCCTGGAAGAAGGTCAATGGCACAGTCATACGGGCGGTGGGGGGGTAGCGACGTAGCCCGGTCTTTACAAAAAACTTTACTAAGAGAATGATATTCAATCAATCAATGTTTATTTATATAGCCCTAAATCACAAGTGTCTCAAAGGGCTGTACAAGCCACAACGACATCCTCGGTACAGAGCCCACATACGGGCAAGGAAAAACTCACCCCAGTGGGACGTCGGTGAATGACTATGAGAAACCTTGGAGAGGACCGCATATGTGGGTAACCCCCCTCCTCTAGGGGAGACCGAAAGCAATGGATCTCGAGTGGGTCTGACATAACATTGATTCCTCAGGAATCAGCGCGAGATCAGGGGATTGAAGAGTAGGAAGAGTGATAAGGTTAGCCGGAGACGAAGCAGAGCGTAAACAGTGACTATGACAAAAAATACTCCAATTGGTAATTTTAAATGTGGTCCAATCTATGCTTGGATTGTGACGTCGAAACCATGGAAGTCCAAGGACTAAGGGCGCCGAACGAGAAGGCATTATTAACAATTTAACCTCCTCACGGTGATTACCAGAAATAAGGAGGGATGTGGCATGTGTCTGATGAGTAATATTAGCCAGGTGACGCCCGTCAAGTGAGCTAACAGTCTTAATACGATCAATACCCACAGTAGGAATCTTTAGAGATTCCACAAGACCACTGTCAATAATGTTCTCATCAGCCCCTGAGTCAATAAGTGCCTTAATAGGACAAGAACCCCCCACCCATGACAGAGTACCTTCGACTTGAAGTCTTCCCACCAGTGAGGATGCAGACGTCACCACAGGAGCAGGCGGCGAAGTCGGTAATCTTCCTTGCGGAAGGTCTCGGGTGGGCGTGGAACGGCCCCCGGTAGGTCGGCAGGACAGCAAACGACGATGTGGTCCGCAGCTCCGCAGTACAGGCACAGCCGCAACCTCAGCCGACGACTCCTCTCTGCAGACGACAGGCGACTGCCAACCAGCTGCATAGGAATGGCCCCCTCTAGCCCCTCCTCCGGGGCACTGCCGTCAGAAGGCGGAAGCGACGAAACCTGAGGCTTGGATGTTGATCGTGTGGACCAGGTAGATGACTGCCATCTGGTGGACGGAGGATCCCTCCCCTTCTGGGCGTTTTCGCTCTCGTAGGCGGTTGTCCAATCGGATAGCGAGTGAGATGAGCTCCTTGAGGGTCTGGGTCTCGTCGCGGGCAGCCAGCTCATCTTGGATCTGGGCGCTAAGGCTAGCCAGGAATATTCCCCGCAAAGCTCTCTCATCCCAGCCACTCTCCGCCGCCAGGATCCGGAAGGCGATTGAGTGGTCCGCTACAGAGGAGGACCCCTGGCGTGTAGCGAGGAGGCGGCTGCCTGCCTCTCGTTCCCTCACGGGGTGATCAAAGACGCTGCGCAACTCAGCGGAAAATAGGGGTAAGCTGGAACGAAGTCCGGGTTTACTCTCACACACCTCCATAGCCCAGCGTGCTGCTCTTCCAGCCAGTAAACTGAGTACATATGCCACACGGGCGGAGTCTGTTGTGTATGTGTGAGGCTGCTGTGCAAAAACTAAAGAGCATTGATATAAAAAAAGTCTGCATTGTCCAAAGTCCCCCTCATACCTGGGCGGATGTGGTATGCTGGGCTCCCGGGTAGGAAAACCCGATGTCGAGGCCACGGGGTAAGAAGAAGCTGCAGGTTGAGCAGCCTCAGAGTCTGGGAGCGGGTGAGGGGCAAACAGGCGTGTATGCATCTCCTGCACAAGTGTGGTCAGGTTTGACAAAGTTTGTTCATGATCACTTATTTGCTGGCCATGAGCCCTGAGGGCCAGCTGAATCTGATTCACATCTGCGGGTTCCATAATTGACTCGGCTATTCTGTCACAATTCAATTAAATGTGGAACGGAGGAACCCAAGGATGCAGATGGAATTGAGAGTAAATAGTTCTTTACTTAACAAAAGTAGCAATCACAACAATGATCCAAAAATAGAATATAACAAAAAGCGACGGTGCAAAAAGAGCACTGTGACAAAAAGAACAAAAGCTAATATACAAACTAACTAAACAGGGGTCGGAGTTGCAAGATGTGCAAACTATCAACGTACATACCCAGCTGGATGGCACTGGAAATAGCCAAGATGGTACGTAGGAAAAAATACAAGGAGCATAGGAGTCTTCAGACAATCAGTCAAGGAATGGAATAGCCGAGTGCCATCCAGCCGACCAGGTGCTGCTTAAATAGTGCTGGTAGATTAGACACAGCTGTGCACGTCTTGCAGCTCCGCCCACAGGGAAACACATGAACTCTGAGGAAGACAAAAAGTAAGAACCAGGTCTGCTGCACCAACAAGGAAAACTGAGCATACAAACCACAAGGTGGCAGCAGGCGGTGACATACAGGAAGGAAGCGGAAGTAACACTGTCATGAAATGCTTCAAAATAAAGTATCTGAAAACGTAGATAAACATGGAGAATTCTTAACAATATATGTGTGTGTTTGCGTATATTTATATGTATATATATATATATATATATATATATATATATATATATATATATATATATATATATATATATATATATATATATATATATATCAACAATCAATCAATCAATGTTTATTTATATAGCCCTAAATCACAAGTGTCTCAAAGGGCTGTACAAGCCACAACGACATCCTCGGTACAGAGCCCACATACGGGCAAGGAAAACTCACCCCAGTGGGACGTCAATGTGAATGACTATGAGAAACCTTGGAGAGGACCGCATATGTGGGTAACCCCCCCCCCCCCCCCCCCCCTCTAGGGTAGATCGAAAGCAATGGATGTCGAGTGGGTCTGACATAATATTGTGAAAGTCCAACACATCAGCGAGAGTCCAGTCCATAGTGGGGCCAGCAGGAACCATCCCGAGTGGAGACGGGTCAGCAGCGATGAGATGTCCCCATCTGATGAACAGGCTAGCGGTCCACCCCGGGTTTGGAGCAGAGTAGAAAAGAAAAGAAAAGAAAAGAAACGGCAGATCAACTGGTCTAAACAGGGAGTCTATTTAAAGGCTAGAGTATACAAATGAGTTTTAAGATGAGACTTAAATGCTTCTACTGAGGTAGCATCTCTAACTTTTACCGGGAGGGCATTCCATAGTATTGGAGCCCGAATAGAAAACGCTCTATAGCCCGCAGACTTTTTTTGGGCTCTGGGAATCACTAATAAGCCGGTGTTCTTTGAACGCAGATTTCTTGCCGGGACATATGGTACAATACAATCGGCAAGATAGGCAGGAGCTTGACCGTGTAGTATTTTATACGTAAGTAGTAAAACCTTAAAGTCGCATCTTAGGTGCACAGGAAGCCAGTGCAAGTGAGCCAGTATAGGCGTAATATGATCAAACTTTCTTGTTTTTGTCAAAAGTCTAGCAGCCGCATTTTGTACCATCTGTAATCTTTTAATGCTAGACATAGGGAGGCCCGAAAATAAAACGTTACAGTAATCGAGACGAGATATAACGAACGCATGGATAATGATCTCAGCATAGCTTGTGGACAAAATGGGACGAATTTTAGCGATATTACGGAGATGAAAGAAGGCCGTTTTAGTAACACTCTTAATGTGCGACTCAAACGAGAGAGTTGGGTCGAAGATAATACCCAGATTCTTTACAGAGTCACCTTGTTTAATTGTTTGGTTGTCAAATGTTAAGGTGGTATTATTAAATAGATGTCGGTGTTGAGCAGGACCGATAATCAGCATTTCCGTTTTCTTAGCGTTGAGTTGCAAAAAGTTAGCGGACATCCATTGTTTAATTTCATTAAGACACGCCTCCAGCTGACTACAATCCGGCGTGTTGGTCAGCTTTAGGGGCATGTAGAGTTGGGTGTCATCAGCATAACAGTGAAAGCTAACACCGTATTTGCGTATGATGTCACCTAGCGGCAGCATGTAAATACTAAAGAGTGCAGGGCCAAGAACCGAACCCTGGGGAACTCCGCACGTTACCTTAACATAGTCCGAGGTCACATTGTTATGGGAGACACACTGCATCCTGTCAGTAAGATAAGAGTTAAACCAAGACAAGGCTAAGTCTGTCATCCCAATACGCGTTTTGATACGCTCTAATAAAATATTATGATCAACAGTATCGAAAGCGGCGCTAAGATCAAGAAGCAGCAACATAGATGACGCATCAGAATCCATCGTTAGCAATAGATCATTAGTCATTTTTGCGAGGGCTGTCTCCGTAGAGTGATTTGCCCTGAAACCGGATTGAAAAGGTTCACAGAGATTGTTGGACGCTAAGTGTTCATTTAGCTGCTGTGCGACAATTTTTTCGAGGATTTTCGAGATAAACGGAAGGTGGGACACCGGCCGGTAGTTTACCAGGAGATCAGGATCGAGGTTAGGTCTTTTGAGTAGAGGATGAATAACCGCTTTTTTGAATGCTAGGGGAACAGTGCCAGAGGAAAGTGATAAGTTTATAATATTTAACACTGATGGACCTAGTAATACAAAAAGCTCCTTGATAAGTTTCCCAGGAATTGGGTCAAGTAAACATGTTGTTTGTTTTGTCCCATTTACACATTTTGACAATTCCTCCAATGTTATTTCATCAAAGAGAGAGAAACTATTTTGGAGGGCAGTGTCCGTCGTATATACAGTCGTATTTGTGTTAATAGAACCCAGTTGTAGCTGAGATGCATTGTCTTTAATCTCTTTTCTAATGACTTCAATTTTCTTATTAAAGAAATTCATAAAGTCATCTGCTGAGTGGGTGGAGCTACTGGGAGAAGTCCCTTGTTGGGTTAGCGATGCTACTGTACTAAACAGAAATTTAGGATCATTATTGTTGAGGTGGATGAGATTTGAGTAATATTTAGCTTTAGCTGAGGTAAGCATGCGTTTATAAGTTATTAAACTATCACACCATGCTTAATGGAAGACCTCAAGTTTAGTCGCACGCCATTTGCGTTCCAGCTTTCTACATGATAATTTCTGGGCTTTAGTTTCTTCTGTAAACCATGGGGTACGCCTTTTAGGGGCCCTTTTTAGCTTTAGCGGTGCTACAATATCAATGGTGTCGCGCAGGGCGTCATTAAAGTTGTTAGTGAGGTTATCAATAGAGCCCACATAATTTGGGAATGGTGCCATTACCGAAGGCAGTAGGTCAGTAAGAGTCGTCGTTGTATATATATATATATATATATATATATATATATATATATATATATATATATATATATATATACATAGATAGATAGATATACCGGCCCCCAGACACATTTTTTTCTCTAAATGTGGCCCCCGAGTTAAAATAATTGCCCAGGCCTGCATTACACAATGACCTAATTTTGAAAGTATAATAAAAGGCTAGATTCAACTTGTATTGGTATAATTCAAGGAGGTAAGTGCCTGAAACCTCACACTGCCTACCGAGCATACACATGAGGGTATATATTATCAGACATTCACAGAAGAGTCATACTCTGTGCGTAAATGTCGACTATTTTTGCTCATTATGCATACTGCTGCTCACACACTGCCATTTTTTTTTAACCTAAACATAAACATAATGATGGGTGGGGAGTTAGTGAATTCTAATTTACAGCTTTGCGACTTGCATGGCTTTA
Organism: Entelurus aequoreus; assembly: GCF_033978785.1. NCBI lineage: Eukaryota > Metazoa > Chordata > Actinopteri > Syngnathiformes > Syngnathidae > Entelurus > Entelurus aequoreus. The sequence continues at coordinate 21,657,814 of NC_084749.1, forward strand.
ATCACATTTTTAAATTCTAATTATGCGTATTTGAATTGTGCAGCGCCTTTCCGTTAGATAATAACAATGTGCAAATCAAAAAGAAGTATCAGCCGCGCTGTGGTCCTCTCGAGAAAAATCTTTGCACTCGCACACACAAATCCCAGCTTTTAATCATCTGCTGTGATTGTCCAGACGTAAAAACAGCTGAATGGGCAAATAGCAGTGAAGGAGGCATTACTTTCCTGCTCTGTGCATGGCTTGACTTAAAACTGAGGCACTCTAGGAATACAAATGGTTATGTCTTCTGTGTGTAGTTTCTTCCATAAAACTACTTGTCCTGGTTCGAGTGTCTCTTGATTACCTGCCTCTGTATCTGTGGTCCTCTCCTCAGTTCAGGATAACAATGCCCGTCCTCAATTTCTGTTGGAGACAAGGGATGTAAACATGTCATAAGAAGGGGACGGCGTCACGCGGTTGGGAGAGTGGCCGTGCCAGCAACCTGAGGGTTCCTGGTTCAATCCCCACCTTCTAACAACCTCGTCCGTTGTGTCCTTGAGCAAGACACGTCACCCTTGCTCCTGATGGGTCGTGGTTAGGGCCTTGCATGGCAGCTCCCGCCATCAGTGTGTGTGAATGAATGGGTGAATGTGGAAATAGTGTCAAAGCGCTTTGAGTACATTGAAGGTAGAAAAGCGCTATACAAGTATAACCCATTTACCATTACCTGCAATTGATGTATTTGTGGTAATTGTAAATACAAACATCGTTTCTTCCAATGCTTACAAATGTTTTACCTGTGAAAGTATTGAGCTACAATTAGAGATGTCCGATAATGGCTTTTTTGCCGATATCTGATATTCCGATATTGTCCAACTCCTAATTACCGATTCTGATATCAACCGATACCGATACATACAGTCGTGGAATTAACACATTATTATGCCTAATTTTGTTGTGATGCCCCGCTGGATGCATTAAACAATGTAACAAGGTTTTCCAAAATAAATCAACTCAAGTTATGGAAAAAAAAAATGCCAACATGGCACTGCCATATTTATTATTGAAGTCACAAAGTGCATTCTTTTTTTTAACATGCCTCAAAACAGCAGCTTGGAATTTGGGACATAAGGAGGTTGAGGTGGGCGGGGTTGGGGGGGTGGGTAGAGGGTAGCGGGGGGGTATATTGTAGCGTCCCGGAAGAGTTAGTGCTGCAAGGGGTTCTGGGTATTTGTTCTGTTGTGTTTATGTTGTGTTACGGTGCGGATGTTCTCCCGAAATGTGTTTGTCATTCTTGTTTGGTGTGGGTTCACAGTGTGGCGCATATTTGTAACAGTGTTAAAGTTGTTTATACGGCCACCCTCATTGTGACCTGTATGGCTGTTGACCAAGTATGCCTTGCATTTACTTGTGTGTGTGAAAAGCCGTAGATATTATGTGATTGGGCCGGCACGCAAAGGCAGTGCCTTTAAGGTTTATTGGCGCTCTGTACTTCTCCCTACGTCCGTGTACCACTCCGTACAGCGGCGTTTGAATTTCCGATATTACATTTTAAAGCATTTATATTTATATCAGACTGCCGATATTATCGGACATCTCTAGCTACAATCTTGAATCTTAAAAGTGTCCGGAGTGTCCCCGGAAAACGCTCTTATTTTGCCCCTTTTTTCCAATGTCCTCCCATCCCGTTAGCTTTGATGGTTAAAAAAAACCTCTCCGGTACTGCCGAGCAGGGCAGTTTTGAATCCGACAAAGTGTTTATACTGTAAGTATTGTACTTTTTACACATAAACTGTTTGATTGCAATGTGCGTCTTAGTTTTAGTTATGATGACTACATTTGGAGATGTTAAAAAGTGCCATTGCAATAGTAGCATGTATATGGCATATCAAATGTAAATTAGCATCAAGCTATTGTGACAAGTGGAGCCATACTTTAAGTGTTTTCTATCAGGCATATTTGCTTTGTTGGCATGGACAATTGCAACTTTACCAATGAATACGCCTTATTTCCTGTCTAGTGCTTGAGCCGATGTCAAGTCTGCAACCAGACGTGACGTCATTTGCAACTTAGGGTGGGTACCGTTAACATATGAACCGATTCGGTACTGATTCTCTGGGCCTGGGAATCAATAACGGTACTCAGCGGTGCCAATTTTAGGTATTTTTGTGTGTGTTAATAAATGTTACATGCTTGATATTAAAATATATATTTTTTTAATGTTACATTTCAAAATTAGTGTCATTCGTAATGCAGTTGCACTTCCAAAACATGAGATGGCAGTACTGTATATCCATGGTATGTTGTCTAACCAGGAAGTAGTTGTTTCCATGAAGTGTTATGTTACACCCTACAAAGTAAGTATGTTTTTCTTATTACACACCAGCTGTTTGATTGTAACATTCATCTCTGTTGTAGTTTTCATTACCAAATTTGGATGTGTTGAAATTGCCATGTAAACATGTAATGTAATGTGTATGATTATTATATATTTAGAATCTGGATTGTTAAACTGGTCACACAAAATGGTTAATGGTTGATGGTTGATTATATGACCGAAATAAACTTATTTCATTCATTACCCCCCCTGGTGTCTGTTGCCGTCATCTCCCCTTAGTCAAACCACAACAATTTTAAAAGTGGTGTAATGTGAGCCCACCCGCTGGTCTTTGTCAGGACATGTGTCGCTGAGTTTTAGAGTACATTTTAAGGTCCAATAACCAATTTAGGAAGACCCAAAAGCAGGGCGTACAATAATAATAAATAATAAAAGCATGCATTAGCGTATCCGTGTTGCCCTGGGAGAGAATTAGGCAAACTCTGGCTATATTCTTAAGATAATAAAAAAAATATTTTTGTTATATTTTTTTGTATGTGGTATAAAACTTAGGTCAGAGTCGAAAACAACGCCCAGAATATTTACTTGTAGGGATGGAGTTAAAGAAAATGCTTGTAGTTTTGATATGTGTTTCTCTCTCAGGGCCTCAGGGCCAATGACTAAAACGTCTGTCTTGTCCTGGTTAAGTTATAAAAAGTTATCCGCTAGCTATCAATGTTAAAAAGTGCAGATGATTCCGAGAGAATAGGAATGTAAGACCATCAATACCAGATGCTCGATGCCCAACCTGACATATTGCCAATTAAATATTTTTAAGTTTTGACGAAGCGCTTCTGTTTTGACAAGCACAGTTTTGTAGACTTTACGGCAGAGGTGGGACCAAGTCATTGCTTTGCAAGTCACAAGTAAGTCTCAAGTCTTTGCCCTCAAGTCTCGAGTCAAGTCCCGAGTCAAGACAGGCAAGTCCCGAGTCAAGTCCAAAGTCAAGACTGGAAAGTCTCAAGTCGAGTCCCAAGTCCTGCATTTTGAGTTTCGAGTCCTTTCAAGTCCTTTTAACCACAGACTAATATTTTTACACAGATTGTGTATGCTTTTAAAACGCTGTATTTATTTATTAAAACAAGTGCATTTGAAATTGCAGGAAAAAAAATAGTGCTGACATTGCAATTCATAATAGCACTATTAACCAGTCATTTTAATAGTTTAAACAATTTTAAACATTTAACTCATTCCTTTACAGAATAAACACATTTGCAAAAACAAACATTAACATACTATTGGTTGTATTTTTTGAAAATAATATTACCACAGAGTTGAGAAGGAGCAAAGATCTTCAATATTTGTATGTGAAAATCACAAATAAATCTTCTGGGGGAGGATGACGCCCCTACAGGGGTTTGGTTTACAAACTTTCAGCCCCACCTAAAACAAAATTCACCAGCCGCCACTGATTATGATGCATTCTCATTTTAGGCAAAATATAAGACAATACTTTCTTAACAGTATAATTGTAACCAGGAATAAGTCTTCAAGTAACAATATTCAAATACTAACATTGTTGGGTAAAACAGCATTTGGTTTTATTCTGAATGTAGTGAAACAAATTGGTGGTTTTAGCTGGTATAATGACTTTCAGGTGTTTATATATGTTTAAGTATTTGGCAGACGCTTTTATCCAAAGCGACATACATAAAAAATACATACATAACAATCACTGTAAACATGATCATTTAAGGGAAGAATGTAATACAAAATATCAATACAAAGTGTCAAGACAGAATAAACTCTCTGCTGCTGCAGCAACAGAGATACAGTCTATAGGTCCCTAAGATATATAGATATCTAATGTATTCATACATTGTTTATGTAGGATATACGCATGTATATATAACCTAATCATATTGTTTCTTCAATTTAAAAATAGTTTACCGTTTTTTCCCCCTTCTCTGGGATTATATTCCCAGTTTTGATCTCGGACGTCTGGTCACTTATAGCGTATAAGAATATTATATTACTGTTAATCAAACTATGAATAATAAAACTCGCCGAAACATGTGTCCGTTATCATAGCTACACGTATGACAAAAAACCACGTGAAAATCAGTGGTATTCAGTGAGGTAAAATGAATTAAATGCGCTGACAGTTCATTGCTCCTGCCAAATGAATTGCACTGAGTGGAGCAGATCACCACTCCAAGATGGCGACCCCGCGTCTCGTCTACGCCAGTAGGCAGTAGCGCTCGATGCTGCGTACCCTTATAAGATGTCTATGGTTATAACGTTAGCAGTGAGTTTACAGCCTCACTGATTTAACTACACAGCAAATAAAAGTCATGTTACTTAGCCAATAAACGTTAGCTTACATTCACAACTTACCCTTCTTTGTGCAACTTCAAATGTCGAACGAAGTTGGAAATTGTTGCGTCTCCATCTGTAATATTCGAACTGCGTGATTTGCATACGCAATTCGTTTTTTGTTGACCAAGTCGTAGTTTTTATACCCGAACGAAACCAACTTTGGCATAATTGTTTCTCTCTGCCGCATTGTTTGACAACTCTTGTTCGGTGGTTGTCCTGCAATTTGATTGGATGAATGCTGTGTGATGAAAACAACGTATAACTAATTTGATTGGCTGTTGTACTGACAGCGCACTAGCTGACAAGCAGCACACACGCTGATAGACAGACAGACACGTACAAAATGAAAGATACGGAGCGCTCCCAAATAACTTTTTAAGCTTTGGGTTTTGGGGAAAGTAGCAAGTCATGTCAAGTCATAAGGCTCAAGTCCAAGTGAAGTCACAAGTCATTGATGTTAAAGTCTAACTCGAGTTGCAAGTCTCTTTACATTTTGTCAAGTCGAGTCTAAAGTCATCAAATTCATGACTCGAGTCTGACTCGAGTCCAAGTCATGTGACTCGAGTCCACACCTCTGCTTTACGGTACTAATTGATCAGATGAGGAAATGCACTGACTAACTGCACGCAATAAGCCTTCCCACATGTTACTACTCAGCCAATCAAATGTCTGCATTCGGAAGAACGAGTGATACCCAGGGAAATAGTAGTACCATAGACAGCTAAAACTGTGCTTTCAACCCATAATGTATACACTCATCTAAATACATGTATTCTTTGAAATATCTAGTCTCATGTTTCGAGACGGTGGCTCTAATAAAACATACGCACTCATGTCTGAAGTTGTCACAAAAATTAAGCACCCACAAATGTTCCCATCTGGGTTTTTTGAGTTTTTCCTTAATCAGGGGATGTCGTGAGTTTGTGAAGCCCTTTGAGACACTCGTCCTAAAAAATAATATTGATGATTGAAAGCCTAATATTAATCAGTGGTTTTCAATACTAATCTAGAGGTCTCCAAAGTGCGGCCTAAGGGCTATCTTTAGCTTGTGGTTCCCGGACCTTCCCATGGAGGAATGCTCTGTATCTGGACCTATTTGAATATGACCCGACCTACAGTATAATGAGACCCAATCAGCTTATTGTGGTGCTGTTTGTTCGTTCCTTTATTGCAATATTTTCGCCCTCACACACACTCGAGGCATTCAAATGATCAGTTATTTTCCAGCCAAGTAAGGTCTGTTTGATGTAGCGATTCCAGACAAATCCGTCAACTCGGTGGAGTTGGCAGAATCAAAAGACCCAGTCAAGCACATTGTGCCTCCGTTAGCTAATTGGATGTGAAAAGACATGAATAAGATTTAGATCCTTCAGTTCAGCAGGGGAGAACAGAGGAGCCAAAAGGTGTGATAATAAATGGAATCCACAACCGTGGCAGGTGGAATTACAGAGCACCTGTGCGGTATAATAATGCACCGCATCATGGGGCGGGAGTCTTATCTCGATCTGCGCTTCTATGCTGTGCTATTTTAAGAGTCACCATCAGCATCTGGTCGGGCGTAGAATAAAGCGACTGTAGCTCTTTCACAGTAAATCACAGCATGGAGATACCTGAAGATGAGCGATACTACACTCTTTGAAGAAACGCCATAACAGAAAACATCGGAGTTGGATTCCCAGGAACTCCCGATATAGGGTTCAACTCAACTAATCGCATGGAATAGTACGATATATGAACGGGGAGTCTGCACAGATGTTTCGATTCATTCTCTGACCTTTTCATCCCCCACAGGCAGGCACAGCAGGGGGGATATGCAAGGTAAATTATGAACTGCATCTTCAGCAGGAAAACTGAACCACATTTTTGACGACAAGAGTGTGCATCACAAGAGACTGCTTGATGAGATGCGTGTATACTGTATATGTAAAACTATTCATGGGCTCACATCACTAACATTAAGAGATCACTGTTCATCGAGTTAAAACCTACTTTTGACGGAGGTGACTGTAAGGTTAATTATAGACTGTCAGTCCTCTCAGTCAAGGGCTGCAACATGAATACTAATAACAACCCTCACACGGTAAAATAACCTTACACATATAATATGGTACACCACCATTAGAACTACTCTCAAAAACATTTCTGGGGAAGTCCAAATCTTTCCCAAAAACGTTTATTGATGTGCAGTGTCCCGGTTTATAAATAAACAG
>NC_084749.1:21667198-21697198 GCF_033978785.1 Entelurus aequoreus
TGGTATCAACACCACTTTTCACCTATTTATCAATCGATCCGCCCTCCTCTTACGTGTCGTGTACTGACTGTGACAATGCTGACAACACACCAACAGTTGTTATATCATCCTCTCTCTAGACTCTTTTTAATCTACTTGTTCATTTCCTGTTAATAACCACAGGGTTTTCCCTTAATGTAATTGAATGTGGCGTGCCGCCAAAACGTTTTCATTACTGCCACACCTTGAAAATTAGTGCAGAGGTTGCCCTCTAGTGGGTTCTTTGGACCAACACACACTGCCAGGAGAGCCCGGATTTCAGGGTATAACACTGTTTTATTTTCATAAACTCGTGCAAGTGTTTTGCTTTCCAGCAAAAGTTTTTCTCTGCGTCTGTCTCTCTCTCTCTCTCTCTGGCTCCCACTCCAGCTCCACCTCCGTGTCTCATTCCGGCTGCTGCTAATAAAGGCGACAGGTGATTAGATAACAAGTTCCACCTGGGCCATCTACTCACCTGTCTTTGTCTTCGAGGCCGTTCCTGGCACACCCCGTTCCGCGGCAGGCCCGCAGGCCACGCCCCCCTCCACAATAAGGTTGTTGTTTTTACTTGAAAACAAATTAAAGTAATACAAACCCCGTTTCCATAAGAGTTGGGAAATTGTGTTAGATGTAAATATAAACGGAATACAATGATTTGCAGATCCTTTTCAACCCATATTCAATTGAATGCACTACAATGACAAGATATTTGATGTTCAAACTCATAAACTTTTTTTTTTTTGCAAATAATAATTAACTTAAAATTTCATGGCTGCAACACGTGCCAAAGTAGTTGCGAAAGGGCATGTTCACCACTGTGTTACATGGCCTTTCCTTTTAACAACACTTTTGGGAACTGAGGAGACACATTTTTTAAGCTTCTCAGGTGGAATTATTTCCCATTCTTGCTTGATGTTCAGCTTAAGTTGTTCAACAGTCCGGGGGTCTCCGTTGTGGTATTTTAGGCTTCACAGTTTGAAAATCAAATATGTTGTCTTTGTAGCATATTCAACTGAATATGGGTTGAAAATGATTTGCAAATCATTGTATTCCGTTTATATTTACATCTAACACAATTCCCCAACTCATATGGAAACGGGGTTTGTATAATATTGTAGACCCCAGAAAAAAATGACACACAGTATGACGCTTTTTTTAACATTTATTACCAAACGGCACAGTACCAAGAGGTTTTACCTTCCGTGAAAACAATTTAGTCTCGTGTGTCCGCGCTTCCTCGGACACACAACCGCACTTCCTCATTCTCCGCCAATCACATTTCAGGCACGGACGGTGTGTTTGCAAACATGGGAAAAACTGACATCAAATCCAAAACACACACCCAGGCCTGGTGTATGTACTTTAAAAACCCTACACCAGGGGTGTCCAAACTTTTTCCACTGAGGGCCGCACACGGAAAAATTAAAGCATGTGGGGGCCATTTTGATATTTTTCATTTTCAAACCATAACAAAATATATGCATTTTTTATTTATTTTACCTTAAGGGGTCTCAGTCATTATAATGTTAAAAATAAGTCAGATTATTATTTTTTTTTAATTATTTAGCGCTTACAGTAAATTTCTATATCAACTTCAGGTTGATATAAAGTAATACAAATTAAAAAAAATATTTTATGGCTTTTCTGTCAAAAACAACTTGGTTTTTTTATAGTAAAACTGAAATATGCAGTATTTAGTAATTAGAGCCCTAAAAGATCAATATTGCAGGACACCATTGATTTTAATTATTTCATATTTCTGAGTAATCACAGTGAAAAGATAAATAAAAAAATCACTAAATATATTTGGGATCCAAAAGGTGCCCCACTCATAAAGTGATACATTTTTATTAGGTTTTTCTTTTACTTTCAACACTTAAGTTACGAGATCAACTTCAGATATATCTGTCGATTTTATGCTGGAACTATTATTTTGTTTGTTTTATGCACTTTTGTCAAAGAAAACGTTGATGTTTTTAAATGGCTACTACACAATATATGCAATATTTACCACATAAAACATTTTAAAGTGAAATATTTGAAGTAATTGGAGCCCTGAAAATAATTAATTATAACATGGATTTTTGTGTCTTTTTTTTTTTTTTTTTTGAGCAATGGCAAAAAAAGAAAAATGAAGAAAGACAAAATAAAAAAAAACAGCCTGCATGGCAGCTTTTGTGTCACTTTTCTCGTTAGATTTCACCTCATTCCACTTTTTTTAATGTTCTTTTTTATTTTTACAATAGTATTTCCAGAATGTGTGGCGGGCCGGTAAACAATTAGCTGCGGGCCACAAATGGCCCCCGGGCCGCACTTTGGTCACCCCTGTCCTACACGCACAGAAAGGAGCTTGATTTACCCTTATGGTCGCTAACAGAAACTGCTTTACAGTAATCTTTCGCCCCAGATCCAACTCTAGATTAATCATCGCATTTCAGGTCACTAAGGCCAGCGGCAAGCCACTTCAGCGATGGCGCTGTGTTTTTTTTCTGGTCATCGCATGCGGTGGGAATGCCTCTCAAAGGAAAAAAGGCGCTGACCTCCTCTTCGAGCCAAGACAGCCTTGCCTGAAAGAGGTCAGCTGGCTGAAAGGTAGGAGACATTTTGATGAAAGCTTCTCTGATTTTTCAAACATGAATAATTCCATATGATGAGAAGTGCTCTGGCTCAAAAAAAAACATCAACAAGAATGGAGTCTTAGTCTGTGGAGCAGAGGAACACATACACAGCAGGAAGGGGATTCATAGGGCTCCATTCGTTGCGGTTTACCTGACATATGAAACGTGACGAGTTGGGGGGGTGTACTATGCACTTCCGCCGCAGTGGAGTGTTGAATATCCTGAAGTGTGTTTTGGGGGTGATTCCAACTTTGACCACAACATCAATATGTTACTAATTTGCATGTTAATAAGCAACGGAGTATAAATCGAACCGGAGTATATGTCGCACCGGCCGAAAACGCATAATAAAGAAGGAAAAAAACATATATAAGTCGCACTGGAGTATAAGTCGCATTTTTTGGGGAAATTTAATTGATAAAACCCAACACCAAGAATAGACATTTGAAAGGCAATTTAAAATAAATAAAGAATAGTGAACAACATGCTGAATAAGAGTACGTTATATGAGGCATAAATAACCTACTGAGAACGTGCCTGGTATGTTAAAGGCCTACTGAAAGCCACTAATACCGACCACGCAGTCTGATAGTTTATATATCAATGATGAAATCTTAACATTGCAACACATGCCAATACGGCCGGGTTAACTTATAAAGTGCAATTTTAAATTTCCCGCGAAACTTCTGGTTGAAAACGTCTATGTATGATGACGTATGCGCGTGACGTCAATCGTTGAAACGGAAGTATTCAGACACATTGTATCCCAATACAAAAAGCTCTGTTTTCATCGCAAAATTCCACAGTATTCTGGACATCTGTGTTGGGGAATCTTTTGCAATTTGTTTAATGAACAATGGAGACTGCAAAGAAGAAAGCTGTAGGTGGGATCGGTGTATTAGCGGCTGGCTGCAGCAACACAACCAGGAGGACTTTGACTTGGATAGCAGACGCGCTATCCGACGCTAGCCGCCGACCGCATCGATGATCGGGTGAAGTCCTTCGTCGCTCCGTCGATCGCTGGAACGCAGGTGAGCACGGGTGTTGATGAGCAGATGAGGGCTGGTGTAGGTGGATAGCTAATGTTTTTAGCATAGCTCAATGAGGTCCCGTAGCTAAGTTAGCTTCAATGGCGTCGTTAGCAACAGCATTGTTAAGCTTCGCCAGGCTGGAAAGCATTAACCGTGTAGTTACAGGTCCATGGTTTAATAGTATTGTTGATTTTCTGTCTATCCTTCCAGTCAGGGGTTTATTTCTTTTGTTTCTATCTGCAGTTAGGCCCGATGCTATCACGTTAGCTCCATAGCTAAAGAGCTTCGCCGATGTATTGTTGTGGAGATAAAAGTCACTGTGAATGTCCATTTCGCGTTCTCGACTCTCATTTTCAAGAGGATATAGTATCCGAGGTGGTTTACAATACAAATCCGTGATCCACAATAGAAAAAGGAGAAATTGTGGAATCCAATGAGCCAGCTTGTACCGAAGTTACGGTCAGAACGAGAAAAGATACGTCCTGCACTGCACTCTAGTCCTTCACTCTCACGTTCCTCATCCACAAATCTTTCATCCTCGCTCAAATTAATGGGGTAATCGTCTCTTTCTCGGTCCGAATCGCTCTCGCTGCTGGTGTAAACAATGGGGAAATCTGAGGTGCATTTCAACCTGCGACGTCACGCTACTTCCGGTACAGGCAAGGCTTTTTTTATCAGCGACCAAAAGTTGCGAACTTTATCGTCAATGTTCTTTACTAAATCCTTTCAGCAAAAATATGGCAACATCGCGAAATGATCAAGTAAGACACATAGAATGGATCTGCTATCCCCGTTTGAATAAAAAAAATTCATTTCAGTAGGCCTTTACTGTAACATATTATGGTAAGAGTCATTCAAATAACTATAACATATAGAACATGCTATACGTTTACCATAAAATCTGTCACTCCTAATCGCTAAATCCCATGAAATCTTATACGTCTAGTCTCTTACGTGAATGAGCTACATAATATTATTTGATATGTTACGCTAATGTGTTAATAATTTCACAGATAAGTCGCTCCTGAGTATAAGTCGCACCCCCGGCCAAACTATGAAAAAAACTGCGACTTGTAGTCCGAAAAATACGGTAATTAATGGTGAATATGTTCCTTATACTAAAGTGTTACCCTCATTCCTTATATCAGGTGCACCGGGTTATAAGGCGCACTGTCGAGTTTTGAGGGGGAAAAAATTATTTTGTGCGCCTTATAGTCCGGATAATACGGTAGGTGGAATTGAGTCTTGCAGAGTTTATTATTGTTAATGTTTAATCTATCAGAATATGAAATTATTAATAACATCAAAATCAAATTACAAGATGTTATCAATCTAATTTACTCATTTTTTTCAACTGATGCATTAACATGAAGTGGTTTATTCTATACATATGTACGCGCAGAAAATGTGTCATAAATCCTACACAAAATGTAATGATGATCAAAAGCATTTATTTGGGTGGAAATGTGACAGCAACATATCGGACAATTACCAATTCTCTATGAAAATTGCTGGAGCTTTTGTATATATTCTCCTTCTTTGGCTGCCTGGCCTCTCATTGATAATCCCCCGCGCCACCTTTAACTGCAGCTGACATATTGAATATCTTGCTCATTGCTGGTTTGTCCCCACGGCAATTTGAAGTGTCGACAGGCAGACGCAATCCACAAGCAGATCCATGGTGTCCGATGTTACAGCCAGCTCTCCCAAGAGTTTTTCGATCAATAACGCAACGGGAGATTACTTTTTTAGACCAGTAACCAATCACAGGAGGAAGAAGGCGGGGAGCGGGTTAAACACTCGGGGCATTTTCCTCCCCCCCAACTGAAAGAGCGCCCGTCTTATAGGAATATTGAATGTCTCACCGCTGCTCCAGACCGAGGGGAAGAGAGGCACTGATCCACTTAGATTTGAAACATAGCAATGCAGCTCAGGGGACAAGAAACCATGCACTTGACCTTGTTCCTTTCCGGCTAAGGAAATGTTTGTCATTCAGATTGATTGGCTATCCTTTCCCATCTTTAACTACCAGGACTTTGTCCTTCATTCATAACTAAAGTAAATAAAGAGAGCTAAAACTAATCAGTAATGTTCATTAACTTGTCATGAAAATTCTTGTAATTTATCGGAAAAACACACAGTTAAAAGCCTGGACACAAGTTCAGAATCTGGAATTGTTGTGGATTGTTTTCCCATATGAAATCATGTGAATCCAATTAATCCCTTCCAGACATCCAAAAATGCAGAAAAAGAAAGAAAATGCATATAAAAGATTAATAAACGAATTTCACATGGACGTGTTTACAGTCAGATTTTTATTTTTATTTTTTTTTACAATTTACTGTTTAGATTACAAGTCAATCAATCAATCAACGTTTATTTATACAGCCCTAAATCACGAGTGTCTCAAAGGGCTGCACAAGCCACAACGACATCCTCGGCTCAGATCCCACATCAGGGCAAGAAAAAACTCAACCCAATGGGATACAATGAGAAACCTCGGAGGGGACCGCAGATTAATAATTTTGATAAAATAATAGAATGATAAATGATACAATATGTTACTGCATATGTCTGTAGACTAATTAGGAGCCTTTGTTTGTTTACTTACTACTGAAGGATAAGTTGTCTAGTATTTTCACTATTTTATTTAAAGGCCTACTGAAATTAATTGTTTTAATTTAAACGGGGATAGCAGATCCATTCTATGTGTCATACTTGATCATTTCGCGATATTGCTATATTTTTGCTGAAAGGATTTAGTAGAGGACATCGACGATAAAGTTCGCAACTTTTGGTCGCTGATAAAAAAAGCCTTGCCTGTACCGGAAGTAGCGTGACGTCGCAGGTTGAAGGGCTCCTCACATTTCCTCATTGTTTACACCAGCAGCGAGAGCGATTCGGACCGAGAAAGCGACGATTACCCCATTAAATTGAGCGAGGATGAAAGATTTGTGAATGAGGAACGTGAGAGTGAAGGACTAGAGTGCAGTGCAGGATGTATCTTTTTTCGCTCTGACCGTAACTTAGGTACAAGGGCTCATTGGATTCCACACTTTCTCCTTTTTCTATTGTGGATCACGGATTTGTGTTTGAAACCACCTCGGATACTATATCCTCTTGAAAATGAGAGTCGAGAACGCGAAATGGACATTCACAGTGACTTTTATCTCCACGACAATACATCGGTGAAGCACTTTAGCTACGGAGCTAACGTGATAGCATCGTGCTTAACTGCAGATAGAAACAAAAGAAATACGCCCCTGACTGGAAGGATAGACAGAAGATCAACAATACTACTATCAGGAGACACCGAACCAAACACTGGACCTGTAACTACACGGTTAATGCTGTGCCGCCTGTCGAAGCCTAGCAATGCTGTTGCTAACGATGCCATTGAAGCTAACTTAGCTACGGGACCTCGTCAGAGCTATGATATATATATTAGCGCTCCACCTACGCCAGCCCTCATCTGCTCATCAACACCCGTGCTCACCTGCGCTCCAGCGATCGACGGCGCGACGAAGGACTTCACCCGATCATCGATGCGGTCTGTGGCTAGCGTCGGCTAGCGTCGGCTAGCATCGGATAGTGCGTTTGCTATCCAAGTCAAAGCCATCCTGGTTGTGTTGCTGCAGCCAGCCGCTAATACACCGATCCCACCTACAGCTTTCTTCTTTGCTATCTCCATTGTTCATTAAACAAATTGCAAAAGATTCACCAACACAGATGTCCAGAATACTGTGGAATTTTGCGATGAAAACAGAGCTGTTTGTATTGGGATACAATGTGTCCGAATACTTTCGCTTCAACCATCGACGTCACTCGCATCCGTCATCATACATAGACGTTTTCAACCGGAAGTTTCGCGGGACATTTAAAATTGCACTTTTTAAGTTAACCCGGCCGTATTGGCATGTGTTGCAATGTTAAGATTTCATCATTGATATATAAACTATCAGACTGCGTGGTCGGTAGTAGTGGCTTTCAGTAGGCCTTTAAGGACTTAACTGCAATAAGAAACATATGTTTAATGTAGTCTAAGTTTTTTCGTTAAAATAAAGCCAATAATGCAATTTTTTTGTGGTCTACTTTATTTGGAAAAGTACCGAAAAGTATTGGAATAATTTTAGTACCGGTACCAAAATATTGGTTACAACACTACAAAGTACTAATGTGGTCCACTTTAAGAAACTGTTCAAAGTCAAAGTGTTTACAAAGTACAAAGAAGAAGAGTCCTAAAAAAACATTTTCAACTTTATCAAAAAAAAAGGAGTCTAATATTTCATTGAATGAATCCCTACTTACTTAACTATTTATTTATGGGATCATTATTTATTTTTTCTGCATTTACTTGTACTTGTTGAGTCGAGAAATCTCCAAGAGATTGCGATGAAACTAAAAAGATGCATGAATAAATAAGCTCTGCTCCTTCTTACTCGTTTTCGCACATGGTGTAACGAGAAACTGGAAATATGTGATGAAATGTATAACGCAGTGTTTTTCAACCTTTTTTGAGGCAAGGCACATTTTTCTCATTAAAAAATCCAGAGGTACACCACCAGCAGAAAACGTTAAAAAATTCAACTCTACCAGGTCGTCGTGCCTTATTTTGAGTGTGTTGGTGTTTTCCTGTGTGTAGTGTTTTAGTTCTTGTCTTGCACTGTTATTTTTGTGGCCCTTCCTGTTTTGTTGGTGTTTTCCTGTAGCAGTTTCATGTCTTCCTTTGAGCGCTATTCCGCACACCTGGTTTATGTTAGCAAACACGACTATTTACATTGTTGCTATCCTTCTTTGTGTGGACATTGTTTATTGTCATGTCAAGAACGGATGTACTTTGTGGACGCTGTAAGTTTTTGCTGTCGTCCAGCATTCTGTTTCTGTTTACTTTGTAGCCAGTACAGTTGTACTTTCGTTTTGCAGAGACATTGCCTTTACCTTTCCCTTTTGTTAATTTTTGGTTTAAGTATTACATACCTTTTTACCTGCACACTGCCTCCCGATGGAGTCTGCATATTGGGATCACAACAAACCATCCTCGTCTCACCTGACACATTCCGACTTTTACAAAGCAATTAACTACCTGCTGCCATCTACTGACATGGAGTATTACGTGGTTACCCTGCCGAGTTTTACAAAGCGGCACAGTGGTTGAAAAGCACTGATGTAACGTATGCATGCAACTCATACCATAACCATAACCATATATTGTCCCAAAAAAGGCAGCTGCCACCAAAACAACTATTCTCCATTCTCTTCTAAGCTCAACCACAGGTCAACTGGAGCAAAAAAAACACAAAAAAAACACAACATAAACAAGATATTCCCGTGCCTGTGGGATAATTGTGTATTGATTATAAATAATGGAATGGCTTTGCAGCAGATTATAATGAAGAGTGTACTGCAGTATTTCCCTGATGAGAGGATCCGCCTCGCCACAGGGAAGCGGTTTTGCAGACTAATGATAATGCAAAGCATATGCAGCTTTTATTTTGACGTGTAATTATTTACAGTAGATGCTATTATTCCAAATATTTTTGAATTGCTTGTTTACTTCCATGACATGTAACCTAAATATGATCAGATGTTGCGTTTCCCCCCTGCAGTTTAAACAAGGAAAAATACCTTAACTAAGCTGATGTATGCTGTTTGAGAACAAGTCAAGAGTAATTGAATTTTAGCGTATATTATATTAATTTTACAGCACAGATCTTCAACAGGTGGACAACAAATTGCTTGACAGATGAGGATTGTTACGGCAACGTCACTTTTAGTTCATGTCACACACTTCTTATGTCTCCCATGCAGCAGTGTGACATGGAAGTGAAAATAAACATCATAAAAACCTCAGAAAGGATAAAACAGCAACCACATATGTTATCTATTTTTTGATAATCGCAAACAACACTCAATAAAACTTAAGAGTATTAATATTCATGAAAGCTAGATCGGTCATTTATTCTGTGCCGTTACAGGATCTGGTGGAAAAAGAAGTTATGCTTTGCTAACTAGCCTAGGACAACGTTTTAAGAAGGTAAAACCCTGAAAGACAACAATATGGGTTAAAGAATATGTACACAATAACCACAGGGATAAAATCAAGTGTAACTGAGAGTCTTATAAATATTAATATTATTTAGTTTATTCCAGTCAGGCAGGATGTAGCGCCTGGTGCTTTTATTGTGAAAATTGGTGCGGCTTGTATACTGGTGCGCTCTATAGTACAAAAAATATGGTAATTGATTTGGTTGTTGTTGTTTTTTTTACAGTTAATGTCAAACTGTCAGCGGTCAAACATTTGCACTAATCAGAACTCTTAAGACCGCAAATAGCATTAGGACGGTTACACTAAATAAGTGAAACAACGTTTCATCTACAGATAATCATCTACAGATTATTATTTACATGCAGCCAGGAAGAAGAAGCTGTTGTAGCGTGCATACACACACATTTTTTTCATTAAAAAAATATGGAGGCACACCACCAGCAGAAAATGTTAAAAAATGAAACTCCACCAGGTTGCTGTGCCTTATTTTGAGTTTGTTGTTGTTTTCCTGTGTGTAGTGCTTTAGTTCCTGTCTTGCGCTGTTATTATTATTAGTATTACTATTATTATGGGACGGCGTGGCGAAGTTGGTAGAGTGGCCGTGCCAGCAATCGGAGAGGTTGCTAGTTACTGGGGTTCAATCCCCACCTTCTACCATCCTAGTCACGTCCGTTGTGTCCTTGGGCAAGACACTTCACCCTTGCTCCTGATGGGTGCTGGTTAGCGCCTTGCATGGCAGCTCCCGCCATCAGTGTGTGAATGTGTGTGTGAATGGGTGAATGTGGAAATACTGTCAAAGCGCTTTGAGTACCTTGAAGGTAGAAAAGCGCTATACAAGTATAACCCATTTATTTATTTATTTATTTTGGTGGCCCTTCCTGTTTTGTTGGTGTTTTCCTGTAGCAGCGTCACGCCTTCCTTTGAGTGCTATTGCCTGACCTGCTTTGTATTGGCAAACAAGACTATTTCAGTTGTGCGGACGCTATCCTTCTTTGTGGGGACATTGTTGATTGTCATGTCATGTACGGATGTACTTTGAGTACCACGCTGTAAGTCTTTGCTGTCGTCCAGCATTCTGTTTTTTTTTTTACTTTGTAGCCAGTTCAGTTTTACTTTCGTTTTAAATTGACGTCCCTATGCTTCAGTGCCTTTTTCCTTTCCCTTTTGTTCATTTTTGGTTGAAGCATTACATACCTTTTCACCTGCACGCCGTCTCCCGCTGTGCTCTGCATATATTTTGATCACGACAAACCATCCTCGACGCGTTCCGACTTCTACAAAGCAATGAACTACCTGCTGCCACCTACTGATATGGAGTGCTACATGGTTACCCTGCCAAGCTATGTACAGCACAGACACTAGACAACGGCACATTATTTGCAGATTATAATTGCTAATTTTCCAAAAATATTTTTTGGACCAATTAGGTAAAGTTGGATAATTTCCCACGGCACACCAGACAATATTTCTCACATGGTTAAAAACACTGCACTACATCACCATGACAACACATGTACAGTACATGCAAGAACTGCTTGGGTTGAGCATCTTTTTCAAATTTAAAGTGTTTAACAAGATCGTCTTATTTTCATCCTAGGTATTATTGTAGCGCACCATCGAAGAGCAGAGATGTTGTGTGGCATCGCCACATCTTAACACGAGACCACCCTGACTAACTCTTTAGCTTCCTCACCACGAGAAAACATTCCTCCACTCTCGGAATCCCCATTGAGGGATATCGTCCGTATTTTTCATATGCCTCTTTCAGCAATATAAATTGCTGGCTACATCAGTCGCTATCATGGGTACCCTGGAGAGAGACAGAAGGAGCAAGAAAGATGGAGAGGGGACACACACTGGGAAAAACCTCGGGAGGCGGTATGTGTGTGTGTGTGTGTGTGTGTGTGTGTGTGTGTGTGTGTGTGTGTGTGTGTGTGTGTGTGTGTGTGTGTGTGTGTGTGTGTGTGTGTGTGTGTGTGTGTGTGTGTGTGTGTGTGTGTTCTTGTATTTCTACCCTTCTTGAGACATCAACAAGGAAAAGTACCTTCCAAGTGAGGACCGGTGAACAAGTTAGGACATAAATCATGGTCCCAATACGGAAAACCATTGCATCTAATAAATAAATAAAAATGTCTCATTTGCACCCCTGGTGGTGAAATCCATCAAAATTAGGGTGGTCCCAAAAAGGAGGGATTTTCAAATTGACAGTGTGTCGGTTTTAAAAGTGCTCCCTCTCTGGTCAACATATGAAATAACAAGTGTGTGTAAAAATTCAAAATGCTCCCCCTCTGGCCAACATATGAAATAACAAGTGTGTGTGAAAATGTCCAGTGCTCCCCCTCTGGCCAACATATCTTTTTTTTTTTTTTTTTAAATAATGTCCTGCCCATCTTCTCAGGCAAATCATATAGTAGATGTAGATGCCCATATCGGCTGTTCAGATTTACTTTACAAAAGAGAAGTGTAGGATACTTCTCTTGTTGACTTATTTGTATTCGACTTTATTAAATGTATTTATATTATCATTTGGTGCAGCCGGGCCGGAGCAGGAGGGGATAGAAAGAGAAAAAAAAAGAAGACAGAGGGGGGGATTGTGGGGACAAGAGGGGGATTAGACAGAGACACAAAAACAACAACAGCAAACACAACAACAACAACAACAATAGAGCAACATCAGCAAATACGACATGTACAAATATGATGGTAAAAGTAATAGCAAATAAGCAGTTAGTGAAAATGAAAAATAATACAGAAATGACAATGAGCATTATTACATTAAAAATTAAGCAATATGAGTACCAATAGAAATTGCGCTATTGATAATAAACAATACCAATAATTTACCGTTATTATCAACAATACAATTGTTCAAATGCAACAATACATATACGTAATGATAGCTTGAGATACGAAAGAATGCAGAAAATTGGAGGGGAAGAAAGAGAAGCAACCTACATTAACCTTGTAGATTGTTATAGTAACAATAGGTTAAGCTTTGTCAGTGTGCCATGTGTTACACCCAGTTTACCCTAGGGCAGCAACGTTAATATATGTTTGGTGAAACGTGATTATGTGCATGAGTGTATGTGTGCATATGTACTTGTATATGTACAGTATGTGTATATGTGTGCTTGTACAGTGAATGTATATGTACAGTATGTGTATATGTTTGTTTGTACAGTGAATGTATATGTATAGTATGTATATGTGTGTGTTTGTACAGTGAATGTATATGTACAGTATGTGTATGTGTGTGTTTGTACAGTGAGTATTTATGTACAGTATGTGTATATGTATGTTTGTACAGTGAATGTATATGTACAGTATGTGTATACAGTATGTTTGTATAATGAGTGTGCGTGTGGATGTACGAACTTTGAGTGTGTAAATATGTACTGTATTTGTATATGTATGTGGGAGCGTAGGCACCTATGTATGTGTGTATGTATGCAAGTGAGTATATGTGAATCTGCATGTACAATACATTTGACTCCCAGTGTGTGCGGGAGCCAGAGTACGGCCCCAGCCTCCCCGAGAGCTCAACCCACAAACAGTAGGTGTGGTGCCCAGGGAACCAGGGACCACCGCCCCCACGCAGCCAAGCCGGACAGCGACAGGAACCCCAGAGCCCGGCCCACCGTGCCGCCCACAAGGGCCAGCAGCAGGCCTCAGACAGACGCACCCGGCAGAGGACAAGGCACGAGAAAAGCAGGGGGAAGCCAGACCCCAAGCCAGCGAGAGACCCCACCCCACACGGGCAGAAAGGCGGGACGCCCCGCCCGAGGGGCCCGGAGACCCCCCTCAACCGGACGGGAAGACCGCCCCCGCCCCACCGGCAACCGGGCCCCCACGAGCCCACACCCCACCCCCGGAGAGCGCGGCGAGGCCAGCCCCAGGCCACCCCACCCAAACCGGCCGCCACAGGACCACCCAGCACAGGGCCACAGGAACCACCCACCCCACCCGCAGGGACCCCAACGATGGAGATAGAAAAACCAGCAACCGCCCCGTCGAGTCCCCCCCCTGAGGTAGGGGGAAATAAATAAATAAATAAAAAATAATAATAATATTAATAAAATATATTAAAAAACTATAATTTAAAAAAAAAAAGAATTAAAAGAAGATCACATGCATGCTGACACACAACGTCGCCGCCCCAACAACTGGCCAACTCGCAGCACCTCGGAATATCTGGCCAACATATGTAATAACAAGTGTGTGTAAGAAATTGAAATGCGGGCGCATTTTAATTTAAATAAATTAAAATAAAAAATAAATATGTATATAGAGACATACTGTAATAACTTGAAGTAAATAATGAAGATTAAAAATAAATTACAAACAAAAAATTAAAAAATTAAAAAAATTAACTAACAGCAGTCTTGTTCTCACAATGTGTCAACTTTGTTCTTGTAAAATTGGGAACAATTTCTCATATTTTTTATGTTTCTGTAATATTACAATATTTTCTGGTAAAATTATTACTTTTTTATACAAAAGTATTACTTGTTAATGCAAAATAGTGACATTTGTCATATAAAATTCTGACTTTTATTACAATATTGCCAATTTATTTGTTGTTCTTGTAAAAATATGATATTTTTTGAGTAAAATTATGACTTTTGTCATCATTTTGCCAAGTAAAATTCCGATTATTATTCTAATATTGCCAACATTTTAAAGTTTTCCTTTAAAATTGTGACTTTTGTCAAGTAAAATTACGACTCCTTTCATAAAATTGCCCACATTTTAAGCTTTTTTTGTAAAATTGCGACTGTTATTGAGTAAAATTCCAACTTTTATCATAATATTGCACAAATGTTCAGTTTTTCTTGTAAAATTTTGACTTGCGTTGAGTAAAATTATGAATTTTATTATAATACTGCCAGAATTCTAAGTTTTTCTTGTGAAATTGTGACCTTTTTCTTGTGAAATTCCAACTCATTTTTCACAACAAGCTTTTTAATATTTGCATAGTATGTATATATTACTAATGCTGTAAATACAAATCTGTATATATCTAGAAATGGTGGTCCTAAAGAGGTAGGCATTTTTCTCAGGTCTCAAGAAGGTAACAAATACAAGAATGTGTGTGTGTGTGTGTGTGTGTGTGTGTGTGTGTGTGTGTGTGTGTGTGTGTGTGTGTGTGTGTGTGTGTGTGTGTGTGTGTGTGTGTGTGTGTGTGTGTGTGTGTGTGTGTGTGTGTTCTGGCAATGCTTACTTAATGGGGACATCGCTCTGTTTACACAGTCACCTTTAGGGGACCTCTGACGGTATGGGGACAAACAAAACAGGTCCCCTAAAAGGGAAATATTTTTAAATGATAGTCAGGTCCATTCTGAAGATACCTAAGTGATTTTTAAGCTTTGGCCCATAAAACATGTTTACTGGTTAGTTTGAGTGTGAGACATCATTGGGCTCATCAATTTGGGTTACTTTGTTTACGTGTTTCAAATATTGGTAAAAGAGAAAATTAATTTTCTTGAAAAGTGAAACATTTGTTATCCTGGCATTATAGTACTGTGATTCTGTATGGTATCCATCCTTAGTTAAAACTAATATATTTTTCCAAAAACAAAATCTGGTTTAGTGTTCCTTAGGATGACATTTTCATACAGCATGATTATAAAACATTATTACCTGAAAGTATGATTCACATTCAGAATTGTCCATCATTCTATATGTGGTAGTTGGAGTTGCAGACAACGTCATTACTGCTAAATAGCAGTTTTTAATAATGTCACAGAAGATGCAGGATTTGCTTTAACATTTAAGTGGTGAAACTTCCTATAAGAGGACAGCTGTAGTGCTGTATTCTGAGGATCATGTCATATTTAATTAGATTTTTTTATTTTTTTTTAATGGTCCTCAGTAGTCATGTACAAATGTCTGTTTATTATGCAAAATTATTTAAATGTGGTCCCCATGAACCATATTAACTCTTTTTCCCCAGGGTCCCCAGTAAGAATGATCAGCACATTACTTCATCAATCCAGAGATTTAAAGACGTGTATGAGCTAACTGGGCAGTGGCAATGCTTACTTAATGGGGACATCGCTCTGTTTACACAGTCACCTTTAGGGGACCTCTGACGGTATGGGGACCAAAAAACAGGTCCCCTAAAGCAGTGGTCCCCAACCACCGGGCCGAGGCCTGGTAGCGGTCTGTGGATCGATTGGTACCGGGCCGCACAAGAAATAAAAAAAAATTATAATAATATTTATATTTGTATTTTTATTTTTATTTTTTTTTAAAATTAAATCAACATAAAAAATACACGATACACTTACAATTAGTGCACCAACCCAAAAAACCTCCCTCCCCAATTTACACTCATTTACACTCATTCACACAAAAGGGTTGTTTCTTTCTGTTATTAATATTTCTGGTTCCTACATTATATATCAATATATATCAATACAGTCCGCAATGATACAGTCCGTAAGCACAAATTGATGTGTATTTTTTTATGACAAAAATGTTTTTTTTTTAAATCTTTTTTAATTTATTTTAAATTTCTTGTGCAGCTCGGTACCAATCGATCCATGGACCACTGCTTTTGGTCGTATTCTGGACATCTATGTTGGTGAATCTTTTGCAATTTGTTTAATGAACAATGGAGACTGCAAAGAAGAAAGCTGTAGGTGGGATCGGTGTATTAGCGGCTGGCTGCAGCAACACAACCAGGAGGACTTTGACTTGGATAGCAGACGCGCTATCTGATGCTAGCCGCCGACCGCATCGATGATCGGGTGAAGTCCTTCATCGCGCCGTCGATCGCTGGAACGCAGCTGAGCACGGGTGTTGATGAGCAGATGAGGGCTGGCGTAGGTGGAGCGCTAATGTTTTTATCATAGCTCTGACGAGGTCCTGTAGCTAAGTTAGCTTCAATGGCGTCGTTAGCAACAGCATTGCTAGGCTTCGACAGGCGGCACAGCATTAACCGTGTGGTTACAGGTCCAGTGTTTGGTTCGGTGTCTCCTGATAGTAGTATTGTTGATCTTCTGTCTATCCTTCCAGTCAGGGGCTTATTTCTTTTGTTTCTATCTGCATTTAAGCATGTTGCTATCACGTTAGCTCCGTAGCTAAAGTGCTTCACCAATGCATTGTCGTGGAGATAAAAGTCACTGTGAATGTCAAATACGCGTTCTCGACTCTCATTTTCAAGAGGATATAGTATCCGAGGTGGTTTAAAACACAAATCCGTGATCCACAATAGAAAAAGGAGAAAGTGTGGAATCCAATGACCCCTGTACTTAAGTTACGGTCAGAGCGAAAAAAGATACATCCTGCACTGCACTCTAGTCCTTCACTCTTATGTTCCTCATCCACGAATCTTTCATCATCGCTCAAATTAATGGGGTAATCGTCGCTCAGTTAGCTCATACACGTCTTTAAATCTTTGGATTGATGAAGTAATGTGCTGATCATTACAAAAAAACAGGTCCCCTGAATGGAAACCTTTTTAAATGATAGTCAGATCCATTCTGAAGATGCCTAAGTGATTTTTAACCTTTGGCCCATAAAACATGTTTACTGGTTAGTTTGAGCGTGAGACATTTGCACAGCAACCCAAATGCATCTGTCCAAATTTGTGTGAATTATGCAAAATTATCTAAATTTGGTCCCATGAACCATATTAACTCTTTTTCCCCAGGGTCCCCAGTAAGAATGATCAGCACATTACTTCATCAATCCAGAGATTTAAAGACGTGTATGAGCTAACTGGGCAGTGGCCATTTTACCTCATTTTGTTTATGCCTCCACAACCTGTAGAAAGGGTGGTCCCCACAAGTGATGATTAAAAACGTGGTCCCCATTCTAAATGATAACTAGCGTGTGTGTGTGTGTGTGTGTGTGTGTGTGTGTGTGTGTGTGTGTGTGTGTGTGTGTGTGTGTGTGTGTGTGTGTGTGTGTGTGTGTGTGTGTGTGTGTGTGTGTGTGTGTGTGTGTGTTCTGGCAATGCTTACTTAATGGGGGACATCGCTCTGTTTACACAGTCACCTTTAGGGGACCTCTGACGGTATGGGGACAAAAAACAGGTCCCCTAAAGGGAAACCTTTTTTAAATGATAGTCAAATCCATTCTGAAGATGCCTAAGTGATTTTTAAGCTTTGGCCCATAAAACATGTTTACTGGTTAGTTTGAGTGTGAGACATTTGCACAGCAGCAACAACTTTCTTTCTTTTTTTTTTAAATGGTCCTCAGTAGTGTGGAAGGATGCATATGTGTTTAAGAGTTCTTTCTTTTTACATAGCCATGTTTAGGGTAGCTAGTACTTTTCCTTTTAATTTTTTTACTAGTCTCTCTTTGTCTTCAGATTGTTTGTTCAGTGTCTTACGTTGGAATGTGAAG
This sequence comes from Entelurus aequoreus, assembly GCF_033978785.1. Lineage (NCBI taxonomy): Eukaryota > Metazoa > Chordata > Actinopteri > Syngnathiformes > Syngnathidae > Entelurus > Entelurus aequoreus. The sequence goes on from NC_084749.1 coordinate 21,685,267, forward strand.
ACCTCCCCCACTGGTTTCTTATCAGTGGTGCGAGGGGGGGGCATGGGGGTTTTCTTTGTGTGAAAATAAGTTGGTTTTTCCCTTGGAATGCCAGATCAACTAGAGCAGCCGATATAAATGTATTGATTAAGTTGATCTCCTGAAATGTCAGTAAAACTTGAAAATATTCCAATTCTGTCTTGATGGTCCTTCTTACTCAGCATATATGTCATCAAAACAACTTGGGATTGACCAGTATCTTAGATTCCCTTGGAGGAAGAACTGGTCCGACGCAACAGTAGTCACTTACAAATTTGTGTGAATTATGCAAAATTATTTAAATTTGGTCCCAATGAACCATATTAACTCTTTTACCCCAGGGTCCCCAGTAAGAATGATCAGCACATTACTTCATCAATCCAGAGATTTAAAGACGTGTATGAGCTAACGTGGCAGTGGCCATTTTACCACTTTTTTTTTTATGCCTCCACAACCTGTAGAAAGGGTGGTCCCCACAAGTGATGATCAAAAACGTGGTCCCCATTTCAAATGATAACCAGTATGTGTGTGTGTGTGTTTGACCAGAACATTTTCTAACACAGCGGAGGCGTGTGTGTAATTTTCACTTGGGAATTTGTGCATTGTTTTCATCCAAGCCGAATGCGCGGCAGCACTTATGGGGCCGTGTAAATCATGCGTAGAGTTGCGGGAATTGCGAGCGCCTTGGAAGAACAACGCATGTTAGCCGAGTATTTATCCACGCGTGACCGCAGTGGGTGTTTAAGGTTGCACAATAGAAGGCGTTTCCTCCTCTCCAAACATGGAAGAAGCAAAAAAAAAAAGAAGCTACAGTACAGCGTTTGATATTAGAGATGCCAAAAAAAAAAAAACGACAAAGAATGAGAGCGAGACTGGGGCACGAGTGGGAGGAGGAGAGTGTTTGCATGTAGGCTCACACTGGCTACGATTCTTCAAGTCATTTGTGGGCGACTGTAATTGAATGTATGGTGCGGTAACCACGATGCCCACACATCCTGAGAGTCGGATTCTGTTCTGTGGCGTTCGTGCTGGATGGGGGATTCATCAAGTGCAACCTCTTCATCCTTAAAGGGGAACTGCACTTTTTGTTGTAGTTTTATCCATCATTCACAATCATTATGTAAGACAAGATTACATATGTTTTTCTTTTTTATGCATTCTAAATTAGAGATGTCCGATAATGCTTACGGGTACTTTGCTAGTCCTTTATTGGACAGGCATCAACTTGCAGTCCACGCTTATGTGTGACTGCCATCTACTGCTCACACTTATAATTCCACCATGTACCAAATAACATCGCTTCAACGTCTGTAAACTAGGAATGTCCGATATTATCGGCCGATAAATGCTTTAAAATGTAATATCGGAAATTATCGGTATTGGTTTCGAAATTATCGGTTTCAAAAAGTAAAATTCATGCCTTTTTAAAACGCCGCTGTGTACACGGACGTAGGGAGAAGTACAGAGCGCCAATGAACCTTAAAGGCATTTCATTTGCGTGCCGGCCCAGTCACATAATATCTACGGATTTTATCACGCGCAAGTGAATGCAAGGCATACTTGATCAACAGCCATACAGGTCACACTGAGGGTGGCCGTATAAACAACTTTAAAACTGTTACAAATATGCGCCACACTGTGAACCCACACCAAACAAGAATGACAAACACATTTCGGGAGAACATCCGCACCGTAACACAACATAAACACAACAGAACAAATACCCAGAACCCCTAGCAGCACTAACTCTTCCGGGACGCTACAATATACACCCCCTGCTACTCCCTACCCCCCCACGTCAACCCCGCCCCCCCAACCCCACCCACGTCAACCTCCTCATGCTCTCTCAGGGAGAGCATGTCGCTAATTCCAAGCTGCTGTTTTGAGGCATGTTAAAAAAAAAGAATGCACTTTGTGACTTCAATAATAAATATGGCAGTGCCATGTTGGCATTTTTTTCCATAACTTGAGTTGATTTGTTTTGGAAAACCTTGTTACATTGTTTAATGCTTCCAGCGGGGCATCACAACAAAATTAGGCAAAATAATGTGTTGATTCCACAACTGTATATATCGGTATCGGTTGATATCAGAATCAATAATTAAGAGTTGGACAATATCGGAATATCGGATATCGGCAAAAAAGCCATTATCGGACATCTTTATTCTAAATAGTAAGTGAATGCGATCAGAAGTCCGCTTACATGGGAGCATATGGGTGTCGCTCTGTTCTGCCCATAAAGCTCTTAAAAACATCCAAACACCTTCATTAAGGTTTTATATACTTGATGAAAGTACTAAACCCAAAACCAGTGAAGTTGGCACATTGTGTAATTCGTAAATAAAAACAGAATACAATGATTTGCTTACTTTTCAACGTATATTCAATTGAATAGGCTGCAAAGACAAGATATTTAATGTTCAAACTGAGAAACTTTTTTTTTTGTTGCAAATAACCTGTTATGGATAGGAGGGGAGGTGACGGCAACAGACACCAGGGGCCGGAAGTAGCTCTATAGATTTATTATATATATTCACCATATACACTACCGTTCAAAAGTTTGGGGTCACATTGAAATTTCCTTATTCTTGAAGGAAAAGCACTGTACTTTTCAATGAAGATAACTTTAAACTAGTCTTAACTTTAAAGAAATACACTCTATACATTGCTAATGTGGTAAATGACTATTCTAGCTGCAAATGTCTGGTTTTTGGTGCAATATCTACATAGGTGTATAGAGGCCCATTTCCAGCAATGGTACAATGTGTTTGCTCATTGGCTCAGAAGGCTAATTGATGTTAAGAAAAGCCTTGTGCAATCATGTTCACACATCTGAAAACAGTTTAGCTCGTTACAGAAGCTACAAAACTGACCTTCCTTTGAGCAGATTGAGTTTCTGGAGCATCACATTTGTGGGGTCAATTAAACGCTCAAAATGGCCAGAAAAAGAGAACTTTCATCTGAAACTCGACAGTCTATTCTTGTTCTTAGAAATGAAGGCTATTCCACAAAATTGTTTGGGTGACCCCAAACTTTTGAACGGTAGTGTATATATATATAATAATCAAGCAATCGAATATAAACAAAGGACATGGAGTGTGAACTAGATCCAAAAGTGTATGTGGTGTGTGGCTATGTGTGTGATTAGCTGAGGTGTGTGTTACCAAATGTTGTCTGGAGCAAAGGAACACGGAAGTCCGTGGGGCAGGCAGATGATCCAGGGCGAGCGAGAGGCGTCGAGAGGAACGTGTCCAAGCGGGAGGTCGAGAATCTAAAAGGGCAGTCTGTGAGGCAAGGGGAACAACAGGGGATCACAGGAGAACAACGGGAAGCGCTGCGGGAAGACAACAGGATCATCAGACACGACGGAAAAACACGGAAGTCACAGGGGAAGAGCGAGTTCACGGGATGGAAGCCAGACACCGGATGCTTACAAAGGTAAAAATAGATTATATTCCGGCACGGCATGGCAGGTTGTGCGGGTTTATGAAGGCAGCTCGTTCATCCCAGGCAGGTGCGAAGATTGCAGATCTCCTGCAGCCACGCGGAGGTGTGCCCGCAGCGGAGAGGGAACACCCGTGGGCGTGGCCCGCGGTGCTGTCACTGAAGCGCACAGATGGATGAGCGGCGGTGGCAGGAGTCTGAGCCGTAACATAACCATTACCTTAGAATTAAATGGCAGCAACACATTGCAAAAAAGTTGGCACAGGGGGCATTTTTACCACTGTGTTACATGGCCTTTCCTTTTAACAACACTCAGTAAACTTTTGGGATCTGAGGAAACCAATTTTTGAAGCTTTTCAGGTGGGATTATTTCCCACTCTTGCTTGATGTACAATTGTTGTATTTTACACTTCATAATGCGCCACACATTTTCAATGGGAGTCAGGTCTGGACTACAGGCAGGCCAGTCTAGTACCCGCACTCTTTTACTATGTGGCTTGGCATTGTCTTGCTGAAATAAGCAGGGGCGTCCATGATAACGTTGCTTGGATGGCAACATATGTTGCTCCAAAACCTGTATGTACCTTTCAGCATTAATGGTGCCTTCACAGATGTGTAAGTTACCCATGTCTTGGGCACTAATACACCCCCATACCATAACAGATGCTGGCTTTTGAACTTTGCGCCTATAACAGTCAGGATAGTTATTTGCATCGTTGGTCTGCAGGACACGATGTCCACAGTTTCCAAAAACAATTTGAAATGTGGACTCGTCAGACCACAGGACACTTTTCCACTTTGCATCAGTCGGCGTTTCTAGGTGTTGTTGATAAATGGCTTTCACTTTGCACAGTAGAATTTTAATTTGCACTTACAGATGTAGCGGCCAACTGTAGTTACTGACAGTGGTTTTCTGAAGTGTCCCTGAACCCATGTGGTAATATCCTTTACACACTGATGTCGCTTTTTGATGCAGTACCGCCTGAGGGATCCAAGGTCACGGGCATTCAATGTTACGTGCAGTGATTTCTCCAGATTCTCTGAACCTGTTGATGATATTGCAGACCGTAGGTGGTGAAATCCCTAAATTAAATGTTGTTCTTAAACTGTTCGACAATTTGCTCACGCATTTGTTCACAAAGTGGTGACCCTCGCCCCGTCCTTGTTTGTGAATGACTGAGCATTTCATGAAGCTGCTTTTATACCCAATCATGGCACCCACCTGTTCCCAATAAGCCTGTTCACCCGCGGGATGTTCCAAATAATAAGTGTTTGATGAGCATTCCTCAACTTTCTCAGTCTTTTTTGCCACTTGTGCCAGCTTTTTTGAAACATGTTGCAGGAATCAAATTCCAAATGTGCTGATATTTGCAAAATATAACAACCCGTTCAAACGTTAAGTATTTTGTCTTTGCAGTCTATTCAATTGAATATAGGTTGAGAAGGATTTGCAAATCATTGTATTCTGTTTTTATTTACCATTTACCATCTTGAGGAAAACATCAGTAGAAGAAGACGCAAAATAGAATACCAACGGAATACCTTCTTTTTCTCTCGTTTTCAAGTCTGCTCTTCTTTCAGCTTTTTTTCCGCAGGTTCTGACTCAGTCTTTCTCCCCTCGAGGGTGATCCTGATTCTATGGATCATATTTGGCTTGAGTCTTACATTTTTTACATTCAAACTCTGTCGAAGTTGAAACTCTGTTGAAACTCTGAACCATTTAAAATTATTGCTGCAGATTTTACCACTGTTTTTTACAGAAAAAAAATTGCCAGACTTTTACTCTAAATTATATTATGATTTTTTTTTATTATTATTATTTTTACAACATATTATTGTAAATACAAATACAGTACAGATGTTTAATTTTATTTTGGAAACTCAGCTGCCAGTTTTTTATCATAATAAAATGTGGTACCATGAAATGATCAACCGTGGATTTTACAGTAAAAAAAAAAAAAACTGATACATATTTTTACTGTAATAAAACAAACATTGGTCGTTTTTTTTTTTTCAACTTACAGTAATATGCTGTTAAAAAACTCCTTAAATTTTACAGTAAAATCTATTGGTCATTTTATAGTGTACAATTTGATGGATAACTTGCTTCAAAATCATAAATTAAGGAGATATTTAAGTATTTATTTGGATTTTGACCAACAAAGTTAGATGATATAATATTCAATGTCAAAGTAAAAAAAAAAACTCATACCTTTAGTAAGAAAATAAGAAAGTAGAGAAAGAAAATATAAGGTATTTTGTTGACACATTTTATTTCCAGGCTTTTGCTGGCCATATAAAATGGCGTGGAGGGCCAGATCTGGCCCGTGGGCCTTGAGTTTGACACCTGTGCACTAGACACACCAATTAGCTTTTTTATAGATGTACAATAAAACTCCTCATAGGAAGTCGCCATTTGTCATAACTTTGTGACATGATACAATGCACATTAATGAACATATCAAACAGAAAAGTGACAAATTGTAGCCAAAGGCTGATTTCCATCAGCATCTCATTGCAAAGAAACAAGCCCAGGGCTCCCACTAATTCAGCGTTATAGTGAGTTGTATTTTTCATGCACTTAATTTTGCTGTATTTATCTGGCACGAATGGAAAGCCGGTCCCCGAAAATAATGCCAACATTAAACCGGTCCGTGGCGCAAAAAAGGTTGGGGACTACTGTTCTAAACTGTATTGAAACTCATTAGAAAACCAGCCTAAAATCACCACTGTGTTCATTTTAGGGGGAATTTTATCTGTCAAAATCATTTTTAGGTCCATAGCTATGAAATAAGTGCTAATGTTGGGCCCTTTGAATTATAAATGGCAAGCACAGTCTTAACAAATGCAATTTAGTGAGCTGTGCGTTATAAAATATGCTACGATATGCTAAGTTCCGTAACCCCCCGCCCCGCGACCCTGAAAGGGACAAGCGGTAGAAAATGGATGGATGCTAAATTTGTGTTATTGTTAAAATGGTCTTGAATCAAAATACAATTATGTCGGGTGTGAGGGCTGAAATTGCCTTTGAATCTGGTTTTGAAGGTAGAATACTGTCATTTTCGAAAGTATTCAAAATAATTATACTGTCGATTTGGGTCGAAGAAAAAATACAGCTCATTAGTGCAGGCAGCATCCATGTAATTATTATTATATTGCCCCATTCGTGACTCTCGGTCAAACACATTTATCTTGGTACTTTGTACCTCTACCTATATGCACAAAAAATATGTATTTTAATAGTTTGTAGCCCCATAAGCTTCACACTGATTACTCTAAAGTAAGTTTAATGTTGATAGTATCGTCCCTTGAAAAGACATACGGCCAGAACACTGATGCGTATTCTATTTTCCTATAAGCAATAATTATATGGTTATCAGATCACACTTAAAAGAGTTCATCATTCGTATGTTCACTGAGCTGTCTGGTGAGATAGTTTGAAGAATTGCGTTTGTTTTAGGCAACTTTAGAGGCATGTTTTTCCCCATCTCCCGACTTAAGAGGTTGCCCCGCATAACCTGTTCAGTCTCAATGGCATAGCAAAGCAAACAATAGTACTTCCGACTGGATAGTGTATTATTTCATCAGTGAATTCATAAATAAAACAAGCCATTCTAGAGTTGACTAATGGCTTCTGCCGGAACATGTTTTGTATATTTGTTTCACAAGCTGATAGATTGTGTCTGCTGTTGCTAATGGTCCTATGTCATTAAGCTTTAATAGTTGCATTACTATGTACAGTACACACTGGCTCACAGTGCGCATGGTCTTCATGAGGATTTTGGGTTTTAGTTCAACGACTATTTGTAGAGCGTGTTAGGTTTTAAACTCGAGAATTTTCCAAGTTATGATGCACGGGGCTATAACTATCATTTGGTTTATTGAATTAGAATTTGAATTCAGATTGCCTACATCGGGGGTCTAAAACTCATTTTAACTGGGTATTCATTTCGGAATCACGTTCTACAATTTGTTACCGACTTCTACCAGCATCCACAGTGACTCTGAGCAGAAGTAGGCCTTTAAGGGGAACTGCACTTTTGCCTGTCATTCAGAATCCTTATGTAAAAAAAGAACAGATAAGTTTTTATGCATTTTAAAGGCCTACTGAAATGATTTTTTTTTTATTCGAACGGGAATAGCAGATCCATTCTATGTGTCATACTTGATCATTTTGCGATATTGCCATATTTTTGCTGAAAGGATTTAGTAGAGAAAATCGACGATAAAGTTTGCAACTTTCGCTGATAAAAAAAAGCCTTGCCTGTACTGGAAGTAGCGTGACGTCACAGGAGGCAATATTCCTCACAATTTTCCTTTGTTTACAATGGAGCGAGAGAGATTCGGACCGAGAAAGCGACGATTAACCCATTAATTTGAGCGAGGATGAAAGATTCTTAGATGAGGAACGTTACAGTGAAGGATTAGAGAGGCAGTGATGGACGTATCTTTTTTCCCTCTGACCGAAACTTAGGTACAAGCTGGCTCATTGGATTCCACAGTCTCTCCTTTTTCTATTGTGGATCACGGATTTGTATTTTAAACCACCTCGGATACTATATCCTCTTGAAAATGAGAGTCGAGCACGCGAAATGGACATTTAAAGTGACTTTTATCTCCACGACAATACATCGGTGACACACTTAGCTACTGAGCTAACATGATAGCATCGTTCTCAAATGAAGATAGAAACAAAATAAATAAATCCCTGATTGGAAGGATGGACAGAAGATCAACAATACTATTAAACCATGTACATGTAACTACACGGTTAAAAATTCTCAGCCTGGTAAGGCTTAACAATGCTGTTGCTAACGACCCTAAGGCTAATTTAGCAACTTAGCAACCGGTGTTGTGCCTGAAACCTCACAGAACTATGATAAAAACATTAGCGCTCCACCTACGCCAGCCAGCCCTCATCTTCCCATCAACAGCCGTGCTCACCTGCGTTCCAGCGATCGACGGCGCGACGAAGGACTTCATCCGTGGGTTTGGCGGCAAGCATCGGCTAGGCGTCTGCTAGTCCTTGTTGTGTTGCTGTAAGTATTGTACTTAGCCGCTAATACACCGATCGATCCCACCTACAACGTTCTTCTTTGCAGCCTCCATTGTTCATTAAACAAATTGCAAAAGATTCACCAACACAGATGTCCAGAATACTGTGGAATTTTGTCGAAGAAAACAAGAGGTTTCTGTATCGGGTTCGACGGGGTCCAACCACTTCCGTGGATTTTGTGACGTCACGCGCATAAATCATATCCAAAGGAGTTTTTCAACCGGAAGTGTGGCGGGAATTTTAAAATTGCACTTTATAAGTTAACCCGGCCGTATTGGCATGTGTTTCAATGTTAAGATTTCATCATTGATATATAAACTATCAGACTGCGTGGTCGGTAGTAGTGGGTTTCAGTAGGCCTTTAAATAGTAAATAAATGCGATCAAAATGCTTACAATGGAGCCAACTGGAGTCGCTTTACTCTGCCAACAAAGCCCTTAATCCAAACACCTCAATTAAGGCACATTTATAATAACATTTAATATTTACGTATTTTGCTCATTCTAAGCATATGCGGCGCATTCATTTCAAAAACGAATCCGACGTTTGCTTTTTTCCCCCCAACAACTTCACTGATTACTGCTCACTGCAGACTTCATGAGAGCCAACCAACATAAAACATCAATCAATCAATGTTTACTTACAGTATATAGCCCTAAATCACAAGTGTCTCAAAGGACTGCACAAGCCCCAACGACATCAGGGCAAGGAAAAACTTAACCCAATGGGACAATGAGAAACCTTGGAGGGGACCGCAGTTGTGGGGACCCCAGCCCTGGGCGACCGGTGCAATGGACGTCGAGTGGATCTAGCATAATATTGTGAGAGTCCAGTCCATAGTGGATCTAACATAATAGTGAGAGTCCAGTCCATAGTGGGGCCAGCAGGATACCATCCCGAGCGGAGACAGGTCAGCTGCGCGGAGACGTCCCCAACCGATGCACAGACGAGCGGTCCACCCCGGGTCCCAACTTTGGACAGCCAGCGCTTCATCCGTGGCCACCGAACCTGTGCCCCCCCCTCCACGAAGGAGAGGGGGGCAGAGCAGAAAAGAAACGGCAGATCAACTGGTCTAAAAGGGGGGTCTATTTAAAGGCTAGAGTATACAAATGACTTTTAAGATGGGACTTAAATTCTTCACTTACTGGACAAGGTCTGCTGTCATTAGGATGCCGAATGACAGAATCGTGTTATAGTCCTGTTTAGATGAAGAATGAGATACACTGTAAATAAGTCATCCTCTCCGGCGGGCAGTCCCACGGTGACGTCATCGTCCTCGTCTCCGGCGGGCCTCCGCACGGCGCCGCCATCTTCCTCGCCGGCAGCGGCTCCTCCCATGACGCTGTCGTCGTCATCATCATCATCGTCGCCGCCGGCTCCGCGACCTTCTCCTTCTTGGCCAAGAAGGCCAAGAACCGTGTTATGGACTCCCCCGGCGCTGTCGGCAGCGATCCGCAGGACCCAGGTGTGGACCTTCGCGGCTGCTGGTGGGCCGGTACCGCACGCGACCTTCTACTCCTCGGCCAAGAAAGTGGCCGTCTTACGGACTCCCTCCGTGCTGTCGACAGCGATGCGCAGGACCCGGGCATGGACCTTTACGGCTGCTGGTGTTGTGACCGTTCTGTGGTCGCCCGCCTTGCCAGATGCAGCGGCGTTCAACGCGTCGCCCCCACCTGACTCTCCCTCGCTGGGACACTTGGCCTGGCGACCCACCGCCAAGTCCTCCCTCCACCCTCCCTTGACCTTTGAACTTTTTCTGTTTTGTTTCCAGGGGACATCTGGAATCTTCCCCTAAAGGGGCGGGGGGTACTGTGACGATCGGTCACTTCATTTCTGTTTGTGCTTCCTTGTTTTGTGTTTATTTCCTATCAGTGCTTTTATTTTGATTTCCATTTTCGGGGTACTGCGACGATCTGTCACTTCATTTCTGTTTGTGCTTCCTTGTTTTGTGTTTATTTCCTATCAGTGCTTTTATTTTGATTTCCATTTTCTGCATGTCTCCGCTGAGAGCCGTTTTCCCCTCACCTGCTGTTGATTGGCAGCCGGGCCACACCTGGTGCTAATCAGCAAGCTTCTTTTTATCCCTGCCTCGCCTGCTCCTCACCGCTCGAGGATTGACTATATGTTAAGAACCGTTTGCATGCATGACTCCTCTTCGTATGTTAATTGTATTACAATCATCTTACCTGCTCACCGTTCTCCTGGTTCCTGCATCTTGGGGTCACAAATACCGCTGCCATGCGAGTTCCCGACATCATCAGTATCGGTCTTGAGAAGCAGGAAGCTGTTGGTATCGGCTTGGAAAATACAAATCATGCATCTCTACAGTAGTCACCACCCAAATTTCGAGTATGCAACATGAAATGACAAAAGGAGAGGAAGTGTGTAATTTAGACACAGACAGCAGCTCTCTGCTAATTAATTTGTGTGACATCATTTGATGATGGCTATGTTATTTTTGCATGCAACACAAAGCATGCCTGCACTGCATTTAGAGCACACACACACACACACACACACACCAATACAGGAAAAAAGGCTGACTCACTACAGCTTCATCACTCAAGTGAGTTATGAGGGTGTTTACACACACACTGATTGATATTAACCCTCTTTGTTTAATCTCCTACACCAGCAGACCATACACACACATTCTCTCACAAACACTCACACACTCACACACACACACATCTATGCTTGCAGGGTTATGTTGGATTGGTGGAGGGTTGGGGAGTTGGGAGGGGGGGCAATGGGTGAACAATGCCCAAAGCTCATAGCACCCTCTGTTGATAACTTGCTGCATAATATTTTCAAATCATCCTTTTGATTTTTGAGAATGCCCTTCCAGGTTTTTTACTCGATTTGCTGTCAATAATTTATATATTTCAGAAAATATTACTTTGTGATCAAGTAGATTAGTTACAAGCCAAATGGGAAATCCTACAATAGAATAAAAACAGCACGTTTTAGCTACAGTTTAGGCAGTACCCTATATCAGTGGTCCCCAACCTTTTGTGCGCCATGGACCGGTTTTATGTAGGCATCATTTTCGGGGACCGGCTTTCCACTCATGCCAGATAAATACAGCAAAATTAAGTGCATGAAAAATACAACTCACTATAACCCTTAATTAATGGGAGCCCTGGGCTTGTTTGAAATCAGCCTTTGGCTACAATCTGTCACTTTTCTATTTGATATGTTCATTAATGTGCAATGTATCATGTCACAAAGCTATAACAAATGGTGACTTCCTATGAGGAGTTTTATTGTACATCTATAAACAAGCTTATTGGTGTGTCTAGTGCACAGGTATCAAACTCAAGGCCCACGGGCCAGATCTGGCCTTCCACGCCATTTTATATGGCCCACAAAAGCCTGGAAATATGCATCAACAATATACCTTATATTTTCTTT
>NC_084749.1:21702198-21839698 GCF_033978785.1 Entelurus aequoreus
TTCAGTCGTGAAATTCCCTCGCTCTTAAATATTCCAAAGTCAACTGTCAGCTTAATTATAAGAAAATGGAAGAGGTTGGAAACAACAGCAAGTCAGCCACGAAGTGGTAGGCCACGTAAAATGACAGAGAGGGGTCAGCGGATGCTGAAGCGCATAGTGCAAAGAGGTCGCCGACTTTCTGCACAGTCAGTTGCTACAGAGCTCCAAACTTCATGTGACCTTCCAATTAGCCCAATTAGAGCAGTGGAGACGCGTTTTCTGGAGTGATGAATCACGCTTTTCCATCTGGCAATCTGATGGACGAGTCTGGGTTTGGAGGTTGCCAGGAGAACGCTATATTTCGGACTGTAATGTGCCGAGCGTGAAATTTGGTGGAGGAGGAGTTATGGTGTGGGTTTTTTTTTCCGGAGTTGGGCTTGGCCCCTTAGTTCCAGTGAAAGGAACTTTGGATGCTCCAGGATACCAGAACATTTTGGACAATTCCATGCTCCCAACCTTGTGGGAACAGTTTTCACACTCACATTCACACACTAGGGCCAATTTTTTTGTGTGTTGCCAATCAACCTATCCCCAGGTGCATGTCTTTGGAGGTGGGAGGAAGCCGGAGTACCCGGTGGGAACCCACGCAGTCACGGGGAGAACATGCAAACTCCACACAGAAAGATCCCGAGCCCGGGATTGAACTCAGGACCTTCGTTTTGTGAGGCACATGCACTAACCCCCGTTCCACCGTGCTGCCCCATCAGTCAACTCATTTGTGTTAATTTTCAATCTATCAAGATTAGAGATGTCCGATAATGGCTTTTTTGCCGATATCCGATATTTCGATATTGTCCAACTATGAATTACCGATTCCGATATCAACCAATACCGATATATACAGTTGTGTAATTAACACATTATTGTGCCTAATTTTGTTGTGATGCCCCGCTGGATGCATTAAAAAATGTAACAAGGTTACCCAAAATAAATCAACTCAAGTTATGGAAAAAAAATGCCAACATGGCACTGCCATATTTATTATTGTAGTCACAAAGTGCTTTTTTTTTTTTTTTAACATGCCTCAAAACAGCAGCTTGGAATATGGGACATGCTCTCCCTGAGAGAGCATGAGGAGGTTGAGGTGGGCGGGGTTGGGGGGGGGGGGGGCGGGGTTGAGGTGGGGGAGTAGCGGGGGGTGTATATTGTAGCGTCCCGGAAGATGTATTGCTGCAAGGGGTTCTGGGTATTTGTTCTGTTGTGTTTTATGTTGTGTTACGGTGCGGATGTTCTCCGGAAATGTGTTTGTCATTCTATTTTGGTGTGGGTTCACAGTGTGGCACATATTTGTAACAGTGTTAAAGTTGTTTATACGGTCACCCTCAGTGTGACCTGTATGGCTGTTGACCAAGTATGTATTGGATTCACTTGTGTGTGTGAAAAGCCGTGGATATTATGTGATTGGGCCGGCACGCTCTGTACTTCTCCCTACGTCCATGTACACAGCGGCGTTTTAAAAAGTCATGAATTTTACTTTTTGAAACCGATAATTTTGAAACCGATACCGATAATTTCCGATATTACATTTTAAAGCATTTATCGGCCGATAATATCGGCAGTCCGATATTATCGGACATCTTTAATCAAGATTTTGAAAAATAATATCAAAATCAAATTACAGGATTTTATTTATGTAGTTTGCTCATTTTCCTCGACTGGTGCACTAATATCATGTGGTTTATTTATTTTTTTACATATGTAGCATCCTCTACAAGGATATAAATAATTGCTATTGCGACATCTAATGGACACATTTAGAACAGCAGTTTCTTACATTCAAAAATTTCGGCTCATTTTTACACTTGGCAAACTCATCTTGCGGGCCGGATAAAACCTGTCCTGATCCGGCCCGTGGGCCGTACGTTTGACACCCCTTATTAAATGCTTATAAATGGATGAAATAAGCAAAGTCATTGAAATCAGATTGAATGTACTTTACACGACTCTTCCATCAATTACAAGAGAGCAAGTACAAATGGATGAACAGGCAATCAGGGCTTACTGTATAAGCACATCATGCAGGAGTGTGGACACGAGTGAGTGTCTGAGTGCCTCTCACCTGCGATGTGGCTGTAGCGTGAAGGGTGCTTCAGTCAAACGCTGCTTATTTCCGCCGCTCAGCTCACTCACCGCCTCATTTGACGCGACGCTTGGCTGCCTGAACAGGTGGCGACATCAAAAGTCAAACTAACCATGTAACCATCCACCGAGGGGCCGCCGACCGTTCTATGGTACGCTGCGGCGCCGGGGACTGGAAATGGAGCGGAAGCCTGAGTTGGGGAGAAGCCGTGGTGCTGGAGACGTACTTGCATGCTCATTTGGTAAGGGGGCTGGAGACGTAGGTGACCTGACTTTGGTCTGGCATAAGGTGATCCGACCTCGTACTGGAGCCAAATGGGAGAAAGAAGTGACCGCAACTTGGAATGGCGTTGCACTAGTGTTGTAACGATACCAATATTTTGGTAACGGTACCGGTACTAAAATTATTTCGATACTTTTTGGTACTTTTTCTAAATAAAGGGGCCCACAAAAAAATTGCATTATTGGCTTTATTTGAACAAAAAATCTTAGGGTACATTAAACATATGTTACTTATTGCAGTTAAGTCCTTATGTATCGTAAGATTTGTTGTTAAAATAAAGCCAATAATGGCATTTTTTGTATTCCCCTTTATTTAGAAAAGCACTGAAAAGTATCTAAATAATTTTGGTACCGGTACCGGTACCAAAATATTGGTATCGGGACAACACTAGACGGGAGCATCGCGTGAACAAAAGTCTTTCAACTACAAATGTCCAATAATGGCATTTTTGCCGATATCCGAAATTCCGATATTGTCCAACTCTTAATTACCGATTCCGATATCAACCGATACTGATATATATAGTAGTGGAATTAACGCATTATTATGCCTAATTTTGTTGTGATGCCCCGCTGGATGCATTAAACAATGTAACAAGGTTTTCCAAAATAAATCAACTCAAGTTATGTAAAAAAAATGCCAACATGGCACTGCCATATTTATTATTGAAGTCACAAAGTGCTTTTTTTTTTTTTACATGCCTCAAAACAGCAGCTTAGAATTTGGGACA
This sequence comes from Entelurus aequoreus, assembly GCF_033978785.1. Classification (NCBI taxonomy): domain Eukaryota; kingdom Metazoa; phylum Chordata; class Actinopteri; order Syngnathiformes; family Syngnathidae; genus Entelurus; species Entelurus aequoreus. Next base: position 21,705,330 of record NC_084749.1, read on the forward strand.
TGAGGAAGTTGAGGTGGGCGGGGTTGGAGGGGCGGGGTTTTAGGGTAGGGGGTAGCGGGGGGTGTATATTGTAGCGTCCCGGAAGAGTTAGTGCTGCAAGGGGTTCTAGGTATTTGTTCTGTTGTGTTTATGTTGTTACGTTGCGGTTGTTCTCCCGAAATGTTTGTCATTCTTGTTTGGTGTGGGTTCACAGTGTGGCGCATATTTGTAACAGTGTTAAAGTTGTTTATACGGCCACCCTCAGTGTGACCTGTATGGCTGTTGACCAAATATGCATTGCATTCATTTGTGTGTGTGAAAAGCCGTAGATATTATGTGATTGGACCGGCACGCAAAGGCAGTGCCTTTAAGGTTTTTTGGCGCTCTGTACTTCTCCCTACGTCCGTGTACCACTCCGTACAGCGGCGTTTTAAAAAGTCATAAATTTTACTTTTTGAAACAGATACCGATCATTTCCGATATTACATTTTAAAGCATTTATCGGCCGATAATATCGGCAGTGCAATATTATCTCTAATTATCAACAATACAATTGTTTTAAATGCAACAATACATATATGTAATGATAACTTGAAAAACAAAAGAAAGTTATCATTACGTATATGTATTGTTGCATTTGAACAATTGTATTGTTGATAATAAAGGTAAAGTACTGGTATTGTTTATTATCAATAGCACTATTTCTATTGGTATTCATATTGCTCCATTTTTAGTGTAATAATGCTCATTGTCATTTCTGTATTTTTTTTTTTTTTTTTAATTTTCGCTAACTGCTTATTTGCTATTACTTTTACCATCATATTTGTACATGTCGTATTTGCTGATGTTGCTCTGTTGTTGTTGTTGTTGTGTTTGCTGTTGTTGTTTTTGTCTCTCTGTCTAATCCCCCTCTTGTCCCCACAATTCCCCCCTCTGTCTTCCTTTTTCTCTCTTTCTATCCCCTCCTGCTCCGGCCCGGCTGCACCAAATGATAATATAAATACATTTAATAAAGTCAAAATACAAGTAAGGCAACAAGAGAAGTATCCTACACTTCTCTTTTGTAAAGTAAATCTGAACAGCCGATATGGGCATCTACATCTGCTATATGATTTGCCCGAGAAGCTGGGCAGGACATTAAAAAAAAAAAAAAAAAAAAAAAAAAAAAAAAAAGAAAGCAGATAAATGAAGGGGAAGAAAGAGAATCCAACTATATTAACCTTGTAGATTGTTATAGTAACAATAGGTTAGGAACTATAAACATTTATCATGAAAAAAAAAACATATTTTTAAAAATAATGTGTATTGGAATAACAACACAAATGAGAATTTACTGAAAGGACAAACAAAGTAATCATTTGTAATGAATATGACGTAAATGCTCATCGAATCAAGTCAGCATTAAAAAAAAGCAGGACTTTGACATGTAGAGATGCTACAAATACAAAGCTATTCGGGTCAGTGTGACTTCTTTGTGTGTGTCTGCCTGGGGATGTAAAAGAGCACGAGGGACAGGTTCCATGTGTCGATATGTGTTCCGTGGAACCCGAAAGAGCAGCAAACACACCTTTGCAAGGCAACGTCTGCTGTTGTCTGTTACGGAGTGAATTACTTGGAAAGAAGGTCAGGCGTTGACATTTATCCTGAAAAAACTATCCAAACAGCTTGATCCAAGAAAAACTACAAGAGGGTTTATCAGTAAGAATCGAAAGAATCATGGCTTTGATTTTGAACTTGAATCTTTCTTCTATTCTAAGAATGTACAAGGTAGGGATGTGCTGATCAGTATCGGACATTTTTTGTGAAAATGTATCGCCAATTTATGCCTTTGAGTGCCAATCACAAACACCTATCTTCTCTGGCAGAATCATCAGCATAAGAACCGTGATCCGAAAATCCCTAGAACAAGGACCTGCCACACTGTATCTGTGTATCACAGTGGAGCTTGGATTTCCATACAACTACCGTATTTTCCGGACTGTAAGCCGATACTTTTTCCCATGCTTTGCCCTTGCGGCTTGTAAAACGGTGCAACTGTTTTTTCCAAGATGGCGGCGCTTCAGAGCAGCGGCTTCTTGCCAGCGCTCCTGGAAGTGTAGACCGATTTGGCAAAAATACCCCTCAATTCAGTCAATTTCATGGCTGGCTCACAGCGTGTTCACTCCGTGATCACTTACGACCGACTTACGATTCTGGATGTGGAGAGATCGGGCCATTTTGGGCTGAAAGATGCGTGTACGATGGACCTACTCGCTAGCTTGGGAATTCTTCGCGAGCTACATCCAGCAGTGGCCTTTGAAGCGGCGGCGTCGACTACCAGCGGAGACCGTCAGCGAAAGAGACGTAAGCGATGCGCTCGGAAGCAGAAGCGGGGGTGTCGGGCGGGGCTAACAACAAAGCTAAATGCGTTGTTGTTAGCGGGGCTAACGAAAAAGCTAAATGCTAATCCACAAAGAAGCGCTAATAAGGAGTCTGTTAAGCTAGAACTAGCCAGCGCCAGGCTGGATAATCCCTGCACACATAGCAATTCTCTTAGAATAATATACAACTCACATAATGTTTTTTCTGCGTCAGAGGTGGACATGCATTTTACTGAGGTGGCAAACAATCTAAAAATTCCTGTCATATCAATTCCTAGATATGGTCGAAATTATTTAAAGTGCACTATGCATAATAAACGTAACATTATTAATATTGCTACTACGGATACTTTCAACAAAAACTCCTCAAAACAGCCCACTACCTATAATATGGGCTTTTTAAACATAAGGTCATTGTCTTCCAAAACGTTATTAGTTAATGAAGTCATCAGAGACAACAATCTTGATGTCGTTGGTCTAGCCGAGACCTGGCTCAAACCAGACGATTTTTTAGCGCTGGGTGAGGCGTCTCCTCCTGGCTATGCGGGAACGCATATTGCCCGCCCCATTAAAAGGGGTGGGGGTGTTGCACTAATATACAACAAAAACTTTAGCCTTACCTCGGACCTAAATAATAAATATAACTCGTTTGAGGTGCTTACTGTGAGGTTTGTCACACCGCTGCCTCTGCACCTGGCTGTCATCTACCGGCCCCCAGGGCCCTATTCGGACTTTATCAATGAATTTTCAGAGTTCGTTGCTGATCTAGTGACGCACGCCGACAATATAATCATAATGGGAGACTTTACCATCCATATGAATACCCCATCGGACCCTCCATGCGTGGCGCTCCAGACTATAATTGATAGCTGTGGTCTTACACAAATAATAAATGAACCCACGCATCGCAACGGTAATACGATAGATCTAGTGCTTGTCAGGGGTGTCACCACCTCTAAAGTTACGATACTCCCGTACACTAAAGTAATGTCCGATCATTACCTTATAAAATTCGAAGTTCTGACTCATTTTCAACAAACTAATAATAATAATAATAACTACTATAGCAGCCGCAACATTAATACTGCCACAACGACGACTCTTACTGACCTACTGCCTTCGGTAATGGCACCATTCCCAAATTATGTGGGCTCTATTGATAACCTCACTATCAGCTTTAACGACGCCCTGCGCGACACCATTGATAGTGTAGCACCGCTAAAGCTAAAAAGGGCCCCTAAAAGGCGTACCCCATGGTTTACAGAAGAAACTAAAGCCCAGAAATTATCATGTAGAAAGCTGGAACGCAAATGGCGTGCGACTAAACTTGAGGTTTTCCATCAAGCATGGAGTGATAGTTTAATAACTTATAAACGCATGCTTACCTCAGCTATAGCTAAATATTACTCAAATCTCATCCACCTCAACAAAAATGATCCTAAATTTTTGTTTAGTACAGTAGCATCGCTAACCCAACAAGGGACTCCTCCCAGTAGCTCCACCCACTCAGCAGATGACTTTATGAATTTCTTTAATAAGAAAATTGAAGTCATTAGAAAAGAGATTAAAGACAATGCATCTCAGCTACAGCTGGGTTCTATTAACACAAATACGACTGTATATACGACGGACATTGCCCTCCAAAATAGTTTCTCTCTCTTTGATGAAATAACATTGGAGGAATTGTTAAAATGTGTAAATGGGACAAAACAAACAACATGTTTACTTGACCCAATTCCTGGGAAACTTATCAAGGAGCTTTTTGTATTATTAGGTCCATCAGTGTTAAATATTATAAACGTATCACTTTCCTCTGGTACTGTTCCTCTAGCATTCAAAAAAGCGGTTATTCATCCTCTACTCAAAAGACCTAACCTCGATCCTGACCTCATGGTGAACTACCGGCCGGTGTCCCACCTACCGTTTATCTCGAAAATTCTCGAAAAAATTGTCGCACAGCAGCTAAATGAACACTTAGCGTCTAACAATCTCTGTGAACCTTTTCAATCCGGTTTCAGGGCAAATCACTCTACGGAGACAGCCCTCGCAAAAATGACTAATGATCTATTGCTAACGATGGATTCTGATGAGTCGTCTATGTTGCTGCTTCTTGATCTTAGCGCCGCTTTCGATACTGTTGATCATAATATTTTATTAGAGCGTATCAAAACGCGTATTGGGATGTCAGACTTAGCCTTGTCTTGGTTTAACTCTTATCTTACTGACAGGATGCAGTGTGTCTCCCATAACAATGTGACCTCGGACTATGTTAAGGTAACGTGCGGAGTTCCCCAGGGTTCGGTTCTTGGCCCTGCACTCTTTAGTATTTACATGCTGCCGCTAGGTGACATTATACGCAAATACGGTGTTAGCTTTCACTGTTATGCTGATGACACTCAACTCTACATGCCCCTAAAGCTGACCAACACGCCAGATTGTAGTCAGCTGGAGGCGTGTCTTAATGAAATTAAACAATGGATGTCCGCTAACTTTTTGCAACTCAACGCTAAGAAAACAGAAATGCTGATTATCGGTCCTGCTCAACACCGACATCTATTTAATAATACCACCTTAACATTTGACAACCAAACAATTAAACAAGGCGACTCGGTAAAGAATCTGGGTATTATCTTCGACCCAACTCTCTCGTTTGAGTCACACATTAAGAGTGTTACTAAAACGGCCTTCTTTCATCTCCGTAATATCGCTAAAATTCGTTCCATTTTGTCCACAAGCGATGCTGAGATCATTATTCATGCGTTCGTTACATCTCGTCTCGATTACTGTAACGTTTTATTTTCGGGCCTCCCTATGTCTAGCATTAAAAGATTACAGATGGTACAAAATGCGGCTGCTAGACTTTTGACAAAAACAAGAAAGTTTGATCATATTACGCCTATACTGGCTCACTTGCACTGGCTTCCTGTGCACCTAAGATGCAACTTGAAGGTTTTACTACTTACGTATAAAATACTACACGGTCAAGCTCATGCCTATCTTGCCGATTGTATTGTACCATATGTCCCGGCAAGAAATCTGCGTTCAAAGAACTCCGGCTTATTAGTGATTCCCAGAGCCCAAAAAAAGTCTGCGGGCTATAGAGCGTTTTCTATTCGGGCTCCAATACTATGGAATGCCCTCCCGGTAAAAGTTAGAGATGCTACCTCAGTAGAAGCATTTAAGTCTCATCTTAAAACTCATTTGTATACTCTAGCCTTTAAATAGACTCCCTTTTTAGACCAGTTGATCTGCAGTTTCTTTTCTTTTCTTTTCTACTCTGCTCCGGGGTGGACCGCTAGCCTGTTCATCAGATGGGGACATCTCTACGCTGCTGACCCGTCTCCGCTCGGGATGGTTCCCGCTGGCCCCACCATGGACTGGACTTTCGCTGATGTGTTGGACTTTCACAATATTATGTCAGACCCACTCGACACCGAGGATGTCGTTGTGGCTTGTACAGCCCTTTGAGACACTTGTGATTTAGGGCTATATAAATAAACATTGATTGATTGATTGATTGAACTGATTTGTGGATTTGTCTTCGCTAACGGCCATAATGTTTTGAATTCAACAAATAGATTTCATGCAACACTGAGAGACCCTGAAAAGGTGTGCTATTGTTTTGTTCTATGTCGCCATCTTTTGGACAAGTTCGCTAACTGCAGGTGCTGCGGGTTGAAAATGTACTTCATGTTTCGTGTCTTGAACCGGGAAAAATAACCGTCAATTGCGTTTTTGCTCAAAAGGATTCTTCATTCATTCTTCTAAGCAACGTTTACAAGTTTTACAATGCATACTTACTGAACCATCCCATGTGTAATGTCTGTTGGAGTGTTTTGACATGTACAAATATGCAGGAAATCTAGCGTTGTTAGCATTAGCAAATATGTTTACAAGTGTCTATGTTAGTATTATTAAGTTACAATTAGTTTTGTCCCGATACCTATTTTTTGTACCAAAATTAATTGCGGTACTTTTCTAAATAAAGGGGACCACAAAAAATGTCATTATTGGCTTTATTTTAACGAAAAATCTTAGGGTACATTAAACACATATTTCTTATTGCAAGTTTGTCCTTAAATAAAGTAGTGAAAATACAAGACAACTTGTCTTTTAGTAGTAAGTAAACAAATAAAGGCTCATAATTAGTCTGCTGATGTATGTAGTAACATATTGTGTCATTTATCATTCTATTATTTTGTCAAAATTATTAATGACAGGTGGTAGAAAATGAATTATTAATCTACTTGTTCACTAACTGTTGTCTCATGTAAAAAATATACAACATAAAGTAGCAAGAAACATGTCAATAATGAATAAAGCAAAACATGTTCTAGACCAAAAATCACTTCATATTCTCTACTGCTCGCTAGTGTTACCATATCTGAGTTATTGTGTAGAAATATGGAGAAATAACTACAAAAGTACACTTCATTCATTAACGGTGTTACAAAAAAGATCAGTTAGAATAATACATAATGTTGGATATAGAGAACATACAAACCCCTTATTTATTGAATCAAAAATACTGAAATTCCACAACATAGTGAATTTGCAAACAGCTAAAATTATACACAAAGCAAACTATAACCTGCTACCTGTCAGGTCATGGACTAAGATGCAGTTTCCTGCGTGTGTTGCTTTCCCGAGATGCAAACGAGCTGAAGCGGACATGGCGTGGAGGTAAGGACATGATTTTATTTTACACTAACAAAGCTCAAAAAGTTATAAACAAAAGGCGCTCACAGCGGAGGTAAAAGGACTATGAAAACAAAAGGTGCGCAAATAGGCGGAAATACAAAACTAGACTATGAAAAAAAAAGACATGCACGTGGGCACAAAACTATGAACAATAAACAAAAACTTACTTGGCATGGAAAGTTCAGCATGAACTATGGAAGCATGGGTAAAAGTTATCTGGTGAAGAGAAGGTGATGTTGCCAGGAAGACAGCCTGGCAACTGGGAGCTTAAATAATAGTGACAGCAGGTGCGTGACTCAAAATGTGAAAACGTGAGACAGGTGTGTGTGAGTCCAAACGTGGAACAGGTGAAACTAATGAGTAACCATGGAAACAAAACAAAACCAGGAAGTGAAACCAGGAACTAAGGAAGTCCAAAACTAACAGCATAACTAAACAAAACATGATCCAGACCATGGATCATGACACTACACAAGAATATACAACAATTATTCTCAAAAAAAGAGAAGAACTATAATCTTAGAGAAAAATGTAATTTAAAAAATTTGTATGCACGTACAACATTTAAGACCTTCAGTATATCAGTATGTGGAATTCAATTATGGAATGGATTAAGCAAAGCAATCCAACAATGTACTAATATGATCCACTTAAAGAAACTCTTCAAACTTAAAGTGTTTACAAAGTACAAAGAAAAAGAACCATGACAAACATTCTGAATGTAGTTCATCCATTCATTAATTGACAAAATAATCTTACTCATCTCATCATATGAAATATAACTTACTTCACCAATTATTACTTATGTATTCATTTTTATTGGGATTACTTATGCAGTATATTGTGAATAAACTGAGCACAGGAAGTGAACAACAGTTTTAGCAACTGTTATGTAAAAGAAAAGGGGTAGGATTAAATAAACTCTGCTTCTTCCTACTCCTTTTCGAACATGTTGAAAAGAGAAACTGGAAATTGTGATGTATCATGTTGTATGCATGCATGTTCGAAATAAACTCAAACTCAAACTGTTAATATCTGCTTACTTTCTCTTTTAACATGTTCTATCTACACTTCAGTTAAAATTCAATAATCACTTATTCTTCTATTGTTTGATTAGTTTTGGATGATATCAAAAATGTGGGTATCAATCCGATAACAAGTAGTTACAGGATCAAAAAATATAGATGTAATCATAGTAGTATGGACTAGATACGATGTTGTACTTGGTATCATTACAGTGGATGTTAGTTGTAGATCCACCAATGGTGTTCTGGGAATTTGTCTGTAGTGTTAATGTTGTGTTGCGGTGCAAATATTCTCCCAGAATGTGTTTGTCATTGTTGTTTAGTGTGGTTTCGCTATATGGCACATGTTTATGACAGTGTTGGCGTTGTTCATACGGCCACCCTTAGTGTGACATGTATGGCTGTTGACTAAGTATGACCTTCATTCACATGCATGTAGTGTGATCAAAGTCAGGACGCTTATTTTAATAATAAATTATCGGCCGGAGTGAAATCTTGACTTGTCGTTGGTAATGCTCGTCTGCATGACACGACGGGTGGGGGACCGGTACTTTTCAGAGGCGGTATAGTACCAAATATGATTCATTAGTATCGCGGTACTATACTAATACCGGTATACCGTACAACCCTAGTTGAGTTTGAGTTTGAGTTTGAGTTTATTTCGAACATGCAAGCATACAACATGATACATCACAATTTCCAGTTTCTCTTTTCAACATGTTCGAAAAGGAGTAGGAAGAAGCAGAGCTTATTTAATCCTACCCCTTTTCTTTACATAACAGTTGCAAAACTTTTTGTTCACTTCCTGTTCACAATTTATTCACAATAAACTCCATAAGTAATCACAATAAAAATAAATAAATAAATAATAGTAAGAATTCGATAATAATAATTGGTGAAGTAAGTCATATTTCATATGATAAGATAAGTAAGATAACTTTAAGAATGAATGAATGGATGGATGAAATAAATTGAGAATGTTTGTCATGGTTCTTCTTCTTTGTACTTTGTAAACACTTTAGGTTTGAAGAGTTTCTTGAAGTGTATCATATTAGTACATTGTTTGATTGCTTTGCTTAATCCATTCCATAATCTAATTCCACATACTGAAGGTCTTAAGTGTTGTACGTGCAAACAAATGTTTTAAATTACGTTTTTCTCTAAGATTATATTTCTCCTCTTTTTTTTGGAAGAATTGTTGTATATTCTTGGGTAGCAGGTTATAGTTTGCTTTGTGCATAATTTTAGCTGTTTGAGAATTCACTATGTTGTGGAATTTCAGTATTTTTGATTCAATAATTAAAGGATTTGTATGTTCTCTATATCCAACATTATGTATTATTCTAACTGATCTTTTTTGTAACACCGTTAATGAATGAAGTGTACTTTTGTAGTTATTTCCCCATATTTCTACACAGTAACTCAGATATGGTAACACTAGTGAGCAGTAGAGAATATGAAGGGATTTTTTGTCTAGAACATGTTTTGCTTTATTCATTATTGACGTGTTTCTTGCAACTTTATGTTGTATATTTTTTACGTGAGATTTCCAGTTCAATTTATCATCAATCATTATACCTAGAAATTTGGTTTCATTTACTCTTTCAATTTCTATTCCGTCTATTTGTATTTGTGTTTGACTTTCTCTTCTACTGTTACCAAATAGCATTATTTTAGTTTTACTAAGATTCAACGATAGTCTGTTTTTGTCAAACCATCTTTTTAATTTGTTAATTTCTTCTGTTATTATTTGTATTATCTCCTGTGTGTTCTCTCCTGAACTGTCAAGACTTGGTCTTTGGCGTGGTTTGCTCTCCCGTGGTGCAAAAGAATTGGACCATACGTGGCGTACAGGTGAGGACATGTTTAATCTTTTAACTCAAACAAAAAGGTATAAACAAAAAGCGCTCACCGCAGAGGAAAAAACTTGACTATGACAAAACAAAAGGCGCGCACAATGGCGGAGAACTATGAACATTAAACAAAAACTTACGTGACAAGAAACTGTGAACATGGCATGAATGGGTGATGTCGCCAGGACGAACAACAGAAACAGAAAAGCCTATATAGTGACATGATAAGTGAAAACAGGTGCGTGACTAACTGTGAACAGGTGCGTGACATGACAATGTGAAAACGTGAGACAGGTGTGTGTGAGTCCAAACGTGGAACAGGTGAAACTAATGAGTAACCATGGAAACAAAACAAAACCAGGAAGTGAAACCAGGAACTAAGGAAGTGTCCAAAAAACAAAACAGCACATGGCCAAACAAAAACATGAACACAGACATGACAGAACCCCCCCCTTACGGACAGATCCCAGATGTCCAAAAACAAAAAACAGGATCAAGAGTCATGGGAGGGGGGGAGGGGGACATGGCGGTGGGTCACCAGACCAGGTGTCCCCGAATCCACCGGGGCAGAGTCAGGTGGCGACGGCGGGTAGACCGCCGCTGAACCTGACGAGGTGGGCGACCTGGGAATGGCCACATTCGTGGCAGACGAGGAGGTCGGCGCACCTGGCGTGGCGGACGCCCATGGAATGGCCACATCCTTGGCCAACGAGGAGGTGGGCGCGTTGTCGTGGCAGGCGGCGAAGCTTGGCGTGGTGCGTCAGGCGGCGAAGCTTGGCGTGGGGGGTCTTTGTCTTGGCGTGGGTGGTCTTGGCCTTGGCGGTCTTGGTCTTGGCAGCGTGGGTCATGGTCTTGGCAGCGTGGGTCTTGGTCTTGGACTTGGCGTGGTTGGTCTTGGACTTGGACTTGGCGTGGTTGGTCTTGGACTTGGACTTGGCGTGGTTGGTCTTGGTCTTGGACTTGGCGAGGGTCTGGGTCTTGGTCTTGGACTTGGTCTTGGACTTAGCGTGGTTGGTCTTGGTCTTGGACTTGGCGTGGTTGGTCTTGGTCTTGGACTTGGCGTGGTTGGTCTTGGTCTTGGTGTAGTTGGTCTTGGTCTTGGCGTAGTTGGTCTTGGACTTGGTCTTGGTGTGGCGGTGCTTGGACTTGGTCTTGGTTTGGGGGTGCTTGGTTTTGGTGTGGAGCTGCGACTGGCGGCACTTGGCGTCGTGAAGCTGCGACTGGCGGCACTGGGCGTCGTGAAGCTGCGACTGGCGGCACTGGGCGTCGTGAAGCTGCGACTGGCGGCACTGGGCGTCGTGAAGCTGCGACTGGCGGCACTTGGCGTCGTGAAGCTGCGACTGGCGGCACTTGGCGTCGTGAAGCTGCGACTGGCGGCACTTGGCGTCGTGAAGCTGCGACTGGCGGCACTTGGCGTCGTGAAGCTGCGACTGGCAGCACTTGGCGTCGTGAAGCTGCGACTGGCAGTACTTGGCGTCGTGAAGCTGCGACTGGCGGCACTTGGCGTCGTGAAGCTGCGACTGGCGGCGCTTGGCGTCGTGAAGCTGCGACTGGCGGCGCTTGGCGTCGTGAAGCTGCGACTGGCGGCGCTTGGCGTCGTGAAGCTGCGACTGGCGGCGCTTGGCGTGGAGCAGGTACTGGCGGCGCTTGGCGTGGAGCAGGTACTGGTGGCGCTTGGCGTGGAGCAGGTACTGGTGGCGCTTGGCGTGGAGCAGGTACTGGTGGCGCTTGGCGTGGAGCAGGTACTGGTGGCGCTTGGCGTGGAGCAGGTACTGGTGGCGCTTGGCGTGGAGCTGGGCGTGGAGCAGGTGGATCTTGGCATGGTCGAAAAACTGGTGGTGGCGGCCGTGCTGGTGGCTGTGGCTTGGCAGGTCGAAAGACAGGTGGTGGGGGTCGTGCTGGAGGCTGTGTCTTGGCGTGACGAAAGACTGGTGGTGGGGGTCGTGCTGGTGGCTGTGGCTTGGCAGGTCGAAAGACAGGTGGTGGTGGTCGTGCTGGAGGCTGTGGCTTGGCGTGACGATGCTGAGCCACCCCACCTGAACAATTCCCAGCCCTAGCCCCCCCCCTCAAGGAGCGGATACCAGACGCTCGCCCTGCAGTCTGGAATCGTTTCTTTGGGTGGGTGGAGGGTGGTCAGGAGGGGGGCAGAATCCTCCCCTCCAAACTGTCCAAAAAGTCTTTCTTTCCCCCCCACCTGGGCTTTTGTGGGTGAAAAAAAAATTTGTGACTTGGGCGTGGCATGAGTCCTGGGGGGCGGGGCATGGAATTTGGGTGGCTTGGATTGAACCGGTAAAGAATTTGGGAAAAAAATCTCCAGGTCTGTGGAGTGCTCCTTGAGCTGCCAGGCTGGCTGACTTCCATTTCCGCCCGGAGGGGGAGGAGCCCGCAGGAGTGGTGCATCCTGTCCACTCGCGGAAGTCTTTCCTTGGCAACGTTTCCGGGGCGGGAGTGACGCGCCGATCGGCACCAGCTTGCCTCCGGGCCCCCACATCATCCCCCTGCGCTCCCTGGGGGAAAAGCGCAGTGTTTCCGCTTCCATAGCGTGCAGGACTTCCCACGCTCCCTCGTCCAATTTTGCGGGAGAACTCTTCTCCTGGCGACATCTGTCAAGACTTGGTCTTTGGCGTGGTTTGCTCTCCCGTGGTGCAAAAGAATTGGACCATACGTGGCGTACAGGTGAGGACATGTTTAATCTTTTAACTCAAACAAAAAGGTATAAACAAAAAGCGCTCACCGCAGAGGAAAAAACTTGACTATGACAAAACAAAAGGCGCGCACAATGGCGGAGAACTATGAACATTAAACAAAAACTTACGTGACAAGAAACTGTGAACATGGCATGAATGTGTGATGTCGCCAGGACGAACAACAGAAACAGAAAATCCTATATAGTGACATGATAAGTGAAAACAGGTGCGTGACTAACTGTGAACAGGTGCGTGACATGACAATGTGAAAACGTGAGACAGGTGTGTGTGAGTCCAAACGTGGAACAGGTGAAACTAATGAGTAACCATGGAAACAAAACAAAACCAGGAAGTGAAACCAGGAACTAAGGAAGTGTCCAAAAAACAAAACAGCACATGGCCAAACAAAAACATGAACACAGACATGACATGAACAAAACGCGGTTGTATCATCCGCAAATAATACTAACTTTAAATCTTTTGTAACTTTACAAATGTCATTTATATAGAGATTGAATAATTTAGGTCCTAGTATTGATCCCTGAGGTACACCACAGGATATATTTAGCGTTGTAGACGTGTGTTCGCCTAGCTTCACGTATTGTTTCCTGTTCGTTAGATAACTTCTTATCCAGTTTAAGACTAACCCTCTGATGCCATATCGTTCTAGTTTTTTGATTAAAATATTGTGATTAATTGTGTCAAATGCTTTAGTTAGATCCATGAACACTGCTGCTGCACATTTTTTACTATCTATTGCATTGGTAATTTCTTCTGTAATTTCAATTAAAGCCATTGAAGTTGAGACACTAGCTCTGTATCCATATTGGTTCTCTTCGAGTATTCTATTTTTATTTATGAAACTCTCTAATCTGTTATTGAACAGTTTTTCAGTGATTTTAGAAAATTGTGGAAGTAAAGAAACAGGTCTATAATTTGTAAATTGCTGTTAGTCTCCAGTCTTATAAATTGGTGCAACTTTAGCTATTTTCATTTTGTTTGGAAATTTACCTGTTTGAAATGATAGGTTACTAATATACATTAATGGTCCTGAGATCTCTTCAACAACCTTTTTTATCGTTTCCATATCAATTCCGTTACAATCAGTTGAAGTCTTAGATTTACATTTTTTCGTGATTTTAACTATTTCCTCCTGTGTCACATTACTGAGGAACATGGAGTTGGGATTTCGCTCCATGGTATCATTATAGTCCTCAATTGGAACTGGGTCTGGAATCCTTTCTTCCAATTTTGGTCCAATATTTACAAAATAATTATTGAAGCTTTCAACTACTTCCTTTATGTTGTCATTGTTTTTATTTCCATCTAAGAAGTATTGAGGGTAGTCTCTCTTAGTTCCATTTTTGATAATGCTATTAAGGATGCCCCATGTTGCTCTCATATTATTTTTGTTCCTGTCCAATAATTCACTGTAATATTCTTTTCTACATGATCGTAGTATGTCTGTTAACTTGTTTTTATACTTTTTGTACTTAATTTCTGCCTCTATAGTTCTTTGTGCTATAAATTTTCTATATAGTGTATTCTTCTTCTTACAAGCATTTTTTAATCCTTTTGTCATCCATGGTTGATTATTCTTTCTCTGCTTGTTACTGAGTTGTATTCACGGACAATGTTATAATGCATTCTTTTTGTATTGTTTCAGTTTCGTAAAATCACCAAAACATCACATCAAAGAGTGGGACGCAAACTGTTACAATATGATTGTTTCGTTGATACTCCAGCATATTAATATATGTTGCAGGGGGGAACGTTTAGAGTGAGACACACGGTACAGGAAGTAAGCGGGCTAGTGTGAGTGAGTCACCTGGAATTGTACCTGCACGGAAGTTGCCAATAAAGTACAAGGGAGCAAATATACTGCTCTAACCGTCCACTCTTTATGGTTGGGAATATAACAGACTAGAGTGAAACATGGTGGCAGCGGTAGTTAAACTTTGAGACCGCCACGAACGTGAAGAGGCGTCGCTAACGGCTAGCGGCTAACAGCTAGCGGGACCAGAGCTGACAGAAACCGCGGCACCGAGTGACGTGAGTGAAACGGAAATGGAGCAACTGAGACCTCCGCCGATACTTCGTTTGGACTCTGCTAACTTGGGGAAGTCGTGGAAATGTTGGAAAGAGGAGTTTACGCTTTACATGGAACTGACGATGCCGTAAGCAGAAGAGGTTATGAAGGTGAAACTTTTCTACTACCTAATCGGCGAAAGTGGAAGGGAGCTGCTGAACACGCTAGAGGGCAGCAGTGGATCGGCGAGGAGGACTGTGAGCTCGATGATGTTGCTGTTTGATGGACATTGTTACCCTAAACTGAACGAGACAGTAGAAAGGTACAGATTGTTTGTGCGCAATCAAGGATTGGAAGAAAATATTGACAAGTATGTCACAGATTTGAAAGTTTTGGCAAATACGTGCAATTTTGGAGGTATAAAGGACTCCCTAATAAGAGACAGAATTGTTTGTGGCTCACACAGCTCTACAATGAGAGAGAGGCTGTTGACAAAACTTAACCCTGGAAAAGTGCCTGCAAATATGCAGAGCGGCAGAGCTGTCAAAGGAAAACAGCAGAACTCTACAAGGACAGACGGTGGAAGAAATACATGCAGTACAGAAAGTGCCGCAACATAAAGATATGATCAGTTGCAATTTTTGTGGTAAAACACATGCAAGGAACAAGAAGTTGTGTCCAGCTTTTGGTAAGACATGCAAGAAATGTGGCAAAGACAAACATTTTGCTGCCAAATGTAGGTCACACGCTGAACAAAATAGAAGACAGAGAGCCGTGCATGCTGTAACAGAGGAGACTGATGCATATGAGGACGTCGCCACAATAACAGAAACATGTAAAAACCGGGAAATGGTGAACCATTTGGAGGAGAACAAAGCTCAAAGTCAGAAACTTTTTGCAGGTATGTTGCTGAACCAAAAAATGGTTGACTTCCAAATAGACTGTGGTGCCACCTGTAATGTTATACCTATTCAACTGCTGAGCCCAAACACACAGTTGGAGCCAACAGAAAAGGTGTTGTACAACAAGAGCAAACTGTGGCCACTGGGCAAGTGTAAGGTAAAAATCATAAATCCTCGCAATAATAAATTGTACAGATTGGAGTTTCAAGTTGTGGACCAGAAGGATAAGCTTCCTTTGATTGGCAGGAAGGCCTGTGAAGCCATGAAGCTGATTAAAGTACAATATGATAACATTATGGCAATGGACAGTATTGTTAAAGGACATTGTGCTGTCGAGGACAACGTCGAGGGAGGCATGACACTGGAAAACATCAAAGTGGAATATGAGGATGTTTTCAGTGGTGTGGGATGCCTGGAGGGGGAGTACCACATAGAACAGGACAGAAGTGTACCCCCAGTGAAACTGCCTAAACGCAGAGTGCCAGTAGCTCTGCTGACACCACTGAAAAAGGAACTAGCAGAACTACAAAATAAATAAATTATTGCACCAGTAGAATGTAGCACTGACTGGATAAGTAGCATGGTGACGGTGACGAAACCAAATGGAAGACCTAGGATTTGCATTGATCCGAAACCGCTGAACAAGGCGCTGAAAAGAAGCCATTTTCCACTTCCTACCATTGATGACATACTTCCGGAGCTTTCGAAAGCAAAGGTGTTCACAGTGTGTGATGTCAAGCATGGCTTTTGGCACGTGAAGCTGAGCGAAGAATCCAGCTACATCACAACCTTTGCTACCCCATTTGGCCGGTTCCGTTGGCTCAGAATGCCGATGGGAATCATTCCGGCTCGTGAAGTTTTTCAAAGAAAACTCGCACAGGCGCTTGAGGGTCTGCATGGTCCCTATTCGGACTTCATCAGTGAATTCTCAGAGTTTGTTGCTGATCTAGTGACGCACGCCGACAATATAATCATAATGGGGGACTTTAATATCCATATGAATACCCCATCGGACCCTCCATGCGTGGCGCTCCAGACTATAATTGATAGCTGTGGTCTTACACAAATAATAAATGAACCCACGCATCGCAACGGTAATACGATAGATCTAGTGCTTTTCAGGGGTGTCACCACCTCTAAAGTTACGATACTCCCGTACACTAAAGTAATGTCCGATCATTACCTTATAAAATTCGAAGTTCTGACTCATTGTCAACAAACTAATAATAATAATAATAACTACTATAGCAGCCGCAACATTAATGCTGCCACAACGACGACTCTTACTGACCTACTGCCTTCGGTAATGGCACCATTCCCAAATTATGTGGGCTCTATTGATAACCTCACTAACAACTTTAATGACGCCCTGCGCGACACCATTGATATTGTAGCACCGCTAAAGCTAAAAAGGGCCCCTAAAAGGCGTACCCCATGGTTTACAGAAGAAACTAAAGCCCAGAAATTATCATGTAGAAAGCTGGAACGCAAATGGCGTGCGACTAAACTTGAGGTTTTCCATCAAGCATGGTGTGATAGTTTAATAACTTATAAACGCATGCTTACCTCAGCTAAAGCTAAATATTACTCAAATCTCATCCACCTCAACAAAAATGATCCTAAATTTCTGTTTAGTACAGTAGCATCGCTAACCCAACAAAGGACTTCTCCCAGTAGCTCCACCCACTCAGCAGATGACTTTATGAATTTCTTTAATTAGAAAATTGAAGTCATTAGAAAAGAGATTAAAGACAATGCATCTCAGCTACAACTGGGTTCTATTAACACAGATACGACTGTATATACGACGGATACCGCCCTCCAAAATAGTTTCTCTCTCTTTGATGAAATAACATTGGAGGAATTGTCAAAATGTGTAAATGGGACAAAACAAACAACATGTTTACTTGACCCAATTCCTGGGAAACTTATCAAGGAGCTTTTTGTATTACTAGGTCCATCAGTGTTAAATATTATAAACTTATCACTTTCCTCTGGCACTGTTCCCCTAGCATTCAAAAAAGCGGTTATTCATCCTCTACTCAAAAGACCTAACCTCGATCCTGATCTCTTGGTAAACTACCGGCCGGTGTCCCACCTTTCGTTTATCTCGAAAATCTTCGAAAAAATTGTAGCACAGCAGCTAAATGAACACTTAGCGTCTAACAATCTCAGTGAACCTTTTCAGTCCGGTTTCAGGGCAAACCACTCTACGGAGACAGCCCTCGCAAAAATGACTAATGATCTATTGCTAACGATGGATTCTGATGCTTCATCTATGTTGCTGCTTCTTGATCTTAGCGCCGCTTTCGATACTGTTGATCATAATATTTTATTAGAGCGTATCAAAACGCGTATTGGGATGACAGACTTAGCCTTGTCTTGGTTTAACTCTTATCTTACTGACAGAATGCAGTGTGTCTCCCATAACAATGTGACCTCTGACTATGTTAAGGTAACGTGCAGAGTTCCCCAGGGTTCGGTTCTTGGCCCGGCACTCTTTAGTATTTACATGCTGCCGCTAGGTGACATCATACGCAAATACGGTGTTAGCTTTCACTGTTATGCTGATGACACCCAACTCTACATGGCCCTAAAGCTGACCAACACGCCGGATTGTAGTCAGCTGGAGGCGTGTCTTAATGAAATTAAACAATGGATGTCCGCTAACTTTTTGCAACTCAATGCTAAGAAAACGGAAATGCTGATTATCGGTCCTGCTCAACACCGACATCTATTTAATAATACCACCTTAACATTTGACAACCAAACAATTAAACAAGGTGACTCTGTAAAGAATCTGGGTATTATCTTCGACCCAACTCTCTCGTTTGAGTCGCACATTAAGAGTGTTACTAAAACGGCCTTCTTTCATCTCCGTAATATCGCTAAAATTCGTCCCATTTTGTCCACAAGCGATGCTGAGATCATTATCCATGCGTTCGTTACATCTCGTCTCGATTACTGTAACGTTTTATTTTCGGGCCTCCCTATGTCTAGCATTAAAAGATTACAGATGGTACAAAATGTGGCTGCTAGACTTTTGACAAAAACAAGAAAGTTTGATCATATTACGCCTATACTGGCTCACTTGCACTGGCTTCCTGTGCACCTAAGATGCGACTTTAAGGTTTTACTACTTACGTATAAAATACTACACGGTCAAGCTCCTGCCTATCTTGACGATTGTATTGTACCATATGTCCCGGCAAGAAATCTGCGTTCAAAGAACTCCGGCTTATTAGTGATTCCCAGAGCCCAAAAAAAGTCTGCGGGCTATAGAGCGTTTTCTATTCGGGCTCCAATACTATGGAATGCCCTCCCGGTAAAAGTTAGAGATGCTACCTCAGTAGAAGCATTTAAGTCTCATCTTAAAACTCATTTGTATACTCTAGCCTTTAAATAGACTCCCTTTTTAGACCAGTTGATCTGCCGTTTCTTTTCTTTTCAATCAATCAATCAATGTTTATTTATATAGCCCTAAATCACAAGTGTCTCAAAGGGCTGTACAAGCCACAACGACATCCTCGGTACAGAGCCCACATACGGGCAAGGAAAAACTCACCCCAGTGGGACGTCGGTGAATGACTATGAGAAACCTTGGAGAGGACCGCATATGTGGGTAACCCCCCCCCCCCCCCCCCCCCCCCCCCCCCCTCTAGGGGAGACCGAAAGCAACGGATGTCGAGTGGGTCTGACATAACATTGTGAAAGTCCAGTCCACAGTGGATCAACACATCAGCGGGAGTCCAATCCACAGCGGGGCCAACAGGAAACCATCCCGAGCGGAGACGGGTCAGCAGCGCAGAGATGTCCCCAACCGATGCACAGGCTAGTGGTCCACCCGGGGTCCCGGCTCTGGACAGCCAGCACTTCATCCATGGCCACCGGACCTATGCAACTCCCCCTCGCAAGGGACAGAGGAGAGAAGAAAAGAAACGGCAGATCAACTGGTCTAAAAAGGGGGGGTCTATTTAAAGGCTAGATTATACAAATGAGTTTTAAGATGGGACTTAAATGCTTCTACTGAGGTAGCATCTCTAACTGTTACCGGGGAGGGCATTCCAGAGTACTGGAGCCCGAATAGAAAACGCTCTATAGCCCGCAGACTTTTTTTGGCTCTGGGAATCACTAATAAGCCGGAGTTCTTTGAACGCAGATTTCTTGCCGGGACATATGGTACAATACAATCGGCGAGATAGACTGGAGCTAAACCGTGTAGTATTTTATACGTAAGTAGTAAAACCTTAAAGTCGCATCTTAAGTGCACAGGAAGCCAGTGCAGGTGAGCCAGTATAGGCGTAATATGATCAAACTTTCTTGTTTTTGTCAAAAGCCTTGCAGCCGCATTTTGTACCAACTGTAATCTTTTAATGCTAGACATAGGGAGGGCCCGAAAATAATACGTTACAGTAATCGAGACGAGACGTAACGAACGCATGAATAATGATCTCAGCGTCGCTAGTGGACAAGATGGAACGAATTTTAGCGATATTACGGAGATGAAAGAAGGCCGTTTTAGTAACACTCTTAATGTGTGACTCAAACGAGAGAGTTGGGTCGAAGATAATACCCAGATTCTTTACCGAGTCTCCTTGTTTAATTGTTTGGTTGTCAAATGTTAAGGTGGTATTATTAAATAGATGCTGGTGTCTAGCAGGACCGATAATCAGCATTTCCGTTTTCTTAGCGTTGAGTTGCAAAAAGTTAGCGGACATCCATTGTTTAATTTCATTAAGACACGCCTCCAGCTGACTACAGTCCGGCGTGTTGGTCAGCTTTAGGGGCATGTAGAGTTGGGTGTCATCAGCATAACAGTGAAAGCTAACACCGTACTTGCGTATGATGTCACCCAGCGGCAGCATGTAAATACTAAAGAGTGCAGGGCCAAGAACCGAACCCTGGGGAACTCCGCACGTTACCTTGACATAGTCCGAGGTCACATTGTTATGGGAGACGCAATGCATCCTGTCAGTAAGATAAGAGTTAAACCAAGACAAGGCTAAGTCTGACATACCAATACGTGTTTTGATACGCTCTAATAAAATATTATGATCAACAGTATCGAAAGCGGCGCTAAGATCAAGAAGCAGCAACATAGATGAAGCATCAGAATCCATCGTTAGCAATAGATCATTAGTCATTTTTGCGAGGGCTGTCTCCGTAGAGTGATTTGCCCTGAAACCGGATTGAAAAGGTTCACAGAGATTGTTAGTCACTAAGTGTTCATTTAGCTGCTGTGCAACAATTTTTTCGAGAATTTTGGAAATAAACGGAAGGTGGGAGACCGGTCGGTAGTTTACCATGAGGTCAGGATCGAGGTTAGGTCTTTTGAGCAGAGGATGAATAACCGCTTTTTTGAATGCTAGAGGAACAGTGCCGGAGGAAAGTGATAAGTTTATAATATTTAACACTGATGGACCTAATAATACAAACAGTTCCTTGATAAGTTTCCCAGGAAGTGGGTCAAGTAAACATGTTGTTTGTTTTATCCCACTTACACGCTGTAATAATTCCTCTAATGTTATTTCATCAAAAATAGAGAGACTATTTTGGAGGGCAGTGTCCGTCGTATATACAGTCGTATTTGTGTTAATAGAACCCAGTTGTAGCTGGGATGCGTTGTCTTTAATCTCCTTTCTTTTCTACTCTGCTCCAAACCCGGGGTGGACCGCTAGCCTGTCCATCAGATGGGGACATCTCTACGCTGCTGACTCGTCTCCACTCGGGATGGTTCCTGCTGGCCCCACTATGGACTGATGTGTTGGACTTTCACAATATTATGTCAGACCCACTCGACATCCATTGCTTTCGGTCTCCCCTAGAGGGGGGGGGGGGGGGGGGGGGGGGGGGGGGTTACCCACATATGCGGTCCTCTATCAGGTTGGCCAAGGACTAAACAGGAGCTGCAACATGACATTCAGCACTATTTTTCATTTCAGGATGAACTTAGTGTACAGGATGGTATTGTATTTAGGGGTGAAAGGGCAGTTATACCTGATAAACTGAGAACTGATCTTACACGCCGCATTCCTTCATCACATTTAGGAGTTGAGGGATGTCTCAGGAGAGCACGTGAATGTGTATATTGGCAAGGTATGAATGACCAGGTAAAGACTTTTGTTTCAAAGTGTGACATTTGTAGATCAGTAGACCCCAAGCAGCCAATAGAGACACTTAAACCACATGATATGGTGTTTAGACCATGGGCCAAAGTTGGAACGGATTTGTTCAAATGGAAAAACAGGGATTATTTGATTACAGTAGATTATTACTCCAATTTCTGGGAGGAAAAGCTGAAGGCTCACTTTGCAAGACATGGCATACCGGATGTGGTTGTGTCAGACAATGGGCCACAATATTCGTCCGAAGAGTTCCAGAGATTCAGCCTAAGGTGGGAGTTTGTGCACAGAACTTCATCCCCGGGATACCCACAGAGCAATGGGATGGCCGAGTCTGCTGTAAAGACAGCCAAGCGACTTATGCTAAAAGCTGAAGCTGCCGGGCAAGATCCGTACTTGGCTATGCTGGATCATCGAAACACACCCAGTCAAGGCCTGGAGACAAGCCCTGCACAGAGATTGTTTAGTAGGAGGACTCGGACCCTACTGCCAACAAAAGATACCCTCTTGACACCAAGGGTCATGGACTGTGAGCAGGGACTGAAAGGCAACAGACTGAGGCAGGAAAGATATTATAACCGCTCAGTCAAGGACTTGGATGGTCTCAAGAGTGGAGACAGTGTGAGAGTTCAGCCCTTTGAGCCGTGTAAAGTCTGGAAAGTCGCAAAGGTGGTGAAGGAGGTGCACCCCAGGTCTTACGAGGTGAAGTTGGAGTCAGGTGCTGTTCTGCGGAGGAACCGTCGACACCTCAGGCGCAGCCATGAAACACCTGCCCCGCCTCTACAATCAGGAACATTCAATGACACGACTACGATGGATATTCAACAACGTAGAGATGACCAGTCGGTTGCTGTGACCAGAGCAGGCCGTAGAGTTTTCCGTCCACATTTTCTGAAAGACTATACACAATGACTTTTGAAGCTGAAAAAAAAAAAAAAGTTGTAACAAGTTGCTGCGTTACATGTTATTTTAGTTGTGTTTGAGGGAAAAAAAGGGAAGATGCAAATATCTTGCTATTTGATGTGAAATTTCTCTGTTAAGACAAAAAGAAAACCATACTGTAAAAGTAAAGAATGACAGGTGATACTGTTATTTTTTGTTTTCATCCTGGGTTGGTTTGTAAGTAAGATGATACTTTCATGTTCTACTGTAACTGTTTTATAGAATGTCTACAATCTAAGTTTTATTGTGTTTTGCAATACAATGTTTTTCTATATAATTAGGCAGGATAGGGTTAAGGTAAAGTAATCTCTATTGAAAAAAGAAAAAAAAAAAGAGAAAGGATGTTACAATATGATTGTTACGTTGATACTCCAGCATATTAATATATGTTGCAGGGGGGAACGTTTAGAGTGAGACACACGGTACAGGAAGTAAGCGGGCTAGTGTGAGTGAGTCACCTGGAATTGTACCTGCACGGAAGTTGCCAATAAAGTACAAGGGAGCAAATATACTGCTCTAACCGTCCACTCTTTATGGTTGGGAATATAACAGACTAGAGTGAAACACAAACGTCAACAACGCTAGCATAGCTATGTTAGCTACATGCTAACGGTCCTATCCTATCCTGAACGGTTATTGAGTCTGTTTAGGATAGGATAGACTTTTATTCATCCCACAATGGGGAAATTATGTTGTTGCCGTGCAGGTTTATACGTACAGTAACAGAAGTAAAACACAATGAAAAACAATTCAGGTAAGTAAATCAATATTTACACAATCTTTCTTATCTCCGGCTAATCTATGTAAAGGATTATTTTTTTCAAAAATTTGGTGGGTGTGGCTTAGCCACTATATAGCCTATAGCTCTATAGCCTGGAAAATACGGTATATACAGTCGTGGTCAAAAGTTTACATACACTTGTAAAGAACATAATGTCATGGCTGTCTGGAGTTTCCAATAACTTCTACAACTCTTGTTTTTTTTTGATAGATAGATTGGAGCACTCTATCAAACAAAAATTGAACTGTTTAGCCACAATATCCAGCAATATGTTTGGAAGAGAAAAGGTGAGGTCTTTAATCCCAGGAACACCATCCCTACTGTCAAGCATGGTGGTGGTAGAATTATGCTCTGGGCCTGTTTTGCTGCCAATGGAACTGGTGCTTTACAGAGAGTAAATTGGACAATGAAAAAAGAGGACTACTTCCAAATTCTTCAGGACAACCTAAAATCATCAGCCCGGAGGTTGGGTCTTGGGCGCAGTTGGGTGTTCCAACAGGACAATTACCCCAAACACACGTCAAAAGTGGTAAAGGAATGGCTAAATCAGGCTAGAATTAAGGTTTTAGAATGGCCTTCCCAAAGTCCTGACTCAAACGTGTGGACAATGCTGAAGAAACAAGTCCATGTCAGAAAATCAACAAATTTAGCTGAACTGCACCAACTTTTTCAAGAGGAGTGGTCAAAAACCAGAAGCTTGCCAGAAGCTTGTGGATGGCTACCAAAAGCGCCTTATTGCAGTGAAACTTGCCAAGGGACATGTAACCAAATATTAACATTGCTGTATGTATACTTTTGACCCAGCAGATTTGGTCACATTTTCAGTAGACCCATAATAAATTCATAAAAGAACCAAACTTCATAAATTTTGTTTGTGACCAACAAGTATGTGCTCCAATCACTCTATCACAAAATAATAAGAGTTGTAGAAATTATTGGAAACTCAAGACAGCCATGACATGATGTTCTTTACAAGTGTATGTAAACTTATGACCACGACTGTATTATTCTAAACATTTAGAATGAATGGTTCACTGGTAATGTTGTGGCACACATGAAAGACTTCTGCTCAGTGATTGCAGGTGTGAATGGTCGTTAGTCTTTTTGTGTCCTGTGATTTTCCATCCATCCATTTTCTATAGCACTTATCCTTATTAGGGCCACAGGCAAGCTGGAGCAGTCATATTTCCCCTCTCACACACATGCACACAAAAAAATCCAAATTGTCAAACACATTCTCAGCTTTCATTGGCTCTCTTCTTCAAAAACTGTCCATCACGAGTGTCAGTCATCCGTTCTTTTGTACCTTTCTCAATAATACTATTCATGTATTTTCAAATTCCCTGTTGTTTTTTAAATGGATGCACACCCAGGTGTTCAAACAAGCTTCCATCGAAGGTGTGAAACTGACACATAATACAATAAGAGGATCTTCCTTATTCAGTTTGTCTCAAACTACTTTCCACCTCATTTGTATTACTTCAAATTTACTTCAAAAATGGTCTCAAAGGCAAATGTCAATTAAAATTTGAATTGTATTGTTACCTTTTAGATTTGAAAATTAAGATTCCCGCATGTAAAGAAGCCTTAAAGGCTGTTTATTTAAACGGGGATAGCAGATCCATTCTATGTGTCATACTTGATCATTTTGCGATATTGCCATATTTTTGCCGAAAGGATTTAGTAGAGAACAACGACGATAAAGTTCGCAACTTTTGGTCGCTGATAAAAAAAGCCTTGCCTGTACCGGAAGTAGCGTGACATCACAGGTTGAAAGGCTCCTCACATTTCTCCATTGTTTACACCAGCAGCGAGAGCGATTCGGACCGAGAAAGCGACGATTACCCCATTAATTTGAGCGAGGATGAAAGATTTGTGGATGAGGAACGTAAGAGTGAAGGACTAGAGTGCAGTGCAGGACGTATCTTTTTTCGCTCTGACCGTAACTTAGGTACAAGGGTTCATTGGATTCCACACTTTTTCCTTTTTCCATTGTGGATCACAGATTTGTATTTTAAACCACCTCGGATACTATATCCTCTTGAAAATGAGAGTCGAGAACGCGAAATGGACATTCACAGTGACTTTTATCTCCACGACAATACATCGGCGAAGCTCTTTAGCTACGGAGCTAACGTGATAGCACATCGGGCTTAAATGCAGATAGAAACAAAAGAAATAAACCCCTGACTGGAAGGATAGACAGAAAATCAACAATACTATTAAACCATGGACATGCAAATACACGGTTAATGCTTTCCAGGCTGGCGAAGCTTAACAATGCTGTTGCTAACGACGCCATTGAAGCTAACTTAGCAACAGGACCTCACAGAGCTATGCTAAAAACATTAGCTATCCACCTACGCCAGCCCTCATCTGCTCATCAACACCCGTGCTCACCTGCGTTCCAGCGATCGACGGAGCGACGATCGACGGAGCGGCGATCATAGATGCGGTCGGCGGCCCGGAGACGGAGTAAGTCAAGGTGAGGTCGGCGGCTAGCACGTCTGCTATCCATCTCAAAGTCCTCCTGGTTGTGTTGCTGTAGTCCGCCGCTAATACACCGATCCCAGCTACAACTTTCTTCTTTGCAGTCTTCATTGTTCATTAAACAAATTTGCAAAAGATTCACCAACACAGATGTCCAGAATACTGTGGAATTTTGAGATGAAAACAGAGCTTTTTGTATTGGATTCAATGGGGTCCGAATACTTCCGTTTCAACGATTGACGTCACACGCATACGTCATCATACATAGACGTTTTCAACCGGAAGTTTAGCATGAAATTCAAAATTGCACTTTATAAGTTAACCCGGCCGTATTGGCATGTGTTGCAATGTTAAGATTTCATCATTGATATATAAACTATCAGACTGCGTGGTCGGTAGTAGTGGCTTTCAGTAGGCCTTTAAAAATACAAGCAATGTCTCGAGATTTATACATGCAAACCAACAGAGGGCGCTATACGACTAATCCCACAAGAAGCTTTTCTTCTTGTCACTCACACACACACAAACACACACCAATGACCTTGAGAGTTGCAGAGAATTTGAAAATTTGAACCGATTTGGTTCCAATTACCGCTACTTGGGAATCGATATCAGCCGTTTTGATTGTAAGGTAAATCTTTGTTGACGAAACACCGTGATGCTGTGCTCATGCTCCTAAAATTTGAAATAGTCTTCCGGAAGATGTGTGACACGTCTCAAACGTTAGCAAATTCAGGCCAAAAACACTTGTAATTAGAGATGTCAGATAATGGGTTTTTTGCTGATATCCGAAATTCCGATATTGTCCAACTCTTAATTACCGATTCCGATATCAACCGATACCGATATATACAGTCATGGAATTAACACATTATTATTACCTAATTTTGGTGTGATGCCCCGCTGGATGCATTAAACAATGTAACAAGGTTTTCCAAAATAAATCAACTCAAGTTATGGAAAAAAATGCCAACATGGCACTGCCATATTTATTATTGAAGTCACAAAGTGCTATTTTTTTTTTAACATGCCTCAAAACAGCAGCTTGAAATTTGGGACATGAGGAGGTTGAGGTGGGCGGGGTTGGGGGGCGGGGTTTTAGGGTAGGGGGTAGCGGGGGGTGTATATTGTAGCGTCCCGGAAAAGTTAGTGCTGCAAGGGGTTCTGGTTATTTGTTCTGTTGTGTTTATGTGGTGTTACGGTGCGGATGTTCTCCCGAAATGCGTTTGTCATTCTTGTTTGGTGTGGGTTCACAGTGTGGCGCATATTTGTAACAGTGTTAAAGTTGTTTATACGGTCACCCTCAGTGTGACCTGTATGGCTGTTGACCAAGTATGAATTGCATTCACTTGTGTGTGTGAAAAGCCGTAGATATTATGTGATTGGGCCGGCACGCAAAGGCAGTGCCTTTAAAGTTTATTGGCGCTCTGTACTTCTCCCTACGTCCGTGTACCACTCCGTACAGGGGCGTTTAAAAAAGTCATACATTTTACTTTTTGAAACCGATAATTTCCGATATTACATTTTAAAGCAGTTATCGGCCGATAATATCGACAGTCTGATATTATCGGACATCTCTACTTGTAATTGTGCATACTGAAAGTATTTTATCTACTGTATGCTCTTTGATTTTCATTTGAATTATGATTGACAAGCGGTAGGAAATGGATGGATATTTGGATTATTTTTATTTGATGATTCTATTGTATGATCTTAGTTGAATTCTGATTATTTAATTTTTATTTTCGCATTATTTTCTGTAAAGCACTTTGACTTGGCTTGTGTAAGAATTGCGTTGTATGAATACATTTGCTCTGCCTTAGTTGTTGTTTTCATTACCAAATTTGGAGGTGTTGAAATTTGCTAATGCTAATCAGTAGCATGCTTGCTTTGTTGGCACACTGCAAAAATCAGTGTTCAAAAACAATAAAAGAAAAAAAAAATTAGGGGTATTATACTTGAACTAAGCAAAATTATCTGCCAATAGAACAAGAAAATTTGACTTGTCAAGACTTTCCAAAACAAGTCAAATTAGCTAACCTCAATGAACCCAAAAATACCTTAAAATAAGTATATACTCACTAATAACAAGTGCACTTTTCTTGATAGAAAAAAAAAATACGAGCCCTTTTTTCTCAATATGTTGAAAAATATTCTTAAATTAAGTAAATGCTAGTGCCATTATCTTGACATAATGATATGCGCTCGGCATTACATTTCTTGAAACCAGCAAACTTATACTAAAAACTACGTTATTGTTCTTCATGGAAAGGCAACAAGGCAACAGCTTGTTACTCTCGGGGTCTACTAGCCGCTCAGGCAAATCATATTGTCTAAAAATGCATTTTCCCATCGATAACATGACATCATCGTGCCAAGTGCGTGCTCTTTCAGTCAATTAGTGGGTGAGGAATAGATATATATATATATATATATATATATATATATATATATATATATATATATATATATATATATATATATATATATATATATATATATATATATATATATGTATGTGTATTTATATATGTATATGTATGTATATATATATGTATGTATATATATATATATATATATATATGTATGTATGTATGTATGTATGTGTATGTATATATATATATATATATATATATATATATATATATATATATATATATATATATATATATATATATATATGTATGTGTATGTATGTATGAATGTATGTATGTATGCATAAATATATTTATATATATATATATATATATATTTATATACAACAGCCCGGCCCCCAGCCAAATATTTTTTATTGTAATTTTGAAGAATTTACTTAAATGTGCATGAACTATTTCTGTTCAAAATAGTTTGAAATGTCACATGTCAAATTTTTAAATATTAACTGTCAGTTAACTGTACTGTGCCAACTGTACTATTATATGAGGATGTATTTTCTCTTGCTTCATAGAAAATAAAACAGCAAGGTCAATTTGTCATCTGTTTTAATTATGAGACACAATTGTCAAAGTCATGATTTTTTTTGTTCATGCTTGAAATAAGAAAGTGTTACTTTAAAAAAGTAGTTTTATACTTGTGAGTGTTGATGACACAGCTTTGCAACAGTTGATATTCTAGTTCCAAGCATGTTTTACTCAATATAGGTCATAAAATCTCAGCAACAAGCTGTTATATCTTACTGAGATCATTTAGGACCAAAACACTTAAAACAAGTAAAACACTCTAACATAAAATCTGCTTAGAGAGAAGAACTATCTTATCAGACAGAAAATAAGCAAATATCACCCTTATTTGAGATATTTAATCTTACTTAGATTTCAGTTTTTGCAGTGCATGAAAATTTGTAGCACTATCTTGAGGCAGGCCGCGAAGAATATAGGGTTGGGCCCAGTCTGCAACGGGACAAGACGCCGCTTGCAACAAAGGCATGGATGTAATTTGGAGGGAGTTCAGGGGGGACATCTCCCCAATTCTTTTCACAATGCAGTTTTCGTCCCGTGGACTTGATAACATCCAAAAATAATGTTATGCTATTGAATAAGGTCAAGCAAGTCCAACACTAGAACCAGGCGGAAAACGGACATTTAGGATGTAAGACTTTTGACCGCCCTCAAGCTCACTGATTGACTTTCTGGCACTGCCGTCTTGCCAACATGACAATGATTGACAGCACGCAGCAGCTGACCAATCAGCGGTCAGATGTGCAACAGGAAGGAGTTGCCCTCCACATGCACATAAATCGTGAACAAGTGAGACAAATAAAAATCCAAACAAGAACACACTAGTGCTCCACTCAAGTTACACTCAAAGTTAGATTTCGCAGTTTTTGGGGTCCAAAAAAACCCCCAGATTGCGTTTTTCCCGAGATAGCGTTATATGGAAATCCTTATTTCTTTACCCTTTTCCTTTTTATAAAATTATGCTCGTAGCTCGGCTGCCTAAACCTGCTTGGTGGATAGTGCCCCCACATGATGTGATGTGAATGATGGAGTGTGCTCCCACCTCACAGAATGGGGCGGGCGCTATCCACCCGTCGGTTTGGGTCCTTCTTTTTAGAGACTTTCATAAAGATTTACTATGTAAGTTTGTGAATATGCAATAATTTGGCGAAAAACATTGTGTGGGGGGAAAATTTGGGGTCCATAACACTACCACGTTCTATAGAATAGTAGACCTTGTACAGTAAGTGATGTTTTATTATGTTTGTTGGCTCTCATAAAGTCTGCAGTGAGTAATAATCAGTGATGAAGAGAGAAAAAAAAAGCAAAAGTTGTGATGCATTTTTTAAATTAATGCTCAATTTTTGTTTTATTTGACATCACATGGACAAAGATAAGACCTTCTGGAGGAAATTTCTGTGGTCAGTTGAAACAAAAATTAAGCTGTTTGGCCACAATACCCAGCAATATGTTTGGAGGAGAAAAGGTGAGGCCTTTAATCCCATGAACACCATCCCTACCGTCAAGCATGGTAGTGGTAGTATTATGCTCTGGGCCTGTGTTGCTGCTAATGGAACTGGTGCTTTAAATGGGACTATGAAAAAGGAGGCTTACCTCCAAATTCTTCAGGAGAACCTAAAATCATCAGCCCGGAGGTTGGGTCTTGGGCGCAGTTGGGTGTTCCAATAGGACAATGACCCCAAACACATGTCAAAAGTGGTAAAGGAATGGCTAAATCAGGCTAGAATTAAGGTTTTAGAATGGCCTTCCCAAAGTCCTGACTTAAACTTGTGGGAAATGCTGAAGAAACAAGTCCATGTCAGAAAACCAACAAATTTAGCTGAACTGCACCAATTTTGTCAAGAGGAGTGGTCAAAAACTCAACCAGAAGCTTATGGATGGCTACCAAAAGCGCCTTATTGCAGTGAAACTTGCCAAGGGACATGTAACCAAATATTAACATTGCTGTAGGTATACTTTTGACCCAGCAGATTTGGTCACATTTTCAGTAGACCCATAATAAATTCATAAAAGAACCAAACTTCATGATTATTTTTTTTTGTGACCAACAAGTATGTGCTCCAATCACTCTATCACAAAAAAATAAGAGTTGTAGAAATGATTGGAAACTCAAGACAGCCATGACATGATGTTCTTTACAATTGTTTGTAAACTTATGATCGCGACCGTGTCACGTGGGAGGGGTTGCAGCTTACTGCGGGGTTTGTTCCCACGGGATGCAGACGGAACACTCCGGACAGGACGTGTAGGTAGGAACGTGGTTTATTTGTCGAAAGTCAAACAAGTACCAAAAACTGAAAACAAGCCAGAGGAAAAATGTGCAGATAGCACTCGAAGCTAAAGCTAACACTTAGCATAGGCAAGAAGACAAGGAATACTCACGTAACTGTAGCATAAGCAAGCAATGAAGCCAGGCCGACTGACCGGCAAAGGCAGGCTTAAATAATGCCTCTGATTAGTACTCGGGAAACAGGTGAGCGTCCCGAACACCAATTAGAGGCAGATGAAAATAATAAGTAACCATGGTAACTAAAACAAACTCAAGGGTGCACAAAACAGGAACTAAGGGAGTCCAAAACTAACAGAATATAACAAAACATGATCTGGGCCACGGATCATGACAGACTGTATATAAAACCCTAATAGAGGTATTTGGATGTTTTTTTTAGGGGCTCCATGGGCAGAATTGAACGGCTCTCATAGGCTCCATTGTAATCCGACCTTTGATCGCATGTATTTAATATTTAGAATGTATTAAGAAAAAATCCATCCGTCATGTCTTTCATAATGATTGTGAACGATAGGCAAAATTCCCCCAAAAAATTGCAGTTCCCCTTTAACACTCACACATTTACAGAAGTGTTTATTAATGTGTTTTAAATAAACTAAACTTTCAAAAAAGGGTCTTCAAAAAAAAGGGCTGTCTTATATTTGGTCAATGCGGAATATACACCCATAATGTCAGAATAACTGTATCTGAGTCAGTGGTTCTTAACCTTGTTAGAGGTACCGAACCCCAACAATTTCATATGCGCATTCACCGAACCCTTCTTTAGTGAAAAATAAAATGGTTTTTTTCTCAAATTCAAGACAAGGTTATGTTTTTTTTTTACTGGTGCACAAAATGAACCGTGCATGAACATCATCTTGTTCAAAGAACAAAACCAACACAGTGCATGAACTCACAAGAAATTACACACCTGCAAATCAGATGGAAAATTAGAAGGAACATTGTTTAGGGGTATCCATAATACGGCGATAGGGAGAAGTTTTTATTTACACGATGAGTCGGGTGTGTCTTGACCTCCGCGGCGGAGGCTCTGCCGAACCCCTGAGGCCGACTCACCGAACCCTTAGGGTTCGATCGAACCCAGGTTAAGAACCCCTGATCTAAATTATCACAAAACTTTGTGTTTCAGTGAGTTCCCGGCGAGCTGTCTTTGATCTTACCAATCAAAAGGCTTGTAAAACTCCACCGTGTAGGATGGGAAGCGACATGAAGGTGGCGGTTTCTTTGATGTATTGTAATCCACAGGAAGATTTTGTCTTGACCCGAGATCTACAAAGCGTAGAGGACGCAGGACCTGACCCCCCTCCAGGCACCTTTTCTTTGAACTGTTTTGTGACCAAAGGCAGCGGCTGTTTACGACCCCCCTTCCTTTAGAAACAGCTGTTGCCATGTAATCAGGAAAAGTCCAAATAAAAGAGGAGGCGTACAATCTTCCGTCAGAGCGTGGTGGGACACTGTACAAAGAGTCAATCAATCAATCAATCAATGTTTATTTATATAGCCCTAAATCACAAGTGTCTCAAAGGGCTGTACAAGCCACAACGACATCCTCGGTACAGAGCCCACATACGGGCAAGGAAAAACTCACCCCAGTGGGACGTCGGTGAATGACTATGAGAAACCTTGGAGAGGACCGCATATGTGGGTAACCCCCCCCCCCTCTAGGGGAGACCGAAAGCAATGGATGTCGAGTGGGTCTGACATAACATTGTGAAAGTCCAGTCCACAGTGGATCCAACACATCAGCGGGAGTCCAGTCCACAGCGGGGCCAACAGGAAACCATCCCGAGCGGAGACGGGTCAGCAGCGCAGAGATGTCCCCAACCGATGCACAGGCTAGTGGTCCACCCGGGGTCCCGGCTCTGGACAGCCAGCACTTCATCCATGGCCACCGGACCTATGCAACTCCCCCTCGCAAGGGACAGGGGAGAAGAGGAGAGAAGAAAAGAAACGGCAGATCAACTGGTCTAAAAAGGGGGGGTCTATTTAAAGGCTAGATTATACAAATGAGTTTTAAGATGGGACTTAAATGCTTCTACTGAGGTAGCATCTCTAACTGTTACCGGGAGGGCATTCCAGAGTACTGGAGCCCGAATAGAAAACGCTCTATAGCCCGCAGACTTTTTTTTGGCTCTGGGAATCACTAATAAGCCGGAGTTCTTTGAACGCAGATTTCTTGTCGGGACATATGGTACAATACAATCGGCGAGATAGGCTGGAGCTAAACCGTGTAGTATTTTATACGTAAGTAGTAAAACCTTAAAGTCGCATCTTAAGTGCACAGGAAGCCAGTGCAGGTGAGCCAGTATAGGCGTAATATGATCAAACTTTCTTGTTTTTGTCAAAAGCCTTGCAGCCGCATTTTGTACCAACTGTAATCTTTTAATGCTAGACATAGGGAGGCCCGAAAATAATACGTTACAGTAATCGAGACGAGACGTAACGAACGCATGAATAATGATCTCAGCGTCGCTAGTGGACAAGATGGAACGAATTTTAGCGATATTACGGAGATGAAAGAAGGCTGTTTTAGTAACACTCTTAATGTGAAGAGTAAAGAGTACAGCCCAGACGTTTCTCCTCAATTGAGCTAAATTGAATTCTGTCTCTGTTTAATTCCTTGCTTCTTTGTCTGTTTAATAGATGTCATCAGTGTTTGAACCTGACACATAATAAATTAAAATGAAGGCAATTCTACAGTAAATTCAAAGGATAATTCTCACACAATGACTCTTATATTCTCTTCAACTCAAAAAAGTGAGCACATTTACGCCATGATACTCCCTGCTGTTGTTGTTGTTACCTAAGAGTTCAAATGAAAACTATTCAAGATGGAGTCACTCGTGTGTGTGTGTGTGTGTGTGTGTGTGTGTGTGTGTGTGTGTGTGTGTGTGTGTGTGTGTGTGTGTGTGTGTGTGTGTGTGTGTGTGTGTGTGTGTGTGTGTGTGTGTGTGTGTGTGTGTGTGTGTGTGTGTGTGAGAGACAAGGTTTTAAGCCGGCCGTGTGTGTGTGTGTGTGTGTGCTGTGTGCGCCACAGACGACCACGCAGAGCATGGTGGTCGGCCGTTCGCCGGGAATCACAAGGCTGAGAGAAGATAAAGCAGCAATCCCAAGGCAGTGCTGGGTCCAAAGCCAAGCGACAGCTTCCAGGAGGTTTTTAAGCTTCTTACGGGACCCGTCTTCCATCTTTTAGTGGAAATAGTGTCCACTGTGACGCCGCACGCCAGTGGAACAAGCCGAGCATGATAGAGATAGCGGACGCATGCGATGGAATTGCGGCAAAATCAATCGGGGAAAAACAAAGTTGCCAAAACAATCACATAAGCAAGCTAAAAATGGAAATTGGTAGTTGAGTTTAAAGACTTTTTCATTTTCACTTTCAGAAAGCCGCATTTACTGCTGGGTGAAACAACAAGGAATGTTTATGCATATGTTGTGTATTTGGCAGGCTGGTTTGGTTTGCTTCACTGTGTGTATACTGTATATAACATGGTATGATGAATAATAACATTAATGTGAAAAGAACATTAAATATTGTAAAATTTTGAAATACACTACCATATTTTACGGACTATAACATACTTGCCAACCCTCCCGGTTTTACCGGGAGACTCCCGGAATTCAGCGCCTCTCCCGATAACCTCCCGGAAGAAATTTTCTCCCGATAAATTCCCGGAATTCAGATGGAGGCCACGCCCCCTCCAGCTCAATGCGGACCTGAGTGGGGACAGCGGCGACAGTCTGTTTTCACGTCCGCTTTCCAACAATATAAACAGTTTACCTGCCCAGTCACGTTATAACTGTAGAATGATCGAGGGCGAGTTCTTGGTTTCTTATGTGGGTTTATTGTTAGGCAGTTTCATTAACGTCCTCCCAGCGCGGTAACAACACACAACAACAGCAGTCACGTTTTCGTCTACCGTAAAGCAGTTCGTCTGCCGTAAAATGCAAAGTTGTGACACTCTTAAACTGGACAATACTGCCATCAACTGGATATACTGGATAGCCTCTGAAACACTGAAATTCAAGTATTTATTTTATTTATATGTATAATAAAATAATATATATATATATATATATATATATATATATATATATATATATATATATATATATATATATATATATATATATATATATATATAGATAGATAGATAGATAGATACGGCCTGGCGCGAGATTTACACCTTCTCCCACGGATTTTCAAGGGCCAGCGAGACCTCACCGGACTACTCCAATTAAATCTCGGATAGGGGAGAAGATTACCAATCGAGAAGAACAGATGGTCAGATGGGTGGAGCACTACTCAGAACTATACAGCCGTGAAACAACTGTCTCTGATGCTGCTTTAAATTATACGAAGGAGCTACCAATCATGAATGAACTTGACGAAGTGCCTACAATGGTAGAGCTTGAAAAAGCTATTGATTCACTTCCATCTGACAAAGCACCAGGTAACGATAACATTCCACCTGAAGCTATCAAGCAAGGGAAGCCTGCCCTGCTTAAACCGCTGTACGAATTACTGTGTCTTTGCTGGGAGGAAGAAGGAGTACCTCAGGACATGCGTGATGCCACTATTGTGTCACTTTATAAAAAATAAAGGGGACCGCAGTGACTGTAATAACTATAGAGGAATTTCTCTCTTGAACATCGTTGGAAAGGTTTATGCACGCATAATCCTAAACAGGCTACAGATACTTGCAGATCGTATCTATCCTGAATCCCAATGTGGTTTCAGGGCTGGAAGATCGACGACCGACATGATATTTTCAGTCAGGCAGATTCAAGAGAAGAGTAGAGAACAGGGTCAACCTCTTTACATGATGTTCATAGATCTAACTAAGGCTTTCGATCTTGTCAGCAGGAAGGGCCTGTTCAAGCTACTACAAAAGATTGGATGTCCTCAAAAACTACTCAGCATGTTGATCTCTTTCCATTCCAACATGAAGGGAACAGTCTTGTATGATGGATCCTGTTCGGACTCCTTCTCTATCAACAGTGGTGTTAAGCAGGGCTGCGTCTTAGCACCAACTCTTTTTGGAATATTCTTCTCTATACTTCTGTCCTACGCTTTTGACACATCCATTGAGGGTGTCTATCTACACACACGGTCTGACGGCAAACTGTTCAATCTGGCAAGATTACGTGCGAAAACCAAAAGGAGGTCAGTGTTAATCCGAGAGATGCTTTTTGCAGACGATGCTGCTCTTGTTACCAACACCAAAGAAGCCTTACAACGTCTAAGTGACTGTTTTGCGAATGCTTGTGAACAGTTTGGACTTATAGTTAGCCTGCAGAAAACCAATGTCAGTGTTCAAGGTGCTGCAAATCCTGCTATCAAGATGAATGGTGTCACTTTAGAAGTAGTAGATAATTTTATATACCTAGGCTCGACAATCAGCAATAAACTCTCGCTTGATGTTGAACTTGACAGGAGGCTTGGAAAGGCAAATACCATCATGGCTAAACTAGCAAAGCGAGTATGGGAAAACAACGCTCTTACTCAACATACAAAGATCCGAGTTTATCAGGCCTGCATTCTCAGCACTTTACTCTACGGAAGCGAGACCTGGACTACTTACATGAGACAAGAGCGTCGACTTAACGCTTTTCACATGCGGTGCATCAAACATATCTTTGGTATTAGTTGGCAAGACCATATTCCACACAGTGTCATTCTTCAGCGGGCTAATATCCATAGCATGAACTCTCTTCTTAGCCAGCGCCGTCTTCGATGGCTGGGACATGTTCGGCGGATGGAGGACGGACGGCTTCCCAAGGACATTATGTATGGACAGCTGGCTGCTGGTTCCAGACATGTTGGTCGTCCCTCCCTCCGGTTCAAGGACGCATGCAAGAGAGATCTAAAGGCGTGTAATATTCCCTTGGACAGCTGGGAGATACAAGCGGAGAACCGAAATGTCTGGCGTCAAGCGGTTAGACGGGGTATCGCAGAGGCTGATTTGAGGAGAGGCCAGCTCGCAGAGGAGAAGAGAGACAGGAGGAAACATACTGCAAATACCATCGCACAGCAGGAGCGGGATGAAGTCTCTACACATGTTTTCACTAAGTGCAACCGGGACTGTCACTCAAGAATTGGCTTGTACAGCCATGCTAGGCGTTGTCAACAAAAATGAATGTACCGTGTCAACAAAACATCAAGTTAAAATGTGAAAATTATAATTAGATATGTGCATTGTATAATTACAACACTCATTAAAACTGAAAAGATATTACTAATAATTGACTAAAATAGGATGACAAAACTATTTAAATAAAAAAATAAATAAACTATTAATAATAATTAAAGTACCATTACAAAATGAAAAAAATAAAATAAATTAAAAATAAATTAAATTAAAAATTAAACATCAAATCGAAATAAGTGTCTGACACAAGAGCGTAAATTAGCATGGTCATCTGTGACTAAGCTGCCAAAGATATATATATATATATATATATATATATATATATATATATATATATATATATATATATATATATATATATAGATATATATATATATATATATATATATATATATATATATATATATATATATATATATATATATATATATATATATATATATAGCTAGAATTCACTGAAAGTCAAGTATTTCATACATATATATATATATATATACATATATGAAATATATATGAAATACTCGAGTTGGTGAATTCTAGCTGTAAATATACTCCTCCCCTCTTAACCACGCCCCACCCCACTCCCCACCCCCCACCTCCCGGAATCGGAGGTCTCAAGGTTGGCAAGTATGGACTATAATTCGCAGTTTTTTTCATAGTTTGGCCCGGGGTGCGACTTATACTCAGGAGCGACTTATGTGTGAAATGATTAACACATCACCGTAAAATATCAAATAATATTATTTAGCTCATTCACGTAAGAGACTAGACGTATAAGATTTCATGGGATTTAGCAATTAGGAGTGACAGATTGTTTGGTAAACGTATAGCATGTTCTATATGTTATAGTTATTTGAATGACTCTTACCATAATATGTTACGTTAACATACCAGGCACGTTCTCAGTTGGTTATTTATGCGTCATATAACGTACACTTATTCAGCCTGTTGTTCACTATTCTTTATTTATTTTAAATTGCCTTTCAAATGTCTATTCTTGGTGTTGGGTTTTATCAAATAAATTTCCCCAAAAAATGCGACTTATACTCCAGTGCGACTTATATATGTTTTTTTCCTTCTTTATTATGCATTTTCGGCCGGTGCGACTTATACTCCGGAGCGACTTATACTCCGAAAAATACGGTATATTGCCAAAAGTATTTAGCCACCCATCCAAATGATGAGAATCAGGTGTCCAAATCCCTTGGCGTGTACAAAATCAAGCACTTAGGCATGGAGACGGTTTCTACAAACATTTGTGAAAGAATGGGCCGCTCTCAGTGATTTCCAGCGTGGAACTGTCATAGGATGCCACCTGTGCAACAAATCCAGTCATGAAATGTCTTCGGTCCTAAATATTCCAAAGTCAACAGTGGGCTTTATTATAAGAAAATGGAAGAGTTTGGGAACCACAGCAACTCAGCCACCAAGTGGTAGGCCACATAAACTGACAGAGAGGGGTCAGCGGATGCAGAAGTGCATAGTGCAAAGACTTTCTGCACAGTCAGTTGCTACAGAGCTCCAAACTTCATGTGACCTTCCAATCAGCCCAATTAGAGCAGTGGAGACGCGTTCTCTGGAGTGATGAAACACGCTCTTCCATCTGGCAATCTGATGGACGAGTCTGGGTTTGGAAGTTTCCAGGAGAACGCTACATTTCGGACTGCATTGTGCCGAGTGTGAAATTTGGTGGAGGAGGAATTATGGTTGTTTTTCAGCAGTTGGGCTTGGCCCCTTAGTTACAGTGAAAGGAACTTGGAATGCTCCAGGATACCAAGACATGTTGGACAATTCCATGCTCTCAACCTTGTGGGAACAGTTTGGAGCGGGCCACTTCCTCCTCCAACATGACTGTGCACCAGTGCACAAAGCAAGGTCCATAAAGAGTCTGGTGTGGATGAACTTGACTGACCTGCACAGAGTCCTGACCTGAACCCGATAGAACACCTTTGGGATGAATTAGAACGGAGACTGAGACCCAGGCCTTCTCGACCAACATCAACGTGTGACTTCACCAGAAGAATGGTCGAAAATACCTATAAACACACTCCGCAACCTTGTGGACAGCCTTCCCAGAAGAGTTGAAGCTGTAATAGCTGCAAAAGGTGGACTGGCATCATATTGAACCCTACGGGTTAGGAATGGGATGGCACTTCAAGTTCATATGTGAGTCAAGGCAGGTGGCCAAGTACTTTTGGCAATATAGTGTATATCAATCATGTCTGTACAGTAGTGAAAATACAGTAGTACACCAACTTAGCCCTTAACTCAAAACATGTGTACAGTATCTCAAATCAACGGCTCGCATTGAAATGAACTGCAATCAATTTAGTTGAGGCTTGCCCATCTCTCCCCCAATGCCCAAAACGCCGCAATTTGAACATTTAAAATGCCTATAGATGCCAATAGAATGTACTACCAACAACTACAGTAGTTTTATGAAGTAATGTAATAACAATGTACAAAAGTTAAAGTGGAACATCGATTTACAAAGCCCTCTGTATGCAATTTACAGACGTTTAGATCAAGCCAAATATGCCCCGATGTGCAATCCATGTCTCTGTGGACGAACAGTTTATTTAGGTGCCTGCAGGCAAGAAAACGCGGCGAAACTTTGTTGGGGAGCCGCAGGCTTTCCACTTCACTTGCTGCGTAGGAGAAGTCACGTCTCAACACTCCACCATGTGTGCCTTTTCTTCGTTTTTTCGCCTTTTGACACATTTTGTACATTTTTGTAATACGAGTCCAGAGTGAAAAGAAGGAGGGAACTGCTGTGGAGTTAAAAAAAAATGTAAAAAAAAGACTATTTGCAAGAATACATTTATGGCATTCACAAGCATGACCACAGCACAGTAAGTAACCACTTCAAGTTTTAATTATGATGAAGTAATTTTTTCTAGGAAAAGATGCCAGAACAGAATTATATCACTGCAGAAGGAAAAGACAGTATCTCTTCTCTCATTCCGGATCGGCCCCTCGCACTTCCAGAGCACAAACACGCAGACACGTACGACCCCGTTCCTTTTTCCCTCCCTCTGTCTGCTCCTTACTCGTCAGCTCTCTGCCGTTTTTAATATGTGTGCATTTTACTTTTTAAATGTTTATTACTGTAGCAATATGGTTATTGGAGTTAAGGATTTTGGGGATTTTTGTTTGTGAGAGTGCACCATGGTGACTTCTGTGAGCAGAACATACAGCAGCTTGTTGTTGTTGTTTTGACTTGTTTAACTACATAGTTGATCCATCACCCTGTTATAATGTGGTTTGATATACAGTACCGTATAACACTTAATATTGTGTTTAAAGTGTACAAAATAAAATATTGACCCTTTATTCATATTCACATTGTTTCTTATGGGGAACTCTGATTCAATATACAAGCGTTTGGAACCAATTGGGTTCGTAAATCGAGGTCCCACTGTACCACGCAGAGTGGACTCCCACGGTATTTCCTTATAGCTGCTTCTCTGTCAAAGACACTATCTGCAGCTTCTCCATATTTTAATGGATAAATGTCCGTTCTCTTGGCCAGTATATCGACTCATTCCGCTTCAATGTGGTGATACCTTTAACTGCTTCGCCAAGTTGTCTGCATGCTCAGTCATGCTTCTGATGATTTCCTTCTTTAATTCAATGAAGATCATCCACTTGTTCTTCTCAGCACTGTCCTTCACACTTATTTCCTTCCTTCCCATGGTTGGAAAACAAAGTTATGTCGATCATTAGCTACCAGCTAATGCTAGCGTGAAAGACCAGATGTTTTGGTTGTGGGTTCACTGTGACATTTTGCTCTGCCAACTAATGGCGGAGATGTTTGTAACTCAAATTTTTGCTTGTGACTTAAAGCATAGCAATTTGCAGAGGGACAGCTCTTATCTAAAAACACTCCTAAATCGGGACACTTTGAAGTTGAGGTACCAGTCTATATGCTTTCATGAACGTTTTGAATATTTATTTAAAGGGATTAAATGCTGAGTAAATAGGATTTGTGTCAGAATAATTCCAGGACTTGGAAGTAATCAGAAGTTGTCCTGCCACAACTCTCGCCTCTTCTCGCGCACTGAACGAGATAAACGCTGCAGGATCTCTTTGTGGCCCTATGTGGTAAAACAAGGAACGATTCCTGTCAGGTTCAAACACTGATGACATCTATTAAACAAGACAAGAAGCAAGGAATTAAACAGAGACAGAATTACATTTGGCTCAATTGAGGAGAGACGTCTAGACCTGTACCCTTGCACAGTGTCTCAACACGCTCTGACGAAAGATTGTGCGCCTCCTCTTATATTTGGACTTTCCCTGATTACATGGCAACAGCTGTTTCTAAGGGTGGGGGGTCGTAAACAGCCATCACCTTTGTTACAAACAGTTCAAAGAAAAGGTCGTAAAACAGTTAAAAGAAAAGGTCGCCTGGAGGGGAGTCTGGTCCTGCTTCCTCTCTGCCTTGTAGTTCTCGGGTCAAGACAAAATATTTCTGTGGATTACAATACATCAAAGAAACAGAACACCTTCATGTTGCTTCCCATCCTACACAGTGGAGTTTTACAAGCCTTCTTCTTGGTAGGATCAAAGACAGCTTTTGTCCTCTCGCCGGGAACTCATGGCAACACAAAGTTTTGTGATAACTTAGATACAATTATTCTGACAATTCCCCTCACAACAAAAAAGGCGAGCAATATCAACAGTCCTGGAAGTTTTATGACACACCGAGTATGTGATTTGTGAGATTTGGTACGCATGCCAAGTCACGGCCCTTGGGATGGGTACCAATTCCTTTTTTTGGTACGGGATTCGGTCGGGCAACGATTCACTGAAATCCAACGGTGCCATGTTACGGTACCTGGGTTGCGTGGGACGTCAAGCCCAGCTGCCCACTTTTTTTTTTTTTTTCATTTTGTCACTTGGTGATCATTCCAGCAGCACTGAGAGCCAAACTACCTTTTGGTAATGTTGCAATTTTCAATGACAACATAGCAATTGACTCAAAAAACGCTCCAACGTAAGTAAAGTACCATATTAAATATATAATAGAATAGAACTCTATTGTCATTTAATTAAATAAGTACAACAAAGTCACATTTTCAGCCCAGACCTGTTCAACAACAGACATGCAGTATATTGTACAGGGTGATAGAACAGGAACGCTGATGCGGTGTGTGTGTGTGTGTGTGTGTGTGTGTGTGTGTGTGTGTGTGTGTGTGTGTGTGTGTGTGTGTGTGTGTGTGTGTGTGTGTGTGTGTGTGTGTGTGTGTGTGTGTGTGTGTGTGTGTGTGTGTGTGTGTGTGGTGAACATGTTCCGAACAGCTCCACTTTTCCAAAAATGCGCCAGCTTGATGCTAATTATACGTTGACTTTGCTATTGACATGCTACTGGTTACCATAAGCGATTTTAAATGGCAATTTCAACTCGTCATCATTTGTTAACGAAAACTACAACTGAGATGCACGTTCCAATAAAACAGCTGGTGCGTAATAAGTGCTATACTTACAGTATTAACGCTGTTTAGGGCGCAACAAAAGACTGGCTTCAGCAAAGACTGAACTGACTGGCCAACACTATTTATTTATTTATTGATTAGAAAAATAAGTGCTAACCAAGTATACTGCATATGAGGGACTCATTAATACCTGACAAAAAATAATAAATGTACATACAAATAGGTAATGCTAAGATAAATAAACCAAATTAATAATACATATGTTTAACTAAACAGTCAATGAAATTAAAGTGCAAAAGAAAATATAGCTTCACCACCTTAGTCATAATTTTTGCGCTTAAGAAACTTCTCTATGACTTTAGCTGCAGACTGAATGTGAGTGTGAATGTTGTCTGTCTATCTGTGTTGGCCCTGTGATGAGGTGGCGACTCATCCAAGGTGTACCCCGCCTTCCGCTCGTGTGCAGCTGGGATAGGCTCCAGCACCCCCCGCGACCCCGTAAGGACAAGCGGTAGAAAATTGAGATTGTCATTACTGGTGAAAAAATGTATTACAACTGAGTACCGCTGTGGCCCATACGCATCACAGGTGAGAAGAAAAAAAATTGTCGGCCCTCTAGGGGGCGCCCGTGGCCCAACAATGGCCCTTTGGTTACGTAACACTCCCATAAACTACACAATACTGCCATCTAACATCTGGGGCTTGTAACACTGTAACTTAAAGGCCTACTGAAATGATTTTTTTTTATTTAAACGGGGATAGCAGATCCATTCTATGTGTCATACTTGATCATTTCGCGATATTGCCATATTTTTGCTGAAAGGATTTAGTAGAGAACATCGACGATAAAGTTCGCAACTTTTGGTCGCTGATTAAAAAAAGCCTTGCCTGTACCGGAAGTAGCGTGACGTCACAAGTTGAAAGGCTCCTCACATTTCCCCATTGTTTACACCAGCAGCGAGAGCGATTCGGACCGAGAAAGCGACAATTACCCCATTAATTTGAGCGAGGATGAAAGATTCGTGGATGAGGAACATGAGAGTGAAGGACTAGAGTGCAGTGCAGGACGTATCTTTTTTCGCTCTGACCGTAACTTAGGTAAAAGGGCTCATTGGATTCCACACTTTCTCCTTTTTCTATTGTGGATCACGGTTTTGTATTTTAAACCACCTCGGATACTATATCCTCTTGAAAATGAGAGTCGAGAACGCGAAATGGACATTCACAGTGACTTTTATCTCCACGACAATACATCAGTGAAGCACTTTAGCTACGGAGCTAACGTGATAGCATCGTGCTTAAATGCAGATAGAAACAAAATAAATAAGCCCCTGACTGGAAGGATAGACAGAAGATCAACAATACTACTATCAGGAGACACCGAACCAAACACTGGACCTGTAACCACACGGTTAATGCTGTGCCGCCTGTCGAAGCCTAGCAATGCTGTTGCTAACGACGCCATTGAAGGTAACTTAGCTACGGGACCTCATCAGAGCTATGATAAAAACATTAGCGCTCCACCTACGCCAACCCTCATCTGCTTATCAACACCCGTGCTCACCTGCGTTCCAGCGATCGACGGTGCGACGAAGGACTTCACCCGATCATCGATGCGGTCGGCGGCTAGCGTCGGATAGCGCGTCTGCTATCCAAGTCAAAGTCCTCCTGGTTGTGTTGCTGCAGCCAGCCGCTAATACACCGATCCCACCTACAACTTTCTTCTTTGCAGTCTCCATTGTTCATTAAACAAATTGCAAAAGATTCACCAACACAGATGTTCAGAATACTGTGGAATTTTGTGATGAAAACAGAGCTGTTTGTATTGGGATACAATGTGTCCCAATACTTCCGTTTCAACCATCGACGTCACGCGCAAACGTCATCATACATAGACGTTTTCAACCGGAAGTTTCGCGGGAAAT
Organism: Entelurus aequoreus; assembly: GCF_033978785.1. NCBI lineage: Eukaryota > Metazoa > Chordata > Actinopteri > Syngnathiformes > Syngnathidae > Entelurus > Entelurus aequoreus. Next base: position 21,749,963 of record NC_084749.1, read on the forward strand.
TTAAAATTGCACTTTATAAGTTAACCCGGCCGTATTGGCATGTGTTGCAATGTTAAGATTTCATCATTGATATATAAACTATCAGACTGCGTGGTCGGTAGTAGTGGGTTTCAGTAGGCCTTTAATGTTGCAATAAAAATGAGATTTTATCATCAAAAACAGTTTATACTTATTGATACACACAAAAGTACCAAAAATGGGTACCGTTGAGTATCGGTTCAAATGTGAAGGAGACCCATCCTTAGCGGTGACGTGTTCCGAACTATTCTTGGGGAGGTGGGGGGGTTGCATTATTTGTTTGACTGACAACTAGGGCTGCACAAATATTACAATTTTGAATCACAGGCTCCACAATTAAATTAAGGTAATCATTGCAAATTTCACCATTTAAAAAGCTGATCAAATCAAGTATATTTACAGCTTGTGTGGCAGGAAAGCATCAGCGGCTCGCTTTGATGCCCCGTGAAACGACCAGAGCGTGTGCAGGCATACTTCACGTCCTGGCCATGTGTTTATCTACCTTTTCATAAAACATGAGTCTTCCTTCTGCAAAGCGTCTCAATCCACACAGACTGACAGTGATAGGCACCGCTTGTCTCCACCAGTGTTGTAAGGATACCAATATTTTGGTACTGGTACCTGTACTAAAATTATTTTGGTACTTTTCAGTAATTTTCTAAATAAAGGGGACCACAAAAAATTATTGGCTTTATTTAAAAAATAAATATCTTAGGGTACATTAAACCATACTTGCCAACCTTGAGACCTCCGATACCGGGAGGTGGGGGGGCGTGGTTGGGGGCGTGGTTAAGGGCGTGTATTTACAGCTAGAATTCACCAACTCAAGTATTTCATATATATATATATATATATATATATATATATATATATATATATATATATATATATATAATGTATAAAATACTTGACTTTCAGTGAATTCTAGCTATATAAAAATGGGACCCGTTTCCCTCCCTGCTTGGCACTCAGCATCAAGGGTTGGAGTTGGGGGTTAAATCACCAAAATGATTCCCGAGTGTGTGTGTGACAATCATTGGTACTTTAACTTTAACTTTAATATATATATATATATTTATGTTATTATATATATAATACATTTTGCAAGGTGGCCCATAATACTGGGCTGTGAACGGTGCCGCGCTGCCGCCGCCATGTGCTTCACTCTCTGTTCATGAATGAGTATATCATTTCGGCCACCGTGTTCAATGGAGAAGTCTGTTCTACAAAATGTACAGGCAACATACCCCTTCCCCTTCGAACTGTCCTGGATGAACTGAAATTCTTGTTTCCATTCGTTTTGGAACTTGCAAGCGTGTTTCTTCATCTTGCTCGTCAACGGCGTCGCCATGTCTGTAACTTCCTCGTTCTTCTGCTTCGTCTCCTTGTTGTGTGCACAGTTGTGCACTCTACTCTCTAAAAGCCGTAGATGTTATGACGTCATTGGGCAGGCAAGCTGTTTATATTGTGGGAAAGCGGACGTGAGAACAGGCTGTCCCCACTCAGGTCCGCATTGAGCTGGAGGGGGGCGTGGCCTCCAGCTCCGACTGAATACCGGGAGTTTGTCGGGAGAAAATTTCTGCCGGGAGGTTATCGGGAGAGGTGCTGAAAACCGGGAGTCTCCCGGTAGAACCGGGAGGGTTGGCAAGTATGATTAAACATATGTTTCTTATTGCCGTTAAGTCCTTAAATAAAATAGTGAACATACTAGACAACTTGTCTTTTAGTAGTAAGTAAACAAACAAAGGCTCCTGATTAGTCTGCTGACGTATGCAGTAACATATTGTATCATTTATCATTCTATTATGTTGTCAACATTATTAAGGACAAGTGGTAGAAAATTCATTATTAATTGACTTGTTCACTTACTGTTAATATCTGCTTACTTTCTCTTTTAACATGTTCTATCTACACTTCTGTTAAAATGTAATAATCACTTATTCTTCTGTTGTTTGATACTTTACATTAGTTTTGGATGATACCACACATTTGGGTATCAATCCGATATCAAGTAGTTACATTAGACATATTCAAAGTCCTCAAACGAAAGAAGATGTTGTGATGCCAAAAAATATTGACGTGATTATAGTAGTATCGACTAGATACGTGCCTGTACTTGATATCATTACAGTGGATTTTAGGATGGCGTTTGTTTACATGTTGACACCGGTGAGCTACGGTGTGCAGTGAAACATGTTTAGCTATTCCTCGTCCTGCAGGGATGATACTTGTAAGAAACGTACTTTATTTGTCGCCATGGAGGCAAGGATTAATGATTTAGAAGTAGCTAAAACACTGCAGACGGCGGATGGACGTTAGCCGCTAGCTAGCTAGCCATGTCTTAAAGCGTCTCTTCCTTAGGACGTTTCAGTGCTATAACTTCTCCTTTATCGTTAGTTTTTAAGCCAAAATGTGTCTGTTCTCCCTTTTCTGTCTACACACTGTGTCTGCTTGTAAGTACTCTGTGATTGTGTGCCGCCGAACATGCTCGTCTGCTCGTAAACAAGCAATGTCACGACGTGACTTCGACGCGGGCGCGATGGGGGGTGCGGGACCGGTACGTTTCAGAGACGGTATCGTACCGAAAATGATTCATTAGTATTGCGGTACTATACTAATACCGGTATACCGTACAACCCTAGTCTCCACAAAGCGGGCCCCAATCCAAGCCCTCGGCCAATCACAGCCCTGGTCCCAGTTAATAACAAAGGCCCTAATGGAACTGTGCCTGTCATACATTGTAACCCTCCATCAGTTATTGTTAAATGCCTTCTCCCTAATGATGAAAATGCATGAATCCCGCTTCTCTGCAAAAAGACTGTAATCTAATCAGAGCCTTACGGTGCTTATGCCAGCATCACCAGCGCCCGCCTCAGACGAGACATCAATCAAAGCCAGACATATGAGAGACGATGGATCAGTGGAGGGAAGAGAAGACATGGAAGAGAGAAAACAATACAAAGCAAGAGTGAGGGGACATGACGGCGAGAAGAGACGAAGCATCTGCAGCCCACATCGCTGCCTTCTTTGAAGGATCCACCTGCTGGTTGCTATTTATTTGACGAAAACAACATTAACGATAGCCTGCACTTTTGCAGAAGACCAAAAAAAAAAACATCCATCCACATGGTAGTAATTTATGAAAACGGCAGGACATTCAGGCATGACATTTCTGGAATGGCTGATAAAAGTCTTGTATTAGTCATACACAATAAATGTACCTGTGGAGGGAGAGTGTGATCAGTGCGCCTGCATGAGCAAAGGTCACCACCTCTGTCAATGGTGTTGAGGGCGGAGCACCATCGGCAGGTGCTGGACGGCGAGACACAGCTGGCAGGTGATTAGATTTCACAGGTGGTACGTGGTGATCTAATCATCTGTTGTCTTTAACAGTGAGCGGCCAGCGGAGGAGAGGTGGCGGGAGAGACTGGAGAGGAAAACATCTGAAAAGATTGTTCTTGAATTACATGTACATTAAAACTCTGTTAAAACGGCACGCCTGGCTCCTGTGACGTGGTATCCGTGGAACGGGTAGGGAGCGACTTCCACAGTACCTTTCATAAATACAAACCCCGTTTCCATATGAGTTGGGAAATTGTGTTAGATGTAAATATAAACGGAATACAATGATTTGCAAATCCTTTTCAACCCATATTCAATTGAATGCACTACAAAGACAAGATATTTGATGTTCAAACTCGTAAACTTAATTTTTTTTTTGCAAATAATAATTAACTTAGAATTTCATGGCTGCAACATGTGCCAAAGTACCGGTAGTTGGAAAAGGGCATGTTCACCACTGTGTTACATGGCCTTTCCTTTTAACAACACTGTTTGGGAACTGAGGAGACACATTTTTTAAGCTTCTCAGGTGGAATTCTTTCCCATTCTTGCTTGATGTACAGCTTAAGTTGTTCAACAGTCCGGGGGTCTCCTTTGTGGTATTTTAGGCTTCATAATGTGACACACATTTTCAATGGGAGACAGGTCTGGACTACAGGCAGGCCAGTCTAGTACCCGCACTCTTTTACTATGAAGCCACGTTGATGTAACACGTGGCTTGGCATTGTCTTGCTGAAATAAGCAGGGGCGTCCATGGTAACGTTGCTTGGATGGTAACATATGTTGCTCCAAAACCTGTATGTACCTTTCAGCAATAATGGCGCCTTCACAGATGTGTAAGTTACCCATGTCTTGGGCACTAATACACCCCCATACCATCACACATGCTGGCTTTTCAACTTTGAGCCTATAACAATCCGGATGGTTCTTTTCCTCTTTGGTCCGGAGGACACGACGTCCACAGTTTCCAAAAACAATTTGAAATGTGGACTCGTCAGACCACAGAACACTTTTCCACTTTGTATCAGTCCATCTTAGATGAGCTCAGGCCCAGCGAAGCCGACGGCGTTTCTGGGTGTTGTTGATAAACGGTTTTCGCTTTGCATAGGAGAGTTTTAACTTGCACTTACAGATGTAGTGACCAACTTTCTTAAACTGTTCAACAATTTGCTCACACATTTGTTGACAAAGTGGTGACCCTCGCCCCATCCTTGTTTGTGAATGACTGAGCATTTCATGGAATCTACTTTTATACCCAATCATGGCACCCACCTGTTCCCAATTTGCCTGTTCCAAATAAGTGTTTGATGAGCATTCCTCAACTTTATCAGTATTTATTGCCACCTTTCCCAACTTCTTTGGCACGTGTTGCTGGCATCAAATTCTAAAGTTAATGATTATTTGCAAAAAAAAAAGTTTATCAATTTGAACATCAAATATGTTGTCTTTGTAGCATATTCAACTGAATATGGGTTGAAAATGATTTGCAAATCATTGTATTCCGTTTATTTTTACATCTAACACAATTTCCCAACTCATATGGAAACGAGGTTTGTATATATATAATAAATATTTGAACATCACTACCCCCCTGGTGTCTGAGCCGTCCTCTCCCTCTGTGTAACCATAACAATATCGCTCTAATACCTTTTTCGTTGCATCATACAGGACTCGTCCCTGACTCCTCCTTGTACTCAGCACATCACTTCCACCAGAGGTAGTACAATTTCACACATTGCAAAGCAACCAGCGGTAGTCCGGTCCATACACGTGTTCACATGTTCATACAGTGAACATGCCAACCAGCTGTGCTCTCTCGAGGGAGAAAAAAACAAACAAAAAAAACAACTTTTTGAATAAAGACAATTTGATACGGTGACAGTGTGGCCCCCGAACTGACTCTAATCCCCTTTTCATATTGCCACACAGTCACTCTCTCCTCAAAGTAGCATTAGGTTCAAATGATTGACATCATAATAGGCTCAGTTGAATTATGATAGAGGTCAAATTAGAATTTAATCATCTCCCTTTTTACTCCGGTCCCCTGAGGGGCAGATGAATAAACATGACTAGTACAAGACTGATGGGATGGTTGTGCAACAACTGACAACTCTCTCAATGTTCTCTTTTATTACAGCTTCCAATAACGAGGGACGGGGCGGGGGGTGTTTTTAGGATTTAAAGAGACACAATTTGACCACAATCTGTTCCATGAAGCTTTAGTTTTAAGAATCGACTAAGAGGAAAAGTATTGCGGAAAGAGATTATTCTAGATTGTACCTAATGTCATGACTGTTTTTATTGACTATTGACTATATTGATTATGGGACAAGCAGTAGAAAATGGATGTATGGTACTTTTTCGTCACTTATTGTTTGTCTTTGGTACACCAATGTGTATATTTTAGGCCATTGGTTCTTTGTTTTATTTTTGCAAAAATATATATATATATTTTTATATTGCTCTTTTTATCTTTGGTATGAACATTATTATGTAAACTAGAAGTTATTATTACTTTTTTTGGTTCTTTGTTGTTGCTATTTTTGTATTACAACATTTTATTATTTGATCATGTTGTACTGCATTTTAATATTTTGTTTTATGATTGTGTGATGTTTTTTGTCTGGACCCCAGGAAGAATAGTCTCCACTGGACTAATGGGGGATCCTTAATAAACTAAACTAAACTAAACTAAAATAAAACACATTTTTCATTGTGATATCCCCATCAAAACACATTATTTTCAGTACAGGTAAAGTTTTAATAAGTGGCATTAACACATCAAGTATAGTTTGACCAAAATATTCATTACTAATAATAATAACATACTCAAGTGTTTAGTACGCAAACAACCATTATTATGGACCTGGGCCATTGCACCGAAAAAACATTTTTATTACGAAAAGTCCCGCACATTAATCTGATTGCATATTCAATCAACATAATTTAAAATATTAATTTATACTGCCTTGGAAACCGAGGAAACATAACATTAATTGCCCAGACTTTCCCATTAAAAACTGTGTGGCGACGTGGCTCGGTTGGCCGGGCCAGCAACTTAAGGGTTCCAGGTTCACTTCCAGCTTTCGCCATCCTTGTCACTACCATTGCGTCCTTGGGCAAGACACTTTACCCACCTGCTCCCAAGTTTACCCACACTGGTTTAAATGTAGCTCAAGTATATAAATAACAGGTTTCACTATGTGAAAACACAATATAAAAAGGGTTGTATAAAAATACATCACTTCACTACTTTTTTCTTACACTTTGAACCCTGCAGCTTATAAAATGGCGCAGCTAATTTATGGATTTTTCTTCGGTGACCGCCATGATAAAAAGTAAAAAAAATAAATTTAAAAAAAGCAAATATACTACTACGTGTTTAATTTTTTGTGTGATGGTGCCATCTTTTGGATGGGTTCGCTTACTGCAAGTCCTGCAGTGTCCTTCCCATTACCGGTAGTGTTTTCAATAACAATTGGGATTGCAGTTCAGTCTTCAAGTCGTCCATAGCTTTTCTACTCGTATGGATTCTTCATTCAAAACTCCAAGCAACGTTTGTAAGTTTTACGATATAAATAAAACTGTTTCTACCTACTAAACCATCCCAGGCGTGATGTCCGTAGGATTTTTTTCATACATATTTGTACGTGGTATCGTAACAACACGTTTACGAGTGTCTGTGTTGGTATTATTAACTTACAACGACATTGTTTCAGTGTCACAAATTCCTCGGTAAATTCACCATGTGTCACAAATTCCTCGGTAAATTCACCATGGATTTATTGAGTCTGTTTAGCTGATTGGAGAGCTAGCTTCCGCAGCTAGTGGATCCATGACGATGGATGATCAGCCGTTTTATTGCCGAGTTACTGACACCTTTTGGAAACAATTAAGGTATGTAAATAAACATTTACAGAATGTTTCTGTGTCAATAACTCATTTTGAGATGTATATATTTGCGGCTTATTGTCTGGTGAGGCTAATACATTGAAAACATGCGTTTTTTCCTAAAATGTAGTTGGTGTGGCTAAAATACCAGTGCTCTCTAAAGTCAGAAAAATACGGTAGTGTTATATTTTTTACATATTTGTGTTATTCCTTATCCCAACTACATTGTCACTTTATTTATTTTTTGTAAATAAACCTACAATCCAGTTAAAATTCAAACTTAAGTTGTGCTCACTCAGTCCTGTTGCCCTCTGAAAATGTTAAGAGTATTCCACAATTTGCATCTCTCTGAAGACCTAGGGAAGGCTAAATGTAAATTCACTCATGTATTTTTCTGTGTATTCCATATTTCAACTATGACTGAGAGACACAATCCCTTTCACCTGAACTTATTCAACAATTGAATGTCTTTGCACCTTCTACCGTCACTTCTTTCGGAGACCGTCCAGTGAGCTGTCTGGAATTGTTCCCACATTGGCCTTCAATGTGCGAACGACACAATCTTCTGCAACTGCACACCATTACAGAGTCACTGTACCAAGGTCTAACACATATCTCCATCAGTCTTCCTCCATACCAAGGACGCCGCGCCTCTGGAATTTGTTTCCCACCCACATATTTCCTTTAACTCCCAACATGGACAAATTCAAGAGTTGTGTCAACTCATATTTGTATTAGTATGTTGTAAGAACTTACTTCTGCTCTTTTCTATACACTCACATACAGTAGTTCAGGGGTCGGCAACCCGCGGCTCCGGAGCCGCATGCGGCTCCTTGACCACTCTGATGCGGCTCAGCTACATACATGCCGACCCCCCCGATTTTCCCAGGAGATTTATGGATCTCAGTGTCTTTCATAGATTACTCCCAGGGAAAAAATAATCCTATTTACACTCTAATTACTTAATAAAGGGCGTGCCCTAATTGCACTGCAGTAATTGTCCTCTATAGCATTTACATACAGCGTGCCAGTCCAGCCACATGTTGTATGTTGTTATTACTTGCACACACAGGACTCATCAGCCACACAGCTTACACTGACGGTAGCCGTATCAAACAACTTTAACATTGTTACGTTACAAATATGCGCCACACTGTGAACCCACACCAAAAAAGAATGAAAAACACATTTCTGGAGAACATCCCACCGTAACACAACATAAACACAACACAACCATTACCCAGAATCCCATGCAGCCCTAACTCTTCCGGTCTACATTATACACCCCCGCTACCACCAAATCCCCCCACACATCAACCCCCCCCCCCCCCCCCTCTCCGTGCGTTGGTTGAGCGGAAGAGTTAGGGCTGCATGGGATTCTGGGTATTGGTACCGTCAGTGTAAGATGTGTGGCTGCTGAGTTAGTACGCCTTGCTGTCACTTACGTGAGCAAGTGTTAGGGCAGGCTGTAGAGGGCGCCAAATGCAGTGTCATCACGCTCTGATATTCGGGAGTCTCCCGGGAAAAATGAGAAGGTTGGCAAGTATGACGCTATCAAGCGCCATTCATTCAAAACTCGCGGGCTGCACTAACATCAAATTTCCACATTAAAGTGCGTGCCGGTGCGTGTGTCGGAGACCCCTGGTTAACATAGCACAAAGCATTTAAGCTTTGTATGCAGTGTCTTTCATTTTAAATTGTAAAAATTTTTTTGTGGCTCCCATTACTTTCTTTAATTTGTGAAACTTGCCAAAATGGCTCTTTGAGTGGTAAAGGTTGCCAACCCCTGCAGTAGTTCATAGATAGATAGTACTTTATTGATGTCATGTCATTAAAGGAATGCATATACCTTTAAATGCTTGACGTTTTTGAAAGTTTCCAGGGACGTGATGATGGCCGCTGACTCTGGTCGCTACACAGTTTTGGTTTTACTCGATCTGCCTTTGGTACTGTCGATCACAGTATACTGATTAATCGACTCAGATCTGAGATGGGGTTTTCTGGTGCTGTTCTCCAGTGGTTTACTTCTTATACAATGGAAGAACTTTTAATGTTGCTTTTAATGATGTCATGTCCACTGTGTCCAACCTGGAGTTGCTCAGGGCTCTGTTCTGGGGCCCTGTTGTATCTTAAAGTTAAAGTTCAAGTACCAATTATTGTCACACACACACACTAGGTATGGTGAAATTATCCTCTGCATTTGACCAATCACCCTTGAATCATTTTGGCGATTTAACCTCCAATTCCAACCGTTGATGCTGATTGTCAAGCAAGGAGGTAATGGGTCCCATTTTTATAGTCTTTGGTATGACTCAGCCGGGGTTTGAACTCCCGACCTACCGATCTCAGGGCGGACACTCTAACCACAAGGTCACTTTTTTCTATCTGATGCCTCTTGGCCAGTTGATCCATGGTTTTGAAAATGTTTCTTATAATTGTTTTGCAAATGATATTCAATTTATATTGCTCCTTCAATGATTCAGATTTTCACTTTTTGGCTGAGGTCTTGGAATTAGTATCCTACATCAAAAAAATGTATTTCAGACAAAACGGAAACTCTGATCATTGCTCCTGATAAAAAGATCTCCCTGATCAAGGTGCTCTGGATGCATCTGTTAAAACCAGCCTCAGAAACCTTGGAGTTATGTTCGATCAGTCAAGGTTTTTGGAGGGTCAATGTCATCAACTGACCGAGAACTGTTTTTATCACCTGAGAAATATCTCTAAAGTGAGAAATGTGTCAAAATCGGATCTGGAAATGGTCGTTCATGCGTTCATCTCATTTGGCATTGCAATTGTAATTCTGTGTTCACTTGTTTAAAGAAGTCCATTTTAAAGAGACTTCAGACTGGACAGAATGCGACTGCCAGACTTTTGACCGGTGCAACAGGAACAGCCCATGCTACCCCAAATATATCAAGTCTTCATTGAAATATAGCATTCAGTTTAATATTTTAGTTCTGACTTTCCGTGCCGCTCGGTGTATCACTGATTTGCTGTACCCCTCCACTTCAGGGCTCAGCCTTCGGTCCCCAGGCCAGGGTCTTCAAAAGATTCCTAAAACTCATTTTAAAACCCGGAGAGACCTGGCATTGCAGGTTGTAGCCCCCGGACTCTTGTATGACTTGCACCAGTCCCTCCGTGAGCTTGACTGGGTTGACTCTATTAAAAACATTTGAAGAATTCGCTTTTCAGAAAAGCTTTTAGTTAATCGATTTCAACCTTTTGTTATACTTTTTATGATGTTGCATCTATTGTTTTAATTTGCCTGTATTTTGTACAGAACTTTGTGATTTTTACCTGTGATAAATAAAATGTACTTTATTTCAATTAGCGTGTTCCAAATTCGATAGCGAATTTAATCCCCTGAGTTTGACCTGCACACATCAGTAGACTGAGCTCAGAGAAAATATAGCAGTGCTCCAATTGAAGGTTGTCTCCAAAACAACGCGGATGGGAAAGGTGTGGTATAAGTGGAAGTACACCCATACCTCAGTTTTCAGTTGTAAAACCATTCCAAAAAGTGGATGAAGAACAAATCGTACTATTTGTCCCATAAGAAATAATGTACATCCAAACACCCAAAAATATATTTTGTAGAGAATTATTATAGTTTATTGTCCAAAAATAATGTGAAATACTTAAAAATGACAAATTAAATCGAGACATGAGCATTTAATATCAGAGTTAATTTATTGTGGGCGTACATGGTGAGGAACGTAGAGGGTAGGGAAAAGCAACCTTTGTAATTTGCTTGGAGTTTTTCTTGAATTCAATAGTGTTTCTTAACTTTTTAATCAAAGTGATGGCATTTGCTACTTTCTTAGGGACTCATACAAAATGGGACGGACCAAGTGAGAGGAGTGTAATTTGCAAGCGATCATTATAACGTTTCTGACTTTGAAGAATAAGGGTTTTGGTCCGAGTTTCAAAGTCTCAAACCAAATGCCCTGACTCTAAGTCAGTACCTGCGGAAAAACGGAGAAAGAAGAACTAAAAAGTGAGAGTGAAATTCTATTTTGCGTTCTCTTATACTGATGTTTTCCTCAAGCTACTTGAGGAAATGCTGAAAGAGCATGAGAAGACACAGGCTATAGTGTCTACAGAAGAGCAGGTAAGGATATAAGTTACAAGTCCTTTATGTTTATTTTTTGCTCATATTGTTAACCATATCAACTTCAAGGAGTAGCAGGTGGCCGCATTCATGCAGTCAAAAGGAGTGGAACTGAACATTGACAACATTGAAGCTGGCTGCCATCCACTCTGCAGAACAAAAGAAGGATCAACACCATCAATAATAATCAGGTTCTTCAACAGGAAACAAAAGTATGCATTACTAAAACAAGGAATGAAGCTAAAAGGAACAGATGTTTACATAAATGAACACCTTACGAAATCCAACAAAGAAATAGCCAGAAAAGCACGCATCTAAAAAAAAAAAAAAACAAGGTAAAATACTACAAACATGGTCCTCAAACTGCAAAATATTGCCCAGTCGTCCATTACCCCTAAGGGATTTGCGTCAATGGGGGCTGGGGTATGTGTGTGTGGCGTATATTTTTTGTGGATGCATATGTGTGTGTGTAAGCCTGACACGTGTCTCTCTTCCGCGGCCTTGGTGTTCTTGCCAGTCAGTCCAAAGTCAACAACAACAGGTGTGTGTCCATTAATTGATTAACGTGGACCCCGACTTAAACAAGTTGAAAAACTTATTGGGGTGTTACCATTTCCTGGTCAATTGTACGGAATATGTACTGTACTGTGCAATCTACTAATACAAGTTTCAATCAATCAATCAATCCATGAGAGACAAGAAGGGAGTTTTTTGTGTCTTCTGTCCTTCGGGAGAGTCTCGAAGCCAGGGAAACAATATGCGCATTCACCGAACCCTTCTTTAGTGAAAAATAAAATGTTTTGTTTTTTTCCAAATTCAAGACAAAGTTATATTTTTGGTAACACTTTAGTATGGGGAACATATTCTAAGTAACAAAGACTTAATTTAGAGTTTTTTGGACACTAGGGGAACATATTCTAAGTAACAATGACTTAATTTAGAATTATTTGGTTAGGGCCAGGGTTAGAGGGTTAGGGTTATAATGAGGCCATGCCGAATAACAACCTGGAGCTGAACGCCCAGAAAACAGTGGAGATGATCATGGACTTCAGGAAAGTCACAGCCCCACCATCCCCCCTCACCCTGATTGACTCTTCCACCCCCGTCCCCATTGTGGACTCCTTCCGTTTCTTGGGCACCACCATCACCCAGGACCTCAAGTGGGAGCCGACCATCAGCTCCCTCATCAAGAACGCCCAGCAGAGGATGTACTTCCTGCGGCAGCTGAGGAAACTTAAGGTGCCGACCGAGATGCTGGTGCAGTTTTACTCAGCCATCATAGAGTCCATCCTGACCTCCTCCATCACAGTGTGGTTCCCCGGCGCCACAGTCCAGGATAAGAATAGACCGCAGCGCATCGTACGTGCTGCTGAGAAGGTGATTGGCTGCAAGCTCCCATCCCTCCATGACTTGTTCTCCTCCAGGACCAGGAGGCGTGTGGGTCGGATCACAGCTGACTCTTCTCACCCTGGACACAAACTATTCTCCCCTCTCCCCTCAGGCAGGAGACTACGCTCCATCCAGACCCACACCTCCCGCCACCTGAACAGTTTTTTCCCCTCGGCCATCAGGCAAATGAACAATAACTCCTAACAGTAGCTCCTTGAATTCCTTGAATTCCTTCTAAGTCTATCTGATAGCTCAGTTACAGCTCTTTTTATTACCAAATATGTGTTATATGTGTTTTATGTTGCACGATTGCACCAAGAAAAATTCCTAGTTTGTGAACCCGTTCTCAAACAATGGCAATAAAACTATTCTGATTCTGATTCTGATTCTGATAAGGCATAAATAAGTACTTAATGACTAGTTAAGAGCCAATATGTTACTAATTTGCATGTTAATAAGCAACTAATTAATGGTGAATATGTTCCCCATACTAAAGCGTTACCATGTTTTTATACTGGTGCACAAAATGAACCGTGCATGAACGTCACCTTGTTCAAAGAACAAAACCAGCACAGTGCATAAACTCACAACAAATTACACACCTGCAAATCAGTCTGACTTCTGCTGTTGCCGTATCCGTAATACGCCGATAGGGAGAAGTTTTTATTTACACGATGAGTCGGGTGTGTCTTTACCTCCGCCGAACCCCTGAGCCCGACTCACCGAACCCCTAGGGTTCGATCGAACCCAGGTTAAGAACCACTGCTCTAAATTGTCAATGACTGGTTCTCAAATTCGCAGGGCAGACAGTCCGATGTTATCTGAATCACAAGGGTGACCAAAGTTCTGCCCGCATCCTCCAATCATTTGTGGCAGCTTTGGGGTACTTTGAAGACTACCAGCAACTTCCAATTTGTCGACAAACCAGAGCAACGCTTACTCCAATCAGCAGATGTTCTGTTGTCATAATTCATAATAGGTGGATATCTTCACGTCCTCGACTGGAAGGGTCGCCAGGAACAGCAACAACCACTCCGTCACGACAAGCTGGTTCCCCCAAACCCAAGATCTTGTTAAGTTCATTGAGGCCAGTTAATTAGTTCCAATGTTTAGATTTGGGGAGCAGTGCAAAAAGAGGCAACAAAAAAGTCAAGACAAGACAAGACAAAAAAGCAAGCATGGGAGATAAGGGAGCGGAAAGGGGAGCGTAAGAAAGAGAAATTTGTAGCAAAATAAGCCAGTGAAGGTACTCCCCCACAAAAGAAATACCTTGTACCAAAGAAAGACCTATGATAATGAAGCTTGCAGTGTTTGTATTACAATATTCTTCTGGAATGAGGATTATTGAAGTATATTTGAGTAAATGAAATATCTCTATTTGAATTCATTGCATGAATGGAATTGGATTCCGTAATTGAGTCAAAGTGAAAAATAAAATTGCAAAATGTTTTTTAGGCAATTGAGACACACACACACACACACACACATCAACACACACATCAACAACACAATCATAAAAGATTAGATGAAGTGTCATATCATATACGTGTCCTAATCATATCAGATGCAATCTCAGTAGCATCTGCAGAGCAAAGACACAGGTCACATGACAAAAATCTATACCGGCCTAACAGAACAATCTAAGTCGGACAATAAAAGCAAGCAGGAGGGCGGACGCAATAAGAGGAGAGCTAAGGACATCCTTGTTTTGTTGTTGATGCTCTCCTACTTTGGAGGATGAGTATTTGTCGGTGTAGTCGTCCAATCCACTTAGAGGTGGGAAACAAATGCCGGCAATATATTTAATATCCCCCGAGATCCTGTCGCTGCAGGCCGGAGGTGCCTGATTGTTCTTGGGGACTTGGAGGCTGCTGCGAAAATAAATAAATAATTTAATATCAAAGAGGAGTGGCGCATTATGCTTTTAGTGGGTGATAAAACATGTGGCGCGTCAGATGTTGGCGGCTGCTCCGGCAAGAATGAGGAATACCCACAATGCAATGTCTGGGCGGGGTGTGCAGGGGAAGCGCCAAGGAGAGGGGAGATATAAATGTCCACGCCAACACCCTATCTTGTCTTGGTGCACGCCACGAAAGGCCAGCGGGACGATTAGTGCAGGACTCCACCTCAGACCATCAGAGTCCGCGTCCCCTTTAGTGGCCTCCGAGGGACAGGTGCACTTTGAAGGCCATAAAACTGTCCAATCAAGTCATTTTTGATGAATAGTGCGGCTGTTCAGTTGCTGCGTCGCTGCCCCGTGCAGACCATCAGAAGCTGCAGTTTGTTATGAAGAATAAGGCTGCAACGATTAGTGGACATTAGTGTGGTCCCGATACCAATATTTTGGTACCGGTACTAAAATGATTCCGATACTGTCACACCGGTGAGGGACGTCTTGTCTTGGTTTTTTCTGTCTTGTGAATTTCATGTTTTAGTTTGAAAAGTAACTATCCTCTCGTTTCAGGTCACTTGCCCTTTGTCATGTCTGTTCATGTTTTTGTTTTGGCCGTGTGTTTGTTTTTTGGACTCTTTTTAGTTCCTGGTTGCACCTCCTTGTTTGGTTTGGTTTCCATGGTCACCCATTAGTTTTCACCTGTCTTGTCACGCACCTGTTTCTCGTTTTGAGTCACGCACCTGTTTTCACTGATCACGTCACTATTTAAATCTGTCTGTTTCTGTTGTTCGTCCTGGCGTCCTCACACATTCACACTCCTGCCACTCTGATGATCCATGCTGCTTTTTTTCATGTTTTTTCTCATGCCAAGTAAGTTTTGTTTATTAAGACCACAGTTAGTGTTTTTGTTTCTTTGTTCATAGATTTTGTGCCCACGTGCATGTCTTTTGTTTCTTGGTCAAGTTTGTATTTCCGCCATTTGTTCGCTTCCTTTTTTTTAGTTTATTAGTGTTAAAAATAAATCATGTATTTAAATTCACGTCTTGCACGCGCCAATTTTCCATTGCCTTCTGGAGAAACACAACCCGAGAACCCAGTCCTGACACCCTTCCTTTTGTGTCATCAGTCTGACGTAATCCCTGATCCCTGATTGTTTTTTTTACCTGTTCCCCATTACCCACATGTGTCTTATAAGTCCACACCTCCCTTTGTTCTGTGCCAGAATGTCTCGTTGTTTCGTGCCTTTCTAGCAGCATTCCTAATTCGTCTCGCCTTTGATTATCCTGATCCTGAATTCCCTTGTTGGTATTTTGAGTTTCCTTTTCTCCTCCTAAGCAGAGTGATTTTTGGTTATATACATATAAATAAATATATATAGACACTATATTGCCAAAAGTATTTGGCCACCTGCCTTGACTCACATATGAACTTGAAGTGCATTCCCACTCCTAACCCATAGGGTGTGGCAAATGCAAGAAACACAGCGTTGTTTCTTTGAGGTCTTTATTGTAAGACTGCCAACATAAGAATGCACAATAAAACACAATATGCACTTTTATAGTGTGCCCAAGAAAGTACATACAACCACACCCATTCTGCTGAGTGTGAGCATGGTCCTAGTGCCCGCCACACAGCCCCCCTCCCCCCCGAACACCCAGACAGCAAGTTATGGAGAAAAAGAAAACCTGTCAGGGGGCCTCACTCGCCTGCCGTAACGGCTACAATGTCCATCCCGCGAAGGGGGTGTGCCTTGTGGAGCAGAACAAACATCAGGGTCCGGGGGAGGCGAAAGACATTCAACCCGAACAGATTTTGGGGGGGCGACCTCGGCGGGGGACTTGGCCCGGCAGTATCTCTTCACCTGCAACACAATGCGCCGGCTTAAGTCTGTCCAGAGAAACGCATTCCCTGCGCCCGCCCATATCCAGCACAAAGTTTTTAGGACCGCGTTCCAGCACCCTAAATGGGCCATCGTAAGGCGGTTGGAGGGGCGAACGGTGGGCGTCGTGACGTACAAAGACAAAACGGACAGATTTAAGCTCCGATGGCACAAACGACTTAGGGAAACAGTGGTGAATCGGGCCGGGAGCCAAGGACCCCCTCGACAAAAAGGGAAACGGTCGCGGGGTACAACCCTCAGGTAAAAATTCCCCCGGAACGCGTAGTGGCTGACCGAACACCAATTCAGCGGGGGCCGCTGCAAGATCCTCTTTAGGGGCTGAGCGCAACCCGAGCATAACCCAAGGTAAACGGTCAATCCAATTGCTATCAACGAGCGCCGCACGCAAAGCCGCCTTAAGTGACCGGTGAAAACGTTCACATAAGCCGTTAGCTTGGGGATGGTAGGCTGTAGTACGGTGCACCTGCACACCCAAGGACTGGGCCAACGCTGACCAAAGCTCCGACACAAACTGGGATCCCCTGTCCGAGGTGATATCAGACGGCGTGCCAAAACGCGCAACCCAGGCTGACAGAAACGCGCGAGCAACGTCTACCGAGGCCGTGGAGGAAAGAGGAACTGCTTCCGGCCATCTGGTGGTACGATCTACCATCGTTAGCAAATATGTATAACCCTGCGACGGAGGGAGGGGGCCAACTAAGTCTACATGCACGTGGTCAAACCGCCTGACCGGAATCGGAAATGGTTCGAGGGCCGCCTTTGTGTGCCGGTGGACCTTGGCGCGCTGACATGCCACGCATGCGGCTGCCCACTGCCTAACATCCTTCCTAAGGCCAGGCCAAACAAACTTGGCACCAACCAACTTGACGGAAGCCCGAACGCCAGGGTGCGACAGGGAGTGTATTGCGTCAAAAACCCGGCGGCGCCAGTCTACCGGGACAACCGGCCGAGGGCGGCCAGTGGAAACATCGCAGAGGAGGGCGGGACCGCCATCCTGAACTACCACCTCCTCGAGCACTAGCGCTGTACCGTCAGTTTTGAGTGCGCGGATGTCGGGGTCGTCGGGCTGGTCAGCGGCCATTCCCAAAAAATCTAAACCGAGCTGCACGGGACACACGAGTACGCGTGAGAGACAGTCAGCCACAGGGTTGGCCTTACCGGCCACATGCTGAATGTCCGTAGTGAACTCTGAGATGGCCGACAAGTGACGCTGCTGACGGGCTGACCAAGGCTCTGTGACCTTTGACATGGCAAATGTCAGGGGTTTGTGGTCAACAAAAGCCGTGAAGGACCGACCTTCCAACAGAAAACGAAAATGGCGTGTTGCAAGATACAGTGCCAACAACTCTCGGTCAAATACACTGTACTTCCGCTCGTTATCTCGCAGTTTACGACTGAAGAACGCAAGGGGCTGCCATACATTCGCCACCCGCTGCTCAACCACAGCGCCCACGGCGACATCAGATGCGTCCGTTGTCAAAGCCATGGGCGCCGCGGAAACAGGGTGGGCGAGGAGAGCAGCCTCTGCGAGCGCGGATTTAGCCCTATGAAAAGCTTGGACTCGCTGAGGAGACCATTCGAGGGAATCGCTTGCCTTTTTGTTCCGTAGGGCACCATAAAGAGGCTGCAGGAGGTGGGCAGCGCGAGGAAGGAACCGATTATAAAAATTAATCATGCCCAAAAATTCCTGCAGAGCTTTGACAGTGGAGGGGCGAGGAAAATCTGCCACCACTTGCACTTTTGAAGGCAAAGGGATCGCACCCAGCGACGAAATACGGTGACCTAAAAAATCAATCTCTGACAACCCAAACTGACATTTAGAAGGATTGACGATCAGGCCGTGCTCGTCAAGACGTGTGAACACCTGTGTTAGGTGTGACTGGTGCTCCTCGGCTGAAGGACTCGCCACCAAAATGTCGTCCAGATAAACAAACACAAAATTGAGGCCGTGCAAAACTGAGTCCATTAATGTCTGAAAGGTTTGTGCTGCCCCCTTCAGGCCAAAAGGCATACGCAGGAACTCAAAAAGCCCAAACGGGGTTATTACTGCGGTCTTGGGCACGTCCTCGGCACGCACCGGCACCTGGTGATAACCACGAACTAAGTCTACCTTCGAGAAAATGGCGGCGCCAGCCAGGCGCACCGAAAAGTCCTGGATGTGCGGAATAGGGTAGCGATCGTGCGTTGTGATGTTGTTAAGGCGGCGAAAATCCCCACAAGGCCGCCAGGAACCGTCTGACTTGGGCACCATGTGCAAGGGCGAGGCCCACGAGCTATTAGAACGCCTAACGATGCCTAAACGCTCCATAGTAGCAAACTCCTCTTTAGCAATGGTCGATTTAGCCGCGTCAAGACGGCGCGCGCGCACGCAAAAACTGGCGGGCCCACCGTGGGAATGAAATGTTCGAAACCGTGCTTAGTGTCCGCGGTGGAAAAAGCGGGAGTGATTAATGACGGAAAATCCGCCAGCAAACGCTGAAAAACGTCACCAGATACCAAATAATTAGCGTGTGTTAACGGTCCAAGTCCCCCCGCCTTACATGTAAAAGTTGAAAAAGACACAGCATCAATCAATCGGCGGTTAGCAACATCAACAAGCAGTCCATTAGCACACAGAAAATCCGCGCCAATAATGGGAACCGTGATGGCGGCGATGATAAAGTCCCACTGGAATTTGCGTCCATGAAAGCACATAGTCACCAACCTGGAGCCGAAAGTGTCGATCGACGAGCTGTTGGCGGCATTCAGCAACGGCCCGCAGCCACCTGTCGCCCTGTCCGCGTCCGTGGCAGGTAACAGGCTGACTTGCGAACCGGAGTCCACCAGGAAACGTCTCCTTGACGACGAGTCAGCGATGAAGAGCAGCTCGCTTGCTTCGCCGGCGCCCACAGCTGCTACTGAACGCTGGCGTTGGAGTTTCCCGGGGCCGTGAAGGAGCATGGAGGGACACACCGTCGAGCTTTGGCGCCAAAACGTTGATGGAAGAAGCACTGGCTCGCTTCGCGCCTTTTCCGGGTAGCGACTCCCACCACTACCGCTGGGTCCGCGTTCTCCATCATCTGCAGGGGGGGCGCTTCTACACTCTGCACGGCAAACCGTCTGGAAGCCAGAAGCACCCGGTCAGCTTCTTCAGCCAAGCCCCGGTAGTCGCCGGAGGCCAGAGAAGCGGAGTTAGCCAACACCGCACGGGCCGCAGGTGGTAGCTGCCGCAAGAAAAGATGCGGGAAAATGAACCCGCCCTCCTCGGAGCCCAGCAGCGACAGCATACTGTCCATTAGATCCAAGGCGGTGCTATCGCCCAAACCGGGCAGGGAAAGAAGTCTATCTGCCCTCTCAGCGTCAGTTAGAGTAAATCTCCGAAGCAGAAGATTCTTGAGTGCAGCGTACTTGCCGCGCTGTGGAGGCGTTCGCAACAGCTGCATGGCGCGGCGAGTGGTCCCCTGGTCGAGGGCTGTTACGACCAAGTAATACCGGGAGTCGTCGCCGGCGATTCCTCGCAGGTGGAAAAGTGCCTCGATGTGCTGGAACCATGATGCCAGGTCGCTCTGCCAGAACTCCGGAAGCTTTGTCCCCGCGGGGGATGCAGGTTGCTGGAGTTGGGGGGACATGGCCGATGAAGACACAGCTTCCTCTTCTGCGTAAAACATTGTCGGGGTCACCAATGTGGCAAATGCAAGAAACACAGCGTTGTTTCTTTGAGGTCTTTATTGTAAGACCGCCAACATAAGAATGCACAATAAAACACAATATGCACTTTTATAGTGTGCCCAAGAAGGTACATAAAACCACACCCATTCTGCTGAGTGTGAGCATGGTCCTAGTGCCCGCCACAAGGGTTCAATATAATGTGGGTCCACCTTTTGCAGCTATTACAGCTTCAACTCTTCTGGGAAGGCTGTCCACAAGGTTGCGGAGTGTGTTTATAGGAGTTTTCGACCATTCTTCCAAAAGCGCATTAGTGAGGTCACATACTGATGTTGGTCGAGAAGGCCTGGTTCCTTGGTCCCCGTTCTAATTCATCCCAAAGGTGTTCTATCGGGTTCAGGTCAGGACTCTGTGCAGACCAGTCAAGTTCATCCACACCAGACTCTGTCATCCATGTCTTTACGGACCTTGTTTGGGCACCGGTGCATAGTCGTGTTGGAAGAGGAAGGGGCCCGCTCCAAACTGGTCCCACAAGGTTGGGAGCACGGAATTTTCCAAAATGTCTTGGCATCCTGGAGAATTCAAAGTTCCTTTCACTGGAACTAGGGGGCCAAACCCAACTCCTAAAACACAGCCCCACACCATAATTCCTCCTCCACCAAATTTCACACTCAGCACAATGCAGTCTGAAATGTAGCGTTCTCCTGGCAACCTCCAAACCCAGACTGGTCCATCAGATTGCCAGATGGAAAAGCGTGATTCATCACTCCAGAGAAAGCGTCTCCACTGCTCTAGAGTCCAGTGGTGACGTGCTTTACACCACTGTATCCCACGCTTTGCATTGGACTTGGTGATGTATGGCTTAGACGCTGCTGCACGGCCATGGAAACCCATTCCCTGACGCTCTCTGCATACTGTACGTGGGCTAATTAGAAGGTCACATGAAGTTTGGAGCTCTGTAGAAACTGACTGGGCAGAAAGTCTTTGCACTATGCGCTTCAGCATCCACTGATCTCCCTCTGTCAGTTTACGTGGTCTACCACTTGGTGGATGAGTTGCTGTTGTTCCCAAACTCTTCCATTTTCTTATAATAAAGTCCAAAGTTGACTTTAGAATATTTAAGAGCGAGGAAATTTCACAACTGGATTTGTTGCACAGGTGGCATCCTATGACAGTTCCACGCTGGAAATCACTGAGTGGCCCATTCTTTCACAAATGTTTGTAGAAACCACCTAAGTGCTTAATTTTATACACCTGTGGCCAGGCCAAGTGATTAGGACACCTGATTCTCATCATTTGGATGGGTGGCCTAATACTTTTGGCAATATAGTGTATATAAATATATATATATATATATATATATATATATATATATATATATATATATATATATATATATATATATATATATATATATATATGTATATGTATATATATATATATATATATATATATATATATATATATATATATATATATATATATATATATATATATATATAAAGAGAACCGATATAAAAAACTAATCGTTAAAAATCTCATCAAATCCCAATCCTATACCTACACAGTTTGATGAATCAATATTCAAATGTATTTAATTAAATGTTTTTAGGTTTTTGCATTTTCTATCAAAACAAGGGAGGCTCTACGTCTCCTGCCTCCTCTGACCACACGTTCTGCATTACAAACTTGTTGCTCGGTTGGTCACATAAAGAAAACGGTTCTTATTGTAAAATCGGGGCAAACCGAAACCGTAAATTGAGAAATTTTAAATACATATTAGTGATAAATATTTGAAGAATACACTTCTCCTCCATGCAAAAATTTTGGAGGAAGCGTTTTCTGTTTTCTGCAAACAGCGAAGGACCTAAAAATCGATTCATTTTGCCTTAAAACATGACAAAACTTAGCTTAGCAGGCTTTTTCTTAATTAAGTTCTTCAAGCTGCGATGCCGCCCGTGAAACCTTCTGGTGCAACCCATGCATGTTGTTAACTTCCAACTTATGATCAAATCATGGATGCTTTTCTGATGAAAAGTATCCATAAATACAATGAAGCTTTTTATTAGTGACAAGATGACCATAGCTGGTAATTCAGTCATTAAACCTTGTTTTTCCGCAGCAGCTAAATTAGGCCCTGGAGTCTTGATTCTGTGCCGTGCATGTTCTCAAGGTCCAGATGAGGACCCCTACTGAGCCAGCACGCTGTCTTTAGTGCTGATTTTCAACCAACTGCTGGGGGGAGAACTCCCAGCGGGAAATAAGAAGAAGGTGTATGTCACATGTCAGATGTCTCTTCCACACCTACATTTTAATCAATAAAACCGGGTGAAAGGAAAAAAAAAAAAGTCAAATAAGAAGAAATGTTAACAAAAACATACTTATAGAAATAATATTAGTCCATTCATCTTATCTTCCTCCTGAGCGAGTACACAACTTGGGCTGGTCATCAGCCAGCATCTGGCACCCATGAATTGATTTACGTGTACCCCGACTGGACCCCCAAGTTGAAAAACGTATTCGGGTGTTACCATTTAGAGGTCAATTGTACGGAATATGTACTGTACTGTGCAATCTAATAATAAAAGTATCAATCAATCAATCAATCTACATCTGGGATGACTGGTATCTCCAATCAGTCTTTCCGGGATTTCACTGGCTTTTTTGTGATTGTTTTGTTTTGGCCTAAAATGCCTGAACTTTATGAATTTGCCATTAATGTTTACTTAATTAAATAACTTAATTGCAAAAAAAAATTGGAAAACAAACACTGTACTGATGTTTTACTTGTTTTATACCGCACAGACTTAAAAGTAAACACTGGATGGCAGTAAAAGTGCATATTCCGGATTCATTGTCAAATTACTGTACTGTTTTAATTATGTATAGTAATAGTTACAATAGTAATGTTTAGAGATGTCCAATAATATCGGTATGCCGATATTATCGGCCGATAAATGCTTTAAAATGTAATATCGGAAATTATGGGTATTGGTTTCAAAAAGTAAAATTAATTACTTTTTAAAATGCCGCTGTACGGGGCGGTACATATCCGGTAAAACACGGACGTAGGCCCTACGTATACTCTGGACTGTGTGCCTTCATTGTTTTTGTAGCTGTTGTTTTGAGGGATGTTTAAAAAAAATAAAAAATAATGCACTTTGTGAAAGTCAAAGTAGAGTATTTCCCATAGTTGAAGTGGGTCTCAGGATTATCTCAGGGAGAGCATGTCCCAAATTCCAAGCTGCTGTTTTGAGGCATGTTAAAAAAAATGATGCACTTTGTGACTTCAATAATAAATATGGCAGTGCCATGTTGGCACTTTTTTCCATAACTGGAGTTGAAGTTGTTCTCTTATTTTGGAAAACCTTGTTTTTAATTGATTGATTGAAACTTGTATTAGTAGATTGCACAGTACAGTACATATTCCGTACAATTGACCACTAAGTTTTTCAACTTGTTTAAGTCGGGGTCCACGTTAATCAATTCATGGTAAAGTTACATTGTTTAATGCATCCAGCGGGGCATCACAACAAAAATAGGCATAATAATGTGTTAATTCCACGACTGTGTATATCGGTATCGGTTGATATCGGAATCGGTAATTAAGAGTTGGACAATATCGGAATATCGGATATCGGCAAAAAAGCCATTATCGGACATCTCTAGTGATAACTAATCATAACTACGGAAAGAAACACTAGCAAATACTTCCTTCAGGGATGTCCGCAATTTGTGGAGTAGGCAGCTCTGCTATCCACAAGTTGCAGACATTCTCAATGTCCATCCTAAAGATTCATTTGTGATCCAACACATTTACTCCAGCAAATTACGAGCATTTATGAAATATTTAGAGCTATCTTTAGTGGTAATTTTTGTTGGTAAATAATAGATCATCATCACACTTCAACATCTCTATCATGTAAATGTTGCCCCTTTCCTCGGTCAGCATTGTAAATGAAAAGATGCTCTTAACTGCTGTACCTTGCCTAAATAACGGTTGTATGAATATATAAATGCATGTAAACTAGGAGGTGAGGATGTAAATGTGTATACTACATTACTCTGAAGACTTAGCGCCTTAGACAGGAACAGGAAGTAGGTCTAAGGTGCGCGGACGACGACAATTATAATAAATATTGTCACATGTTGCCGGTCCTGCTTCATCTACACAAGAAAGAAACATCAGAGACAAATTCGATGGATGAAAATGATGCTGATGAGCATAAATATGCAGCGAAGTTGCGGACGTTGGAAAAAACGACTGTTTTCTGCTCCTTAGTCCCGCATTTACTTTGGCTCCTGTTTGTTTTGGCGAAGAATTGCGACCTTGACGCCTTTTGGTGACGTTTATCGGACCTGAACGTTCAGACTGCTGTCGCATCGGACATACACTATATTCCCAAAAGTATTTGGCCACCCATCCAAATGATGAGAATCAGGTGTCCTAATCACTTGGCCCGGTGTATAAAATCAAGCACTCAGGCATGGGGACTGTTTCTACAAACATTTGTGAAAGAATGGTCCGCTCTCAGTGATTTCCAGCGTGGAACTGTCATAGGATGAGACCGGTGCAACAAATCCAGTCGTGAAATTTCCTCGCTCCAAAGTCAACTGTCGCCTTTATTATAAGAACATGGAAGAGTTTGGGAACAACAGCAACTCAGCCACCAAGTGGTAGGCCACGTAAAATGACAGAGAGGGGTCAGCGGATGCTGAAGTGCATAGTGCAAAGAGGTCGCCAACTTTCTGCACAGTCAGTTGCTACAGAGCTCCAAATTTCATGTGACCGTCCAGTTAGCCCACGTACAGTACACAGAGCGCTTGATGGAATGGGTTTCCATGGCCGAGCAGCAGCATCTAAGCCCAACATCACCAAGTCCAATGCAAAGCGTGGGATGCAGTGGTGTAAAGCACATTGTTACTGGACTCTAGAGCAGTGGAGACGCCTTCTCTGGACTGATGAATCACCCTTTTCCTTCTGGCAATCTGATGGACCAGTCTGGGTTTGGAGGTTGCCGGGAGAACGCTACATTTCGGACTGCATTGTGCCGAGTGTGAAATTTGGTGGAGGAGGAATTATGGTGTGGGGTTGGTTTTTCAGGAGTTGGGCTTGGCCCCTTAGTTCCAGTGAAAGGAACTTTGAATGCTTCAGCATACCAAAACATTTTGGACAATTCCATGGGATGGCACTTCAAGTTCATATGTGAGTAAAGGCAGGTGGCCAAATACTTTTGGCAATATAGTGTATTTCCAATTTGTATCCACATACAGTACATAGGAAGCCTGTACTGTTCACATTGACATGAAAAAAAAACTGATACATGTCAGATATGGGCTCCGTAGGATTGTGAATGATTAGAAAAAAAATTAAAATTATTAAAAAGTGCAGCTTCCTTCTAAGGAAGAAGTCAAGTGACTTAAAACTAGAGATGTCCGATAATGTTTTTTTTGCCGATATCCGATATTCCGATATTGTCCAACTCTTAATTACCTATTCGAATATCAACCGATACCGATATATACAGTCGTGGAATTAACACATTATTATGCCTAATTTTGTTGTGATGCCTCGCTGGATGCATTAAACAATGTAACAAGGTTTTCCAAAATAAATCAACTCAAGTTATGGAAAAAAATGCCGACATGGCACTGCCATATTTATTATTGTAGTCACAAAGTGCATTATTTTTTTGAACATGCCTCAAAACAGCAGCTTGGAATTTGGGACATACTCTCCCTGAGAGAACATGAGGAGGTTGAGGTGGGCGGGGTTCTGGAGGGAGGGGGAGGGGCGGGGTTTAGTTGGGGGGGGGGGTAAGGGGTAGCGGGGGGGGTATATTGTAGCGTCCCGGAAGAGTTAGTGCTGCAAGGGGTTCTGGGTATTTGTTCTATTGTGTTTATGTTGTGTTACGGTGTGGATGTTCTCCCGAAATGTGTTTGTCATTCTTGTTTGGTGTGGGTTCACAGTGTGGCGCATATTTATAACAGTGTTAAAGGCTTACTGAAATGATTTTTTGTAATTTAAACGTGAATAGCAGATCCATTCTATGTGTCATACTTGATCATTTCGCGATATTGCCATATTTTTGCTGAAAAGCTTTAGTAGAGAAAATCGACGATAAAGTTCGCAACTTTTGCTCGCTGATAAAAAAAAGCCTTGCCTGTACCGGAAGTAGCGTGACGTCACAGGAGCTAGTATTCCTCACAATTCCCCATTGTTTACAATGGAGCGAGAGAGATTCGGACCGAGAAAGTAACGATCACCCCATTAATTTGAGCGAGGATGAAAGATTCGTAGATGAGGAACATTACAGTGAAGGACTTGAGAGGCAGTGATGGACGTATCTTTTTTCGCTCTGACCGTAACTTAGGTACAAGCTGGCTCATTGGATTCCACACTCTCCTTTTTCTATTGTGGATCACGGATTTGTATTTTAAACCACCTCGGATACTATATCCTCTTGAAAATGAGAGTCGAGCACGCGAAATGGACATTTAAAGTGACTTTTATCTCCAAGACAATACATCGGTGACACACTTAGCTACTGAGCTAACGTGATAGCATCGTTCTCAAATGAAGATAGAAACAAAATAAATAAACCCCTGACTGGAAGGATAGACAGAAGACCAACAGTGCTATTAAACCATGTACATGTAACTACACGGTTAAAAATTCTCAGCCTGGTAAGGCTTAACTATGCTGTTGCTAACGACGCTAAGGCTAATTTAGCAACTTAGCAACCGGACCTCACAGAACTATTTACTCTCTCCTTTTTCTATTGTGGATCACGGATTTGTATTTTAAACCACCTCGGATACTATATCCTCTTGAAAATGAGAGTCGAGCACGCGAAATGGACATTTAAAGTGACTTTTATCTCCAAGACAATACATCGGTGACACACTTAGCTACTGAGCTAACGTGATAGCATCGTTCTCAAATGAAGATAGAAACAAAATAAATAAACCCCTGACTGGAAGGATAGACAGAAGACCAACAATGCTATTAAACCATGTACATGTAACTACACGGTTAAAAATTCTCAGCCTGGTAAGGCTTAACTATGCTCTTTGCTAACGACGCTAAGGCTAATTTAGCAACTTAGCAACCGGACCTCACAGAACTATGATAAAACATTAGCGCTCCACCTACGCCAGCCAGCCCTCATCTTCCCATCAACAGCCGTGCTCACCTGCGTTCCGGCGATCAACGGCGCGACAAAGGACTTCATCCGTGGATTTGGCGGCAAGCATCGGCTAGGCGTAGTAAGTAGTCCTTGTTGTGTTGCTGTAAGTATTGTACTTAGCCGCTAATACACCGATCGATCCCACCTACAACGTTTTTCTTTGCAGCCTCCATTGTTCATTAAACAAATTGCAAAAAATTCACCAACACAGATGTCCAGAATACTGTGGAATTTTGTCGAAGAAAACAAGAGGCTTTTCTATCGGGTCCGATGGGGTCCAACCACTTCCGTTGCTTTTGTGACGTCACGCGCATAAATCATATCCAAAGGAGTTTTTCAACCGGAAGTGTGGCGGGAATTTTAAAATTGCACTTTATAAGTTAACCCGGCCGTATTGGCATGTGTTGCAATGTTAAGATTTCATCATTGATATATAAACTATCAGACTGCGTGGTTGGTAGTAGTGGGTTTCAGTAGGCCTTTAAAGTTGTTTATATGACCACCCTCAGTGTGACCTGTATGGCTGTTGACTAAGTATGATTTGCATTCACTTGGGTGTGTGAAAAGCTGTAGTTATTATGTGATTGGGCCGGCAGGCAAAGGCTGTGCCTTTAAGGTTTATTGGCGCTCTGTACATCTCCCTACGTCCGTGTACCACTCCGTACAGCGGCGTTTTTAAAAAGTCATAAATTTTACTTTTTGAAACCGATACCGATAACTTCCGATATTACATTTTAAAGCATTTATCGGCCGATAATATCGGCAGTCCGATATTATCGGACATCTGTACTTAAAACTCAATGGTGTTTTGGAATAAATATATGATCATATCATTCAAGAGTACAAGACAATGTTTGTACAAGTACGGAACAGTAGAGTCCAAACAAACAAAGATATCCGAGCAATGTTAAATCAGTGAATCCTCCAACAACAGTTGACTCTCTACTTCTTTCTCTGCAAAGCATGTGCTGCATCGTTCCTTTATGTCACATTTGCTCCTGTCACGCGGGTGAAGCGGATTCCTTCCTATATGACTGAAGTTGCGTCAAAGACAGGGAACAGATGCCTGAGCAGTCCTCCAGGACTCCTCATTTAACATAATAAAGATGCCATGTGACAGCTCCTGCTGTCAAACTACGCTCTGTACACGACGTCTTCACCCGAGTCCCCCCCCCCCGTGTTGGGTTTGAATGCGAGGAAAAAACGACGTGTTCCCCTGGGAGGGATGACAGAGCGATACTGGGGCAAAAGGGACTGTTTTGGTTCAAAACCTTTTGTAAGACAGAGGTCTAAATTATTGCAGGGGATGCCTGCGATGTATACTGTACGACATGTTTCCCAATAGACCAATAGTGCAGGTGTGCGACAGCAGCGGTTTGAAGGATGCCGTAACCGTCTGTGAACAGCAGGGAACAAATAAAGTGGCAGTATTGAGAACATGCATCTGGCTGTGTTACGCCTACAACACTTTGAAGAATACTCCTGGGTTGCGCGCTAATGAGGTGATAAAGTAAAGCAATGGAAGTCGGTGCCGCGGCCAGAAGAAGAAACACCGGGGTTTCTTTGTGTTATTCTCCTTCAATTCCCTGTCATAGATAAGGTTGCGCCTCAGGATACCGACCGCTGGAAAAAGTCTGAATTAAAAGCCGCAGAGGACTCATCAAACCTTGCATTTCTTCATCTTTTATTCGAAGACCACAATAAAGTGTTAGATGTCCAACACTGTGGTAGTCTTTGGCAATTGTTGTCTAAGAAGAAAATATATTTTATTGGCCATTAGTGATTGGAAACTCCATTCCTTTTATAGACTCAAGTTTTTTTATGAGTCGCTCGCTGAAGTGAATCAGGTACTCGTCTTCTCCACTTCTCTATTTTGAATCCTCTTTATAAATAAAAACTAAACAAACGTAGCCAAAACCATACTGCAAAATTGTAATGTATTAGGATGAAACAGTGTACAATTTTTACAAAATTACGTACAAAATATCTAGCAAAATGTAACTTTTAAGAATCTACACACAAATACCAATCCAAACAATATCATGACAAAAGATATACGCTTGAACAGCGCCATGCTATAATAAAATGCAAAATGAACCTTCTACTCTGTGAAGCCTGATCACATACTGTATTGGCGTTTCTGAAAACAAGCTCAAGCAGTCATTCATGACTCACAACAACCACGAGTCAGTGAAACTCGATCATCCATTGAAGTCGACTACCCATGAGTCAGTAAAAAAAAACCTGAGACTCTGTCAATTACCATGAGTCAGTGAAACCTGAGTGTTTGTCGAGTAATAGTTTATCAGTGAAACTTGAGTCTTTCTTGACACCATGAGTCAGTGAAACTCAAGTCTTTGTCTAGTAGTGAATCAGTAAAACTTGAGTCTTCGTCGAACCATTAGTCTGTAAAACTCAAGTCGTTGTCGAGTATTAGTGAAATGTAAGTCTTTTTTGGTACCAGGATACGGTAAAACACAAGTCTTTGTCGAGTAAAGGTGAATCAGTGAAACTCAAGTCTTTGTAGAACAATGAGTCAGTAAAACTCAAGTCGTTGTCTAGTAGTGAATCAGTAAAACTTGAGTCTTCGTTGAACCATTTGTCTGTAAAACTCAAGTTGTTGTCAAGTAATGGTGAATCAGTGAAACTCAAGTCTTTGTAGAACAATGAGTCAGTAAAACTCAAGTCTTTGTCTAGTAGTGAACCAGTAAAACTTGAGTCTTCGTCGAACCATTAGTCTGTAAAACTCAAGTTGTTGTCAAGTAATAGTGAAATGTAAGTCTTTTTTGGTACCAGGATATGGTAAAACATGAGTCTTTGTCGAGTAAAAGTGAATCAGTGAAACTTGGGTGTGGGTCGAGTACCATGAGCCCTTGAAGCTTGTGTCTTTGTCAACTATTAGGAAATCAAACTCGGGTCTTTGTTGAACTATGAGTCGATGAAACCCGAGTTTTTATCGAGTACCATGACTCGGTGAAACTCAAGTTTTTGTTGAGTAATTGTAAATCAGTGAAACACAATTCTTCGCGGAGTACCATACAGTAGGTTGGTAAACCTTGAGTCTTTGTCAAGTACCATAAATCAATGAAACTCGAGTTTTCGTTGGCACTATGAACTAGTGAAATTTGAAACTTTGTTGAGTAATAGTGAATCTGTAAAACTTGAGTATTTGTCGAACCATGAGTCATTAAAACTTGAGTCTTCGAACTATGAGTCTGTGAAACTCAAGCCTTCTTCAAGTAATAATTAATCAGTGAAACACAAGCCTTCAAACTTTAAGTCGGTGAAACTCAAGCCTTTTTCGGGTTATAGTGAAACTTGAGTCTACGTCAAGCCATTAATCCTTGAAACTGGAGTCTTAGTGGAGTAATGGTGAATCAGTGAAATGTGTGGCTTCGTGGGTACCAGTATCCGGTGAAACTCGAGTCTTAGTCAAGTAAAAGTGAATCAGTTAACTCAAGTCTTTGTAAAACCATGAGCCAGTGGAACCTGGCTGTTCGAATAATATGTGTTGTTGAAACTCGAGTCTTCTTTGAGTATCATGAATCAGTGAAACTTAAGTCATTGTTGAGTATTGGTGAGTCAGGGAAACCTGAGTCTTTATCGACTACAACGAGTCCTTGAAGCTTGTATCTTCGTCAAGTAATAGGGAATCAGTGAAAGTCACGTTTTTGTCGAACCATGAGCCAGTGAAACTCGAGTCTTCATCGAGTGATTGTGAATCAGTGAAGCAAAATTATTCGTCGCGTAACATAGGTCTGTAAAACTTGAGTCTTTGTCGAGAACAATGAATCAGTGAAATTTAAGTCTTTGTCAAGTAAATAGTTCATCAATGAAACTCGAGTCTTCGTTGGCACTATGACTCCTTCAAGCTCCTGTCTTTGTCAAGTAATAAGGAGTCAGTGAAACAAAAATTTTCGTCGAACCATGAAGCTTGTGTCTTGATCGCAAAATAGTGAATGAATGAAACCCAAGTCTTTGTTGAACTACGAGTTGGTGAAACTTCAGTCTTTGTTGAGTACCATAAGTCGGTAACACTCAAGTCTTCATTGAGTAATAGTGAATCAGTGAAATACAATTCTTTGTCAAGTACCATAGGTTGGTAAAATTCGAGTCTTCGTTGATTAATAGTGAATCAGTTAAACTCGAGTCTTCTTCGCGTATCATGAATCAGTGAAACTTAAGTCATTGTTGAGTATCGGTGAGTCAGTGAAACCTGAGTCTTCATCGATAACGAGTCCCTGAAGCTTGTATCTTCGTCAAGTAAGAGGAAATCAGTGAAAGTCAAGTCTTTGTCGAACCATGAGCCAGTGAAACTCGAGTCTTCATCGAGTAATTGTGAATCAGTGAAGCACAATTCTTTGTTGCGTAACATAGGTCTGTAAAACTTGAGTCTTTGTCGAGAACAATGAATCAGTGAAACTTGAGTCTTTGTCGAGAACAATGAATCAGTAAAACTTGAGTCTTTGTCAAGTAAATAGTTCATCATTGAAACTCGAGTCTTCGTTGGCACTATGAGTCCTTGAAGCTCCTATCTTCGTCAAATAATAGGGAACCAGTGAAACTCAAATTTTCGTCGAAGCTTGTGTCTTGGTCGCAAAATAGTGAATCAATGAAACTAAAGTCTTTGTCGAACTACAAGTTGGTGAAACTCGAGTCTTTGTCGAGTACCATAAGTCGGTGAAACTGAAGTCTTCATTGAGTAATAGTGAATCAGTGAAACACAATTCTTTGTCAAGTACCACAGGTTGGTGAAATTTGAGTCTTCGTTGAGTATCATGAATCAGTGAAACTTAAGTCATTGTTGAGTATCGGTGAATCAGTTAAACTCGAGTCTTCGTCGAGCACCTGTAATTCAGCTAGGGCAAGAAGGGGAAATGAGAGTTGACTTGAGTCAAGAAACATATTTCCAGCTTTTTCCACAGGACAAATCTATTTATTCAAACGCAGTTACAGTAACATTTGCACAATTAAGGAAATGTTATGTGGTTTCAAAATGAGCTTTCTGTAGCATTGGGTAACAGAAACCAGCACCTGTGACCCCTGAAAAACTTGCAGGTTTTCTAAGACTTGCTCACGCCTCGACCACCTTTAAAGGCCTACTGAAAGCCACTACTACCGACCACGCAGTCTGATAGTTCATATATCAATGATGAAATCTTAACATTGCAACACATGCCAATACGGCCGGGTTAACTTATAAAGTGACATTTTAAAATTCCCGGGAAATATCCGGCTGAAACATCGCGGTATGATGACGTATGCGCGTGACGAAGTCCGAGTAACGGAAGTTATGGTACCCCGTAGAATCCTATACAAAAAGATCTGTTTTCATTTCATAATTCCACAGTATTCTGGACATCTTTGGCAATTTTTTTAATGAACAATGAAGGCTGCAAAGAAGACAGTTGTAGGTGGGATCAGTGTATTAGCAGCGGACTACAGCAACACAACCAGGAGGACTTTGTTGGAGCGCTAGCCGCGCTAGCCGCGCTAGCCGCGCTAGCCGCGCTAACCGCCGACTTCACCTTGACTTCCTACGTCTCCGGGCTGCCAAACGCATCGGGTGAAGTCCTTCGTCCTTCTGCCGATCGCTGGAACGCAGGTGAGCACGGGTGTTGATGAGCAAATGAGGGCTGGCTGGCGTAGGTGGAGAGCTAATGTTTTTAGCATAGCTCTGTGCAGTCCGTTTGCTAAGTTAGCTTCAATGGCGTCGTTAGCACAGCATTGTTAACCTTCGCCAGCCTGGAAAGCATTAACCGTGTATTTACATGTCCACGGTTTAATAGTATTGTTGATTTTCTATCTATACTTCCAGTCAGGGGTTTATTTCTTTTGTTTCTATATGCAGTTAAAGCAAGATGCTATCACGTTAGCTCGTAGCTAAAGCATTTCGCCGATGTATTGTCGTGGAGATAAAAGACACTGAATGTCCATTTTGCGTTCTCGACTCTCATTTTCAAGAGGATATAGTATCCGAGGTGGTTTAAAATACAAATCTGTGATCTACAATAGAAAAAGAAGAGTGTGGAATCCAATGAGCCAGCTTGTACCTAAGTTACGGTCAGAGCGAAAAAAGATACGTCCATCGCTGCCTCTCAAGTCATTCACTGTAACGTTCCTCTTCTACGAATCTTTCATCCTCGCTCAAATTAATGGGGTAATCATCACTTTCTCGGTACGAATCTCTCTCGCTCCATTGTAAACAACGGGGAATTGTGAGGAATCCTAGCTCCTGTGACGTCACGCTACTTCCGGTACAGGCAAGGCTTTTTTTTATCAGCGAGCAAAAGTTGCAAAATTTATCGTCGATTTTTTCTACTAAATCCTTTCAGCAAAAATATGGCAATATCGCGAAATGATCAAGTATGACACATAGAATGGATCTGCTATTCACGTTTAAATTAAAAAAAATCATTTCAGTAGGCCTTTAATAGGCGTGCAGAATGTTTCCCAGAAATGCAAATACAGTGTAATCCACTAACTCCTAACTTTTCGTTCCATTAGCTCTTTCCCCCTCCCCTTCATTTTGCGCTCCGTGGTTTAGAAGCAGCAGTGAGGTCTTTATCTCTTTAGAGTTTTCAATTAATCAAGAGTGCTTCATGGCTCATTGGCCAGCTCCACAACATTTATCTGCGCTGAAGGGAAGTGAGACAAGCCAATAGCAACGGCGGATAAGATATAATCAGCGGAGAAGAAGCACTGAGATCGGTGTTGTGCTACAATGGCTCTATTATGATCGCCGCAAAGCTTGAAACTCTGAACAATGACATGGAGTTCGCACGTGACAAAGTGCTTATTGTGATACTCCAATTATTTGCATAATCCATTAATGGCATTTAGGCCATGTCTACACTAAATCGTTTAACCCCTTAAACGAATAATTATTTAGCCTAAGCCCCTGTGGAGGGGGGCGTGGCCTGCGGGCCTGCCGCGGAACGGGGTGTTATTTAATCACCTGTCGCCTTTATTAGCAGCAGCCGGAATGAGACACGTGGTTGGAACTCGAGAGAGACACGGACACGAGACGACAGATTGCTGGGAAGTAAAACCCCTGCACTAATTTATGCGTATAAAACAGTGTTGTAACCCTGATCCGGGCTCTCCTGGCAGTGTGTGGTGGTCTGCAGAACCCACTAGAGGGCATCCTCTACAGCCCCGTTTCAGCCACACTAAACCAGCATTTAGGGTCCCCTCCTCGAACGTTTTTTTACACGGCTAAGGGCGCCGTGTATTTCTTGAATCTCCGGCACTTAGCTTTGTATGGACTCATTGATCGTTTACAAACTGAGTTCGGAGAGGAAGTGACGCCAGAAAGACGGCGCCCCACACAGGAATTGACGCCAGAAAGAACGCGCCACAGCCAGCTTCATAATAAAGCGGTTTCGTAACTCGGAGCTAACCACTGGAAATATGAAGGCGAGTCATCCAGACATGCCCGGGTTTGTCATTCCTCTACATCAGGGGTCACCAACCTTTTTGAAACCAAGAGCTACTTCTTGGGTACTGATTAATGCGAAGGGCTACCAGTTTGATACACACTTAAATTAATTGCCAGAAATAGCCAATTTGCTCAATTTACCTTTAACTCTATGTTATTATTAATAATTAATTATATTTATCTTTGTGGAAACACTGATCATCTTAATGATTTCTCACAATAAATATATATATAGAAACGGATAAATATCAACATGCAACACTTTATTTTTATATTTTCTCTAAGTGCACATTTTTCAAATTGAACATTTTCAAATGATCACTTCTAAGACAGTCTTGTGAAATCACAATATCCCATTTTAACTAGCTAGCCACTAACATTTTTTAACAAATCATGAATTACTTTGCACCATGTTTGTACAAATAACTCATGTAAAATACAAAAGTCAACTCTCAAATTTTTAAATAAATCATGTCACACTTTGAACTGGACACCAAATCTGTTATCTGTTTCTTTGTCAGTTAGTGGTAAGCCTGGCATTGCATGCTGTTAACTAGTGTGTTGTACTCTGGTGTGTAACTTGACACTGCAACTCTGAGTGAGTCTTGCAGATGTGCATCAGTGAGGCGTGTTCTGTGTTTGTTCTTGATGAAGTTCATGTCAGAAAAGGCTGATTCACAAAGATAAGTTGAACCAAACAGGCTTGCAACCTTCATAGCTGCTGCGCATACACCACTGTACT
Source organism: Entelurus aequoreus (assembly GCF_033978785.1). Classification (NCBI taxonomy): domain Eukaryota; kingdom Metazoa; phylum Chordata; class Actinopteri; order Syngnathiformes; family Syngnathidae; genus Entelurus; species Entelurus aequoreus. Next base: position 21,785,529 of record NC_084749.1, read on the forward strand.
TTTCTGTGTCAACAAGGCACCAAAAGTTTGGTGCAGCCTGGTGGGCTTTGAGGTGGAGGTCATTTTGCAGTGTTACAATTTCAATCTCCACCTGTTCAGCATCCAGGCTGAATGTTGCACTTAACTGCTCAGCAATGCATGATATGTCCACGTTCATGAATGGATTAGAAATGAACGACACACATGGCTCAAGCTGATCCAGGTCACAAAACCTGTTCTCAAACTCTTTCCCAACTCTGTTTATGACCTGAGAGTACTTTTCTGCAACTTTGTCAAAAGCCTCAGATGCAGAAGCATTGTCTTTCAGCACCATCTGCACAGAGGGAAAGTGCAGCACTTTTTTCTCTGTAAATGCCAGCTCACTGGTAAGTGCTGCTATTTGAGCTATTTTTAGAACAGGCCAGCGGGCGACTCATCTGGTCCTTACGGGCTACCTGGTGCCCGCGGGCACCGCGTTGGTGACCCCTGCTCTACATGTACTTGTGGAAATCACACATGAATACCTTAAGAGAAAGCGATTGCAGCTATTTCGGATACAACACTTCTCAGACGGCAAGAGAACTTTCCAATGTCAGCTGTGATTCTACTAAGCGAAAAACTTAGTCCATTTGTCGACGGAGAGACAACGAGAATGCGGGCTCCCGTGGATGTGATAAAAAAGGTAGCGTGTGCTTTGTGTTACCTGGCCGTCGAGGGAAGACGAGGGAAAACTACGGAAAACAGCGAATGCATTTGGACTGGCAAAGCAGACTGTATCAGTTATTGTCCGCCATGTATGTCGCGGGCTCAACGTCTAGGTCCAGAGTATATAAATTCACCAAAAACGAATGGACAATGAAAGTGAAGGCAAAAGTGTGAGGAGTGTCCTGACCAGATATCTAGATCCCTAGTTTGATTGATGTAAAATGTTCTTTATCACATTGTTTATGTGTCTAATAAAGATTGATTCATTTATGATGGCCCAGGTGTGATTCACTACAATAGGGCCCCACAGCACACTGGATTCCAGTTAATTGAAATACCACAACACTGGATATTGTTCAGATAAGTTACATGTAAGAACTTGCATGCAAAGCAACACTGGAGGTGACTATGACGTGCCCATTTTCCGCACATGCGTACTACACTGCAAAAAAAAACAACGAAAAAAAAATACAAAAATTAGGGGTATTTTACTTGAACAATTTGGCTTGTCAAAACTTTCCAAAACAAATTAGCTAACTTCAATGAACCCAAAAATACCTTAAAATAAGTATATTCTCACTAATAACAAGTGTACTTTTCTTAATAGAAAAAAATATATATGAGACCTTTTTGCTCAATATGTTGAAAAATATTCTTAAATGAAGTAAATGCTAGTGCCATTATCTTGACATAATGATACGCACTCGGCATTACATTTCTTGAAACCAACAAACTTACACTAAAAACTAGTCTTTCTTAATGGAAAGGCAACAAGGCAACCGCTTGTTACTCTCGGGGTCTCCTAGCCGCTCAGGCAAATCATATTGTCTAAAAATGCATTTTTCCATCGATAACATGACATCATCGCGCCAAGTGCGTGTTCTTTCAGTCAATTAGTGCGCATATATACAGCCCGGCCCCTGGCAAAACATTTTTTAATTGTAATTTTGAAGAATTCATCTGAATGTGCATGAACTATTTCTGTTCAAAATTGTTAGAAATGTCACATGTTAAATGTTTAAAATATTAACTGTCAGTTTACTGTACTGTGCCAACTGTAATACTATATGAGTACGTATTTTCTATTGTTTCATTGAAAATAAAACAGAAAAGTCCATTTGGCTGTCATCTGTTTTAATTATGAGACACAATTGTGTCAGACTCATGATTTTTTTTCATGCTTGAAATAAGAAATTATTACTTTAAAAAAGTAGTTTTATACTTGTGAGTGTTGATGACACACCTTTGCAACAGTTGATATTCTAGTTTCAAGCATGTTTTACTCAATATAGGTCATACAATCTCAGCAACAAGCTGTAATATCTTTAGGACCAAAACACTTAAAACAAGTAAAACACTCCAACCTAAAATCTGCTTAGTGAGAAGAATGATCTTATCAGACAGAAAATAAGCAAATATCACCCTTATTTAAAATATATCATCTTACTTACATTTCGGTTTTTGCAGTGTAGGCAAGGCAATTAAGGCAAGGCAACTTTATTTGTATAGCACTTTTCATCCACAAGGCAGACTCAAAGTGCTTCACAGACAACAAAGGTCGCGTTGCTCCGGCGGACGTAGGAGGGAACGGGTCTTAAACGGTGGCATTGTTGTGTGTGGACACGGATAAGGTTAGGTGTGATTTACCCTGGATAACCTTATCCGGCTTAGTGTAAATGGGGCCTTATAGTTAACTCACTTCATCCTAAACATCCATGACAAGCACGACGGTAGCAGGATTGATTGATTGATTGATTGATTGAAACTTTTATTAGTAGGTTGCACAGTGAAGTACATATTCCGTACAATTGACCACTAAATGGTAACACCCGAATAAGTTTTTCAACTTGTTTAAGTCGGGGTCCACTTAAATTGATTCATGATACAGATATATACTATCAAATATATACTAACATCATGATACAGTCATCACACAAGATAATCATCAGAGTATATACATTGAATTATTTACATTATTTACATTATTTACAATCCGGGGTGTGGGATATGGATGGGGGGGTTAGGTTTGGTTGGTATCATCAGCATCAACAATTGCATCATCAGAGAGATGGACATTGAAACAGTGTAGGACTGACTTGGTAGGATTCACAGCAAGTAGTGGACATAGAGAGAGAGATCAGAAAGTATAAGAAAAAGTGTCTATATTTGGTTATTTACATTTGATTATTTACAATCCGAAGAGGTATTATGGGTGTTACAACCCTAAACTAACACCCTCCATTCCACATAATACCTCTTCGGATTGGAGTCAAACATGGGGAAAACAATGAAAAAAACCTAACAGGTCAATTGCATATCCTGACCTGTGTAGTATGTCATGTAGCACCACTTTGTAATGACACTTCCACAAGCGACAATTCAACATAGCACAAAAATGAATTTTGAGGTAAACCGGACCAAAGATTTAATGACAAGTAGAAAGTGAAATATCATGTTGTCCTCTGCGATGTAGTGTAGAATCACTGCGCAGCCCCTAGTTCCTGTGCAGCCATCAATCTTGGACGCCATTAATGAAGTTGTTCCTGGAAGGGGCAGATCCATATCTGCTTCCCAACCTCTCCCTCAATGGCCACTTGTTTATGACAAAGCAAGTCTGTTAGAAGAGTAGAACTATCAATACTTTCTCCTTAACGCAGCGATGTTGTTGAACAATTGCTAACCAGAGGGGACATTTTGCTATGTATTCTGTTAAATAACAGCATGAAAACATTGTTTTCATTCATTATCTCCGACACTTGTCCTCATAAATCATTATGGTCAGGGGCAGGGATGGGTACCAAAATCGGTACTTGCGTGGGTACTGCCACTTGGCAGGTAAACAAGCACTTAGAGCAAACTCAGCCAAAGTGCCTTGAGGTGATGTTGCAATTTACCATGCTAACAAAGCAAGTATGCCTGATGGAAGACACTCAAACATAAGGTAAGGCTCCACTTTTCAAAAATGCGCTAGCTCGATGCGTATTTATATTGGATTTACCATATATGTAGCTGTTTTACATGGCGATTTCAACACCTCCAGATTTAGTAATTGTCAGGTTCAAACACTGATGACATCTATTAAAACAGACGAGAAGCAAGGAATCATGCAGAGACAGAGTTACATTTTGGCTCAATGAGGAGACACGTGTTTTGGGTTGTATTCTAGTTACAGATCCAAACTACGTTCTAAAAGTCCAGCCCGCGTGCTTCCTCTATTTATTTGGGAGGTCCCTGGTTACATCACTGAAGCTGTCGCTGAGGGAAGGGGTAATCTCAACAGCTCCAGTTAGACACAATATATGATTATACAAAAATGCAAATGTCTTGACGCTGGTGATATCGCCTTGTCTCTGCTCTGTCTGCGTCACGGCGGTGTTTGGCCTTGGCAGTCAGCAGGCCGAGTCTGGACACAACACTGATAGGAGACGGCTTGCAATCTTTTGGATTGCCAGCTTTGCACAGACAAAGAAAAATATCACTGTGGAGAGGGGCGTGGTTCGCGCGTTCCCTGCGGGCGGGGTGTGTGCAGGGGCCGGCCATGAAGCAGCAGACAGGTGATTGGATGGCTCAGCTGGAACGAGTTATCTAATCACCTGTTCCTTTATTAGCAGCGTCAGAGACCATGAGGGGGGCGGAGCTGGAAAGCAGGAGCGAGTACAGGAGGAGAGGGCTGAAAAGCCAAAGGAGAGACATTGTGCGAAAGAAGAGCTGAAAAGCCGGGAGAGACTTGTGTGAGAAAATAATTAAAACAATTGTAAAAACCACATCCGAGAGTGTTGTGCCTTCCCTGGTGGTCCAAGAGGAACCCGAGACAGAGACATCTCACAGTGGCACCCAACAAGGCGGACCACAGAAGGTATGTCGACAACATCCCCGCTGGAGGCACTGGGCCAAGTGCTGGCCGAAGTGTCGACGGCAAGCCGGCAGCAGACACAGGTGCTGCAGGCGCTAATGGACAGAGCAGAGGCGGCGGGAGGGATGTCCTCCATGAAGCGCATGGTGGAGGGGGAGGACCCCCAGACATTCCTCGATGTCTTCGAGGCCACGGCGACATCATGCAAGTGGCCGGAGGAGGAATGGGGCGCGAAGCTGCTGCCGCTCCTGGTGGGGGAGGCGCAGCGGGCTGCTGCCGCTCCTGGTGGGGGAGGCGCAGCGGGCGGCGTTGAGTCTCCCGGCGGCCGCTCGCATGCAGTATGCAAACTTGCGCCACGCCATACTGGACCGGGTCAGCAGCAGCCCCGAAGACCATCGGCGAAAGTTCCGGGCCATGAAGTTGGGACCAGGGGACCGGCCATTCGTGCTGGCGTTCCAACTGAGAGACGCAGCAACCCGTTGGCTCCAGCCTAACGGGTTGGATCCAAAAATGCTGGAGGCCATTGTCCTGGAGCGGATCGTGGAGGCCACCTCCGCGTGGGTCAGGTACCACAGCCCCCCGGACGTCAAAGCAGCGGTGAAATTGGCGGAGGAACACCTGGCGGTCCAGCGGGAGGCGGAAACCAAGACGGCCGAGGGGCCCACCCCATCACCCCGCCGGCGACTCGCCCCGCTATGGGGGGGTGGAGGGGGCGTCTCTGGAGCGACGACCACGCCCGGCGGAGCCACCCGGAGCCCGCGAACAGGTTCCCCAAGCGGGCATGCAAAAAGAACACACACCCACACGCACCCAGAGACACACAAGGGGGGACACAAGGGGGTATAATATCTTTCCGATTTGTGAATTCTAGGGTACCGGCGCTGCGGAGAAAGGGCTTCCCTCGCAGATGGCACCTCAAACACCAGGGCCGGTGTGCTGGAGGTGCGGACGGCCCGGGCACGTGCGCCGGGAGTGCTCCATAATGGAGGTGGGGCAGGTGATGCGGGTTGTCGGGCCTCCAGCACCCGCACCCGATCGGGGAGAGACGTACTGTGTCCCGGTAAAGGTACAAGGGGGTACATATCGGGCGATGGTGGATTCGGGCTGCAAACAGACCATGATCCACCAAAACCTGGTTCGACCCGGGGCGTTGAGGCAGGCGACACGGGGGAAAATTAGGTGTATTCATGGGGATGTGCACGAGTACCCTATGGTGCCAGTGGAAATTTTATATAATAATAAAAAGCATAATGTCAAGGTTGCCATAAGCACGCACCTTACGCACCCCGTAATTCTAGGGACGAATTGGCCGGGATTCAACCATTTGGTGACACAATGCGTGGGGGTGCGTTCACGGACAGTAGGAGAGGGGAGTATCCGCGCTGTTCTCAGCGGCGACGCGGCATCATCCGGTACTGCCGAGCGGGAACCGGTGGGGGCTTCGCGGGAGGTCCCCCCGGCCCCCCGGTGGCAACCTACTGAGGATTTTTCCCTCGAGCAGTCCCGTGATGAAACCTTGCGCGAGGCCTGGGACCAGGTGGATTATATTGACGGTCAGCTGGTGCGCCCGGGGAAAGCGAGGGTATTCCCCCATTTTTCAATTATTCGGGATAGATTATACCGAGTGGGCCGTGACACGCAAACCGGGGTGGAACACATCCAGTTGTTGGTGCCAAAACGCCGCCGGGAAATGGTTTTTCAGGCGGCGCATTTTAATCCTATGGCTGGCCACTTAGGGTATGAGAAAACAATCAATCGGGTCATGGTCCGATTCTATTGGCCAGGCCTCCGGGCAGACGTGCGCCGTTGGTGCGCGGCCTGCCCGGACTGCCAGCTGGTGAACCCGGCGGCCACCCCAAAGGCGCCCTTGCGCCCATTACCGCTCATGGAGGTCCCGTTCGAGAGAATTGGGATGGACCTCATCGGACCATTTCACCCGAGCACACGGGGATACCGCTTTGTGTTAGTCCTGGTGGATTACGCAACGCGTTATCCCGAAGCAGTGCCCTTGCGCTCTATCTCTGCCAAGAGTGTTGCGCAAGCGCTGTTTCAGGTCATCTCCCGAGTTGGAATCCCGAAAGAGATTCTGACTGACCAGGGCACGTCCTTTATGTCACGCACGATAAAGGAACTTTACGGGTTACTGGGAATTAAAGCGATCCGCACCAGCGTGTACCATCCACAAACGGATGGGCTGGTGGAGAGATTAAACAAAACGCTGAAAACCATGATCCGTAAATTTATGCACGAGGACAAACAGAATTGGGATAAATGGTTGGACCCCCTAATGTTTGCGATGCGGGAGGTACCTCAGGCCTCAGTTGGTTTTGCACCTTTCGAGTTATTGTACGGCCGGAGGCCTTGCGGAGTGCTGGACGTCATTAAAGAAAGCTGGGAGTCCAAGCTGTCCAAGCTCCAGCAAAAATGAAATTCAGTACGTCATGGACATGCGAGCAAAACTCCACAAGGTGGGGCACTTGTCACGTGAGAATTTGCTCCGTGCCCAGGAGCGTCAGCGGCGCACGTATAGCAGGGGGACCCAACTACGCAAATTCACACCGGGAGAAAAAGTGCTTGTATTGCTTCCAACCTCAAGCTCCAAATTACTTGCAAAGTGGCAGGGGCCCTTTGAGGTCGCACGGCAAGTGGGTGATGTCGATTATGAGGTTCGGCGCTCGGACCGACGCGGAGACACTCAGATCTACCATCTGAACCTGCTGAAGGCATGGAAGGAGGCGGAGCCTGTTTCCATGGTGACAGTGGTGAGGGAAGAGGAGGAGTTGGGACCGGAGATCCCGCGCTCTGGCCCGGCCCCTCAGCTGTCCTGTGATGACCAGCTCACATTGGCGCAGAGAGCGGAGGTTGCTGAGTTACAGCGGCGCTACTCTGATGTGTTCTCCTCGCGGCCCGGTCGCACGAGTCTTATCCGCCATCATATTGAGACCAGCCCGGGGGTTACGGTGCGGTCTCGGCCATATCGGCTTCCCGAACACAAGCGCAAAATAGTTCGGGAGGAATTAAAAACCATGCTTGAGTTGGGGGTGATAGAAGAATCCCACGGCGCGTGGTGCAGTCCTATTGTTCTGGTTGGGAAGAAGGATGGGACTGTGCAGTTCTGTGTGGATTACCGCAGGGTGAATGAACAATCACGGTTTGACGCTTACCCAATGCCTCGGGTCAACGAGCTCCTGGATCGGCTGGGCACTGCTCATTTTTTCACGACACTGGATTTGACCAAGGGCTACTGGCAGATTCCCTTGTCACCAGAGTCCTGAGAAAAAACGGCCTTTTCAACTCCGGACGGTTTTTACCAATTTGTGACACTTCCGTTTGGCTTGTTCGGTGCGCCCGCCACGTTCCAGCGTCTCATGGACCGCGTGCTACGACCCCACGCTGCATACGCGGCTGCCTACCTGGATGATGTCATCATCCAGAGTAGCAGCTGGGAACAACACATGCGACGGGTGGGGGCGGTGCTCGAGTCCCAGAGGCGGGCGGGGCTCACCGCCAACCCGGCAAAGTGCGCGGTTGGCCGGAGGGAGGTACAGTATCTGGGGTACCACTTGGGAGGGGGACAGGTGCGGCCGCAAGTGGACAAAACAGCGGCGATCGCGGCCTGTCCACCCCCCAAGACAAAAAAAGAGGTGAGGCAGTTTTTGGGACTGGCGGGCTATTACCGCCGGTTCATTCCCCGGTTTGCGGACTGGACCGGCCCGCTGACTGACCTCACCCGAAAGGGTGCTCCAGAACTGGTCCAGTGGACGGAGCAGTGCCAGCGGGGGTTTGAGAAGGTAAAAACAGCACTCTGCGAGGAGCCGGTGCTGCACATGCCTAATTTTGACATCCCTTTCTGTCTGCAGGCGGACGCGTCAGGCCGGGGACTGGGGGCGGTGCTGTCTCAGCAGGTGGGGGGCGTCGACCGCCCCGTGCTGTACATCAGCCGGAAACTCTTGGACCGGGAGGCAAGGTACAGCACGGCGGAGAGGGAGTGCCTTGCCATCCGGTGGGCGGTCGGGGCCCTCCGCTACTACCTGTTGGGGCGTGCCTTCAGTCTCTGCTCGGACCACAAACTGCTCCAATGGCTCCACCGCATGAAGGACGCCAACGCGCGGATCACCCGGTGGTATCTGGCATTACAGCCCTACAACTTCCGGGTGGTCCACAGGCCGGGCGCGCAGATGGCCGTGGCGGACTTCCTCTCTCGCCCCGCGGTGGGGGGGGGAGTGGGCGCGGCCGGACGGCTACCCAGCATAAATTTGGCGGTGGAGGCATGTGGAGAGGGGCGTGGTTCGCGCATTCCCTGCGGGCGGGGTGTGTGCAGGGGCCGGCCATGAAGCAGCAGACAGGTGAGTGGATGGCTCAGCTGGAACGAGTTATCTAATCACCTGTTCCTTTATTAGCAGCGTCAGAGACCATGAGGGGGGCGGAGCTGGAAAGCAGGAGCGAGTACAGGAGGAGAGGGCTGAAAAGCCAAAGGAGAGACATTGTGCGAAAGAAGAGCTGAACAGCCGGGAGAGACTTGTGTGAGAAAAGAATTAAAACAATTGTAAAAACCACATCCGAGAGTGTTGTGCCTTCCCTGGTGGTCCAAGAGGAACCCGAGACGGAGACATCTCACAATCACTTCAGCACAATTGACAATAATTATAGCAACGGCCCTTAAGCATAAAAGTTGTGTGATAATATATACATAATTATTCTAATAGTAATAAAAACTACAACTAAGCTGCACGTTACAGTCAAACAGCTTGTGTGTAACAAGTACAATATCTACAGTATAAACACTTTGTAGGTCTCAAAGTAAGACTAGACTGGTACATTCAGCTTAATGGCAAAAACTACTTCCTGACTAGGAAACACACCGTAGCCTATACACTACTGCTATCTAACGTCTTGGAATTGCAACTGTATGCAAAGCCCACTATATCATACTTGCAGATGGGACTCAAAAGTGGAAGAAAACAAAATGTAACAACTGGACGAAACAGGTATCACAATCAGCTCATTGTTAAATGTTACATTTAAAAAATGGGATTTCATTATTAAACATTTATGATTTAATAATACACAAACACACAAAAAAGTACTGAAAATTGGGTACCGGTATCGATTTCCAGGTACCCCCGGCCGAGTCATACCAAAGACTATAAAAATGGGACCCATTACCTCCCTGCTTGGCACTCAGCATCATGGGTTGGAATTGGGGGTTAAATCACCAAAATCACCTCCCAGGGGGTGAACAAGGGGATGGGTCAAATGCAGAGGACCAATTTCACCACACCTAGTGTGTGTGTGAAAATCATTGGTACTTTAACTATAACTTATATATATATATATATATATATATATATATATATATATATATATATATATATATATATATATATATATCAGTGATGTGCAGTCAGGGGAGGCAGGTGAGGGGGGGCCTCACGTGCCATCATGGAAAGAAAAAAAATGTAAAAAGAAAAAAAAATTATTAAATTGTTATATGTATCCATTGATTATACTATAAAGTTGTTTTCTATTTAACTTCACCAGTTTTAGATTATTTTTATTCAAAATCGTTGAATTTTCACATTTGCCGTCCAAATACTGAGAAGAGACTTGCGGTGAGTCAGCAGCCAGTTGAGCCTCACCATGGATTGCGCAGTGACTCGGCTAACTGCTGGCCTGCGGTGCAGTGAGACCGTATTGCTATATGAATTTGTGGGGGGAGGTTGTGATCAGCGCACTGCAGGAGAAAAAGGTCACCGCCTCAGTCGATGGTGTTGAGGGCGGAGCGCCGTCGACTAGGGGCGGGGCATGTGCGGGACGCGAGACGCAGCTGGCAGGTGATTAGATTTCGCAGGTGGTACGTGTTAATCTGATCATCTGTTGTCTTTAACAGTGAGCGGCCAGCGGAGGAGAAGGAAGGAGAGAGACAGATCTGAAAAGATTGTACTGAAAATTATAAATTTAAACACATGATTAAAGGCTTGGTGAAACGGCACAACTGACTCCTGACGTAATATCAGGGGAACGGGTAGGGAACGACCTCTACAGAATTATATTATAAATTTCCATAGTTTAGTTAGCTGAGGTATATAATGTACAGTGTATTTTGTCAACAACTGTATGTGTGTAACGTATTTCTTGTGCTGAGCAATCATAAAACGGCTGCGAAGACGCACTGGGTGAGGCTCGCAGTTCTCCCGCCTCCTGGTGGTAGAGGGCGCTAGTGATCCCAGGGATCATTCTTGCGACTACTCGGCTGCAGAATAAGTGACAACAAGCAGCAACAGTTAGCAAGTCAAGTGCAGCGGCAGCGATCGTTCATTTTTTCCTCTCGCCTGGACTTTTAACATGGAGGATTACATATCTAAAAGTTTTCTAAACTAACTTTCAATCAAATCAGGAGGTAATAATTAAAGGAAGGTCTCCATCGAGACAGAGAAACTTTTAAAACTGAAGAAATATAAGGAAGACTTCTATAAACAAGTTATAGATGCTTTTATTCAGAAGGAGCGGCGCATGGACTTCATTTATAAGTAAAGGTAAGACCATAATAACGTTTTTTTAATTAAATGTGCTCTTTTGTGTGCTACAGTTTGTATGTGTAAAGAATGCTGGTATGAGCTTTTAAACATAACCCGTTACTTGCTGCCAAGCAAATGGTGAATAAGATACTCTTTAGGGTTCATATGTTTGTAAATCTGACAGTGATGAAGTCAGTCTCTCACCAGCCATGAACCTCACCGCACGGCACTGATGTGTATATATATATATATATATATATATATATATATATATATATATATATATATATATATATATATATATATATATATATATATATATATATATATGTATATATATATATAAATATATATATATGTATATATATATATATATATATATATATATATATATATATATATATATATATATATATATATATATATATGTATATATATATATATACATATATATATATATATATATATATATATATATATATATATATATATATATATATATATATATATATATATGTATATATATATATATATATATATATATATATATATATATATATATATATATGTATGTGGGCTTTGGGCAACCCTGGTTGCTTACCCGTGACCCTGGAGTGGGTAAGCTGCATAGAAGATGGATGGATAGATAAATGTTCAAAATGCGCTGAATACTCTTTGGTTTGAAATTTCAGTTCCCTTGTCGAATATGCTTTATGTTTGAAAAATATATTTTTTTAAAGAAATGTAAAAAAAAACTCATTATCTCAGCTGCTTGCTGCTGATTGAACCATGTGAATCCTCTCATTCTTAGCTATCTCAAAGCTCTTGAACACACAACGTTCAGTGATGAGCTTGTTAATATCCAGGAAATCCTGTTGTTTCAAATTTGCATACATTTTTTTTAAAAGCTATTAGTATTTTTTTTTTTTTATATGCCTCGGTAATTACAAAATACAAAACGCTTTCTTTAAATCTATTTTGAAGGGGGTTTAAATCCGGATTTCTAATGATTAACAGGTTTAATTGAATGCTTGTCTAATCACAATTAACAGCATATTAATTTCAAGCCCCGTGTTGTAATGTTCTCCACAACACCGATGTACAATTTTTGAGCCCACGTGTTATGCAATTTATTATTTACGCCTTCGAAGAAGAGAAGTCTTCTGGAAAACTGTGTTCCTAAGTAAAAAAAAAATAAACACCATGAAGGAATCACCCCTGTACTTGCAATTAAAAGAATGTGTTCTAATTAGGTCTTAACACAAGAACTCAACGGCTCTAATTTCAATCAATGCATTCTACTCTTAGTGAATTGATCCAAGTCTTCCCGAGGAAACCGCTCAGAGTGAAGCGGAAGGAAAAAAGTTCCTTCCTTCCTTTGGGACCAGCCTTAATCCACTAGTTGCAAACAGAACGCTACCATCTGGGCATGTTCTCAGAACCCTTTCAAGTACAAGACCCAGCACATGGCACATTTGAGTGACTCTGCTCGTGTGTAACACCAGTCGCTGTATACGTGACAGACATCCTCACGAGATGATACCCCGGCGCCGACGTTTTATCCTTTTGCTGGAACTTGTCATTGCCGCGGAAAGGAAAAGTTTTTTGCAAAGTGCTCGAACTTCCTCCCTCTAGGAATGGAGGTGAACAATAAAGAGCCTAAGAATTGCTGCATACGAGCGAAATAATCTAAAAATAGACACAGACAAACCTTCATTTGAACCTTCGGGGGGGGGAAAAATGAGATGAGGGTGAAGGAGCTCATTTGATCTGATTGGATTTCAAAAACTGCCAATAAAAGTGGTACTGCAGGAAATATTGAAAAAGTTAGTGGACCACTTCTACCGGGATACACAATTGCTTTTTTTTTCTGCAAAAATAAACTGTTCAGCCAAAACAAAATAGAAAAAAATATTACTTGTTATAGGACTAAACTTAAAGAGAAAATGGACTTTTCGGGAATATCCTTATGTGAGATGAGCACACATATATTTTTCTTTTTTGTATGCATTCTAACTCGTAAATAAACGCTAGCAAAAGTCAGCTAACAATAGAGGTAATAGGAATCATAACGTCATTGCCTTTATTCTGCCTATAAGGCGTTCTAAAAAAACAGCTAAAAACTTCCATTAACATTTTACATAAACGCTTTATTGTAGCAACAGGCACAATCATAATAACATGTAATATTTACCTATTTTGGTCATTGTAGGTATACCGCGGCATATTATTTCCCAGAAGCATCACAACGTTCGCTATTTCCTTCAACAACAACAACAACACTACAATGGCAGTGGTAATCAAACTATCTTTTACTGTACAATGTCTGCTCTCACTGGGATGCCGACTGATGGGATGTTCATATTATTCCCGTTTAGATGAAGAAAAAAATATTACCTGTTATAGGGTTAAACTTAAAGGGAAAATGCGCTTTTCGGGAAATTTGCCTATCCTTATGTGAGACGAGCACAAGTATATTTTCCTTTTTTGTATGCATTCTAACTCGTAAATAAAAGCGAACAAAAGTCAGCTAACAATAGAGGTAATGGGAGTCATTACGTCATTGCCTTTATTCTGCCTATAAGGCGCTCTAAAAAAAACAGCCAAAAACTTCCATTAACATTTCATATGCACGCTGTAATATGTATTGTAGTAACAGGCACATTCATAATAACATGTAATATTTACATATTTTGCTCATTTTGAGCTTACAGCAGCGCATTGATTTCACAGGTACATCACAACGTTCGCTATTTCCTTCAATAACAACAACACTACTATGGCCGACGTAATCAATTAATCGATCATCAATCAAAGTTTATGGAAATAGCCCCAAATCACAAGTATCTCAAAGGGCTGCACAAGCCACAACGACATCCTATGGCTCAAATCCCACATCAGGGCAAGAAAAAACTCAACCCAATGGGATACAATGAGAAACCCTGGAGAGGACCGCAGATGTGGGACCCCCCGGGCGACCGGTGCAATGGACGTCGAGTGGATCTAGTTAATAGTGTGAGAGTCCAGTCCATAGTGGGGCCAACAGGGGCTCATCTTGAGTGGAGACAAGTCAGCAGCGCTGAGACGTCCCCAACTGATGCACAGACGAGTGGTCCACCCCGGGTGCAGACTTTGAACAGCTAGCGCTTCATCTGTGGTCACTTAATAACCTCTCCACGCAGGAGAGGGGGGCAGAGCAGAAAAGAGAATAACCACAAGAAAAGAGCCTTGTGATTAGAGTGTCCGCCCTGAGATCGGTAGGTCGTGAGTTCCAACCCCGGCCGAGTCATACCAAAGACTATAAAAATGGGACCCATTACCTCCCTGCTTGGCACTCAGCATCAAGGGTTGGAATTGGGGGTTAAATCACCAAAAATGATTCCAGAGTGTGGCCACCGCTGCTGCTCACTGCTCCCCTTACCTCCCAGGTGTTGAACATGGGGATGGGTCAAATGCAGAGAGTAATTTCACCACACCTAGTGTGTGTGTGACTATCATTGGTACTTTAACTTTTTTTTTCTTTCTACTTTAAGATGGGGCTTAAAAATCAAACCATCGTTTACTGTACAATGTCTGCTGATGGGTTGTTCATATATTCCCGTTTAGATGAAGAATTAGAATCATGTGCCTCTCAGTCCTTTCCATTGAGGACGTGGAAGATATCTACCTATTTGGAACCATGATCGCGGGGCACCTGCTGATTGGGCTGGGCATTGCTCTGGTGTAGCGTCAAATTTGTAAGACGATGGCAGCCACTCAAGGAGCCCAAAGGCTGTTCGTCGCAATGGAAGGTTTGGGCCGGGCTGTGGGATCACAGTCTGGGGCGATTTCTGAAATGAATCGCAAGATGGATCACATCATGGAGAAGCTTGCTGAAAAGGAAAAATTGGATATGAGAGCCAACATGGACGAATAGAACAGACAAGCCATTGTAATGTCTGCTCGCGGAAAAACAAAAATCCTAATCTACGATTTGACTCCCTCGAATGGCCTTGACGCTGCAACAACAGGAGCAGGCTGTTCTGTAAACATCCCCTGAGGACTCTCAAAGATGGATGCTTTTGAACTCCCTCCCTCCTCAACGACACCTGGAGTTGGAACTTTGGGCCCCGGGCCTATAGACACAACACCACTACACCCAAAAACAATGGGCATATACACAAACACACTCCCCACCCCCACCCCACTCCTTCACCACCGCTTGATTCCCCTTCGGGATGATAGACGGCTGAGTAGCGCTTTTTAGCAGCAGGCCGGCCTCCAGGCCCCCAACCACCACCACCCCCCCCCCCCCCCTCTGTTGCGAGTTGTTGTGATTATATGTAACATGTTTATGTGTGCTATGGCAAATTAGTTTTTTTCCCTTGGACTCAGTCTGGACCCCCTCCCGAGGGTCCAGCCTTTGACTGATATTTTTTACTCTTCCCCCCTTTCCCAATATCACCTTATTCCCACCTTTTTTAAGGAGCGCCGTAAGTGGCTGATCCGTTGGCGGTCCTGTTCTTGTCTCCCTGTAATGTATGTCTGCTCTTAGTGGGACTGTGCCGAAATTGTAATTTCAGTTCTTATGTGTCTTGTACATGTTAAAGAATGGACAATAATAAAGCATCCTGAATCCTGATCATACTTGCCAACCCTCCCGTTTTTAGCGGGAGAATCCCGGTATTCAGCGCCTCTCCCGACAACCTCCCGGCAGAGATTTTCTCCCGACAAACTCCCGGTATTCAGCCGCAGCTGGAGGCCACGCCCCCTCCAGCTCAATGCGGACCTGAGACTGAGTGGGGACAGCCTGTTCTCACGTCCGCTTTCCCACAATATAAACAGCTTGCCTGCCCAAAGAACGGAGAAGTTAAACAGGACAATACTGCCATGTAATGGATAGCCAACGGAACACTGAAATTCAAGTATTTTTTTTTTTTCTATGTAAATTAAATATCTCTCTCTCTCTCTCTATATATATATATATATATATATATATATATATATATATATATATATATATATATATATATATATATATATATATATATATAAATATATATATATATAGCTAGAATTCACTGAAAGTCAAGTATTTCATACATATATATATATATGAAATACTCGAGTTGGTGAATTCTAGCTGGAGGCCACGCCCCCTCCAGCTCAATGCGGACCTGAGACTGAGTGGGGACAGCCTGTTCTCACGTCCGCTTTCCCACAATATAAACAGCTTGCCTGCCCAATGAACGGAGAAGTTAAACAGGACAATACTGCCATGTAATGGATAGCCAACGGAACACTGAAATTCAAGCATTTAATTTTTTTTTCTATGTAAATAAAAAATATATACCTGTATATATATATATATATATATATATATATATATATATATATATATATATATATATATATATATATATATATATATATATATATATATATATATATATATATATATAGCTAGAATGCACTGAAAGTCAAGTATTTCATACATATATATATATATATATATATATATATATATATATATATATATATATATATATATATATATATATATATATATATATATATATATATATATATATATATATACATATATGAAATACTCGAGTTGGTGAATTCTAGCTGTAAATAACCACGCCCCCAACCCCCCACCCCCTACCCCCCACCTCCCGATATTGGAGGTCTCAAGGTTGGCAAGTATGATCCTGATATACTGATAATATTGTCTGATTACAAGAACATTTGAAAAGTATATGAATAGGAAGACATAATAAACATTTTTGAGTGACCAGATTACAGCCAGGGCCAACATTGGGCCAAAGAAGGTGTTCACAGCCGAGAAGATAAGAACGTTGGAGTTTCTGATGGCGTGATAAGTCCGCTGTCTAACAACAACAGCAAACAATCATTCAGCTGGTGGAGGAGGTAAAGTTACTACGTGTCCAGAATGACAAGTGGAGGAAGTTAACGGACAGAGTGGCGGAACTAGAGCAGTATTCCAGAATAAATGAGGTTATCGTGACAGGTCTCCACATCAAGCCCCGCGGGTTTGCTCGGGCGGTGGCCGCCGACGGTGGGGGGGGAGCCGGAGGAACGAGATGTCAGCTCCGCGGCGCGGCAGGTGGGCGCGTTCATGCAGTCCAAAGGAGTGGAAATGGACACGGAAGACTTTGAAGCTTGCCATCCACTCCACAAGGAAAAGGACCGATCCACACCAGCAATAATCAACAAGCCAACAGAAAACACAAAAATGCATTATTAAAACAAGGAATAATCAGAATCCGAAATACTTTATTAATCCCCGAGGGGAAATTAAGATGTTCAACACAATCCCATTCAAGATAAGACAAACATTACAGGGAGACAGAACCGGATCGCTGACGGGTCTTCCAACTTCCGCCGCACCTTACAAAAAAGGTGAGAAACAGGTAAACGCTGGGGGGTGAGTAAAAAAATTAAATATTCAGTCTAAGTCTGGGCCCCTGGAGAGGGTGTCCGGACTGAGGCCAAGGTGGAAAAAATCCTCATAGCCATAACACCATAGCCATAGGTGGTTTAAAATAAATACAAATCCGTGATCCACAATAGAAAAAGGAGAAAGTGTGGAATCCGATGAGCCCTTTTACCTAAGTTACGGTCAGAGCGAAAAAAGATACGTCCTGCACTGCACTCTAATCCTTCATTCTCACTTTCCTCATCCACGAATCTTTCATCCTCGCTCAAATTAATGGGGTAATCGTCGCTTTCTCGGTCCGAATCGCTCTCGCTGCTGGTGTAAACAATGGGGAAATGTGAGGAGCCCTTCAACCTGCGACGTCACGCTACTTCCTGTACAGGCAAGGCTTTTTTTTATCAGCGACCAAAAGTTGCGAACTTTATCGTCAATGTTCTCTACTAAATCCTTTCAGCAAAAATATGGCAATATCGCGAAATGATCAAGTATGACACATAGAATGGATCTGCTATTCCCGTGTAAATAAAACAATTTCATTTCAGTAGGCCTTTATTACTGTGGTGGCCTCTGCGGTGTTCCACGCCATCGTCTGCTGGGGTGGGGGGAGCATGGCCAGAGACAGGAGCAGACCCAACAAAGCAACCAAGAGAGCCGACTCCACCCTCAGCCGCCCACTAACTCTCGGCCAGTGTCCAGTCTGCATGGATGAGCGAGGATACGTCTAAGGGGACTGAGACACTGTGAAGCTTGTCCGTCCCGGCGCTCAGCGCTAGCTCCGCAGCCCTAGAAGCTAGAAGGAATAGAGTTGTATATAAATGAGCATGTATTGCAAACGGAGACATCGCCAGAAAAACATGCAACCTAAAAAAAAACAAGGCAAAATACAACAAGCATGACCAAAGTCTGCAAAATATTTATTAAAATAAATGGAAGAACGGAAAAAAGCTCAAGTAATAGTCGACAAATAAATAGAAGAGCTGGATAAATAGCAATAACTGTAAATGGCAGCAAAGGTTGGTCAGGAGAAAAATGCAGTTCTGTCATGTTACTTTTTTTTGTGCCTTTATTTTGAAGAGCCCACTCTTATTCTGTTAATTCCTGTATTGCTGATGCTTGACTTCCTGCTGCCGTTCCGTCTGACATCAACAGCAAACTCGCGTTACTCCAGGACTGGTAAAACATGCTGACAAAGATATATTTGTCATATTCTGTGTGAACATTTGTGAGAGGTTATTTTATTGTGCCTCGTGTTTGTGTTGTTTATGTGTCACATTTTAAGGAGAGTCACTACGAGCTGTGTGTGGAAGCTAGGCTAACAAGCTGAGCAAACTTAGCGCCCTTGGAAGCGGAAGGAAGGAGGTAGGAGGAGACTAATGGTATTTTTATTGTAAAACAAGTGGTTCATTTCATTTAAAACAAACGGGAAAATTTCATTATTTTTATTTACTAAAAACGATTTGTTTATAAGTTTAAAAATGTAAACATGATTTATGCATTGTTTGTGGAAAAATGGTACGATGGCATTTGTATTTTCTGTCCATCTTCATAGTTTTCACGGTGTTAAAATTGTGAGGAGAAAAGAGAGAATTAAAGGCCTACTGAAATGATTTTTTTTTATTTAAACGGGAATAGCAGATCCATTCTATGTGTCATACTTGATCATTTCGCGATATTGACATATTTTTGCTGAAAGGATTTAATACAGAAAATCGACGATAAAGTTCGCAACTTTTGCTCGCTGATAAAAAAAAGCCTTGCCTGTACCGGAAGTAGCGTGACGTCACAGGAGCTAGTATTCCTCACAATTCCCCGTTGTTTACAATGGAGCGAGAGAGATTCGGACCGAGAAAGTGATGATTACCCCATTAATTTGAGCGAGGATGAAAGATTCGTAGATGAGGAACGTTACAGTGAAGGACTTGAGAGACAGTGATGGACGTATCTTTTTTCGCTCTGACCGTAACTTAGGTACAGCTGGCTCATTGTATTCCACACTCTCCTTTTTTTATTGTGGATCACGGATTTGTATTTTAAACCACCTCGGATACTATATCCTCTTGAAAATGAGAGTCGAGAACGCAAAATGGACATTCAGTGCCTTTTATCTCCACGACAATACATCGGCGAAATGCTTTAGCTACGAGCTAACGTGATAGCATCGTGCTTTAACTGCATATAGAAACAAAAAAATAAAGGATAGAAGGAAGAATAGATAGAAAATCAACAATACTATTAAACCGTGGACATGTAAATACACGGTTAATGCTTTCCAGGCTGGCGAAGGTTAACAATGCTGTGCTAACGACGCCATTGAAGCTAACTTAGCAACTTAGCAACGGGACCTCACAGAGCTATGCT
This sequence comes from Entelurus aequoreus, assembly GCF_033978785.1. Lineage (NCBI taxonomy): Eukaryota > Metazoa > Chordata > Actinopteri > Syngnathiformes > Syngnathidae > Entelurus > Entelurus aequoreus. Next base: position 21,805,384 of record NC_084749.1, read on the forward strand.
AAAAACATTAGCTCTCCACCTACGCCAGCCAGCCCTCATCTACTCATCAACACCCGTGCTCACCTGCGTTCCAGCGATCGGCAGAAGGACGAAGGACTTCACTCGATGCGTTTGGCGGCCCGGAGACGTAGGAAGTCAAGGTGAGGTCGGCGGCTGGCGCGGCTGGCTAGCGCGGCTAGCGCGGCTAGCGCTCCAACAAAGTCCTCCTGGTTGTGTTGCTGTAGTCCGCTGCTAATACACCGATCCCACCTACAACTGTCTTCTTTGCAGCCTTCATTGTTCATTAAACAAATTGCAAAAGATGTCCAAAATACTGTGGAATTATGAAATGAAAACAGAGCTTTTTGTATAGGCTTCTACGGGTACCATAACTTCCGTTACGCTGACTTCGTCACGCGCATACGTCATCATACCGCGACGTTTCAGCCGGATATTTCCCGGGAAGTTTTAAAAGTCACTTTATAAGTTAACCCGGCCGTATTGGCATGTGTTGCAATGTTAAGATTTCATCATTGATATATAAACTATCAGACTGTGTGGTCGGTAGTAGTAGGTTTCAGTAGGCCTTTAAAGTTGCACCAGTCGAAGCTCTCTGCATCTTGCGTCATTAATCCAAGTGGGCCGCTACAATAACTACAAACAAGATAAACACAACCATGACACACAAAGGCAGCACTCAATCAGACAAGGAATTAAAATCCATCAGAGTATGGATTTGGAGAATGACGGACACACATTAATGTTTTATATTATGCAGACAAACAGTACAACACCAACATCTTAACAGCAGAAACGTGTATGCAAATTACAACAATTTGAAAAAAAATGTTTGGAACAATTCAACAAACTCTTCAAAGGGATCACTGTGTCAAAAACATGGATCGATGCTAAAAAAAAAAAAAAAAAAAAGGAATACATTTCAAAATGGGAGGATATTAAAAAGTTAAAGTACCAATGATTGTCACATACACACTAGGTGTGGTGAAATTATTCTCTGCATTTGACCCATCACCCTTGATCACCCCCTGGGAGGTGAGGGGAGCAGTGGGCAGCAGTGGGCAGCAGTGGGCAGCAGCGGTGGCCATGCCCAGGAATAATTTTTTGGTGATTTAACCCCCAATTCCAACCCTTGATGCTGAATGCCAAGCAGGGAGGTTGAACTAAATTACAACTTCATGAATTTGCCCAATTGATAGCATTTGTGTGCTTGGGTCCGGTAACTTCAGTGAGTTTGTGTGTGTGTTTGTGTGTGTGTTCCAAACAACCAACAGGCCACGTGTGTCCCTTCAGGATGAGGCAAGTGCAGAAGGTCATCTAGAAACTTGTTTCAAACCAAAGTTTACTTTTACAAAAAATGTCTAATATCAGTAAATGTTAATGCAATGCACTGTGGAGCAGCTTGCTTTGGCTCTTGGGTGTGTAGCACTTGTTTTCCACAATCGATTATCAGAATTTCCGGACTGTAAGCCACTACTTTTTTCATAGCTTTAAACCATACTTGCCAACCTTTAGACCTCCGAATTCGGTAGATGGGGCGTGGTTGGGGGGGCGGGGTTGAGGTGCAGGCAGCATACCCCTTCCCCTTCGAGCTGTCCTGGATGAAATGAAATTATTTTTTCCAATCATTTTGGAATTTGCAAGCGTATTTCTTCTTTTTACATGTCGTCGCCATGTCTCTTCTTCGTTCTTCTGCTTCGTCTCCTTCTTGTTGTGTGTGCAGTTGTGCACTGAGCTCCAAAAGCCGTAGATGTTATTGTAGCGTGCCGGAAGAGTTAGTGCTGCAAGGGGTTCTGGGTATTTGTTCTGTTGTGTTTATGTTGTGTTACGTTGCGGATGTTCTCCCAAAATGTGTTTGTCATTCTTCTTTGGTGTGGGTTGACAGTGTGGCGCATATTAGTAATAGTGTTAAAGTTGTTTATACGTCCACCCTCAGTGTGACCTGTATGGCTGTTGACCAAGTTTGCGTGGCATTCACTTGTGTGTGTGTGTGTGCTTGAAATTAACGTTATCATTAAACCAGTTAAAAGGTCATACAACGTCAGCATTTCTTGACATCTTCGAGTAAAAACCATTTTCAAACCCGTCCAACGCTACATTATTATGTGACTGGGCCGGCACGCTGTTCATATGGAGGAAAAGCAGACGCCTGGACAGCATGCGGCTGTTAAGGGGTGAAGGTTTCAGGTGAGAGAGGAGGCTAAAGGCAGTGCCTTTAAGGCACGCCCCCAATATTGTTGTCCGGGTGGAAATCGGGAGAAATTCGGGAGAATGGTTGCTCCGGGAGATTTTCGGTAGGGACACTGAAATTTGTGAGTCTCCCGGGAAAATCGGGAGAGTTGGCAGGTATGCTTTAAACCCCACGCTTTGTGCAATATTGCGGCTAATTTGTGTACTTTTCCGTGTTCACAACCACCAACAAGTTTGGCCTCGTCACATGAAGCAAAAGAAATTGCCGCACTCGCACGATCATTCAGTCAAATTTGTCATGAAGAAGGAACCAGAAAAGTCACGCGGCACAAAGCACAAAGCCGAAGATGGTCCAAAAAGGAAATAGCCGCCACACGGAACAGAAATCCACCACCTACTGCGCGCCGAAGAAGACGACTTCAATGGTTTCAGTGCACTGGAGGAGAAGAAGAACGAAGGCCGCGTTCCAGTAGGCTACTGTATGCCGCGTTACAAGCACTGTCTTTTCTTACATTTCTGAATGAAAACAAGCGAATGTGTAAATAATAATAATACAAATTATAATAATAATTAGAGATGTCCGATAATGGCTTTTTTGCCGATATCCGATATTCCGATATTGTCCAACTCTTAATTACCGATTCCGATATAAACCGATACAGATATATACAGTCGTGGAATTAACACATTATTATGCCTAATTTTGTTGTGATGCCCCGCTGGATGCATTAAACAATGTAACAAGGTTTTCCAAAATAAATCAACTCAAGTTATGGAAAAAAATGCCAACATGGCACTGCCATATTTATTATTGAAGTCACAAAGTGCATTATTTTTTTTAACATGCCTCAAAACAGCAGCTTGGAATTTGGGACATGCTCTCCCTGAGAGAGCATGAGGAGGTTGAGGTGGGCGGGGGTAGGGGGTAGCAGGGGTGTATATTGTAGCATCCCGGAAGAGTTAGTGCTGCAAGGGGTTCTGGGTATTTGTTCTGTTGTGTTTATGTTGTGTTACGGTGCGGATGTTCTCCCGAAATGTGTTTGTCATTCTTGTTTGGTTTGGGTTCACAGTGTGGCGCATATTTGTAACAGTGTTAAAGTCGTTTATACGGTCACCCTCAGTGTGACCTGTATGGCTGTTGACCAAGTATGCTTGCATTCACTTGTATGTGTGAAAAGCCGTAGATATTATGTGACTGGGCCGGCACACAAAGGCAGTGCCTTTAAGGTTTATTGGCGCTCTGTACTTCTCCCTACGTCCGTGTACACAGCTGCGTTTTAAAAAGTCATAAATTTTACTTTTTGAAACCAATACAGATAATTTTGAAACCGATACCGATAATTTCCGATATTACATTTTAAAGCATTTATCGGACAATAATATCTAATAATGATAACAAAAAAAAGGACGGGGAATAGCTAAACATGCTTCACTACACACCGTAGCGTAGTGTCAAAATGTAAACAAACACCATTGGTGGATCTACACCTGACATCCACTGTAATGATACCAAGTATAGGAACGTATCTCGTCGATACTTCTATGATTATGTCGATATTTTTTGGCATCACAACATCTTCTTTCGTTTTAAAAAAATGTATATTATGTTTATAAACTCAGTAAATATGTCCCTGGACACATGAGGACTTTGAATATGACCAATGTATGATCATGTAACGATTACGGATTGATACCCAAATGTGTGGTATCATCTAAAACTCAGTGGTTAGAGTGTCCGCCATGAGATCGGTAGGTTGTGAGTTCAAACGAGTTAATACAAAGTTAATACAAAAGTTAATACAAAAGACTATAAAAATGGGACCCATTACCTCCCTGCTTGGCACTCTGCATCAAGTGTTGGAATTGGGGGTTAAATCACCAAAAAGTATTCCTGGGCGTGGCCACCGCTGCTGCTCACTGCTCCCCTCACGTCCCAAGGGGTGACCAAGGGGATGGGTCAAATGCGGAGGACAAATGTCACCATACCTAGTGTGTGTGTGACAATCATTGGTACTTTAACTTGAACTTTTTAACTAATGGAAAGCATCTAAACAGAAGAATAAGTGATTATTACATTTTAACAGAAGTGTACATAGAACATGTTAAAAAATAAAGTAAGAAGATATTAATAGTAAATGAACAAGTAGATTAATAATCCATTTTCTACCACTTGTCCTTGATAATGTTGACAAAATAATAGAATGGAAAATTATACAATATGTTACTGCATATGTCAGCAGACTAAATTAGGAGTCTTTGTTTGTTTACTTACTACTAAAAGACAAGTTGTCTTGTATGTTCACTATTTTATTTAAGGACAAACTTACAATAGGAAACATATGTTTAATGTACCATAAGATTTTTTGTTCAAATAAAGCCAATATTTTATAATTTTTTGTGGTCCCCTTTAGTTAGAAAAGTATGGAAAAGTATTGATATAATTTTGGTACCGGTACCAAAATATTGGTATCGGGACAACACTAATTTGTACAAAATTTTATTTTTCCCAGAAATTAGGTAGGTGTGGTTTATATTTAGGTGTGCTCGATAGCCTGGAAATGAGTTGATTCTATCTTGCATACTAAGTCCTGGAAAGATTGTCCACATTTGGTCACGACACAGTCACACATGTAAATACCGTACTTTTTGAACCACAGAGCGCACCATATTATAAGGCGCACTGCCAATGAGTGGGTCTAATTAGGTATATTTTCATACAAAAGGCGCACTGAATTATAAGGTGCTGTTACGGTCCAAGCGCCGTTGTCTGGTCGAAAAGAGACTTGTAACATAATAATAATAATAATAATGGATTAGATTGATATAGCGCTTTTCTAGACACTCAACGCGCTTCACAGAGAAGTGAGAACCCATCATTCATTTTTACAACTCATTCATTCATCATTCATTCTCCGGTGTGAGCGGCACCGGGGGCAAGGGTGAAGTGTCCTGCCCAAGGACACAACGGCAGCGATTTTTGGATGGTAAGAGGCGGGGAGCGAACCTGCAACCCTCAGGTTTCTGGCAAGGCCGCTCTACCCACTACGCCATGCCGCCCCTAGAGAATGGACTTGTTTATTCTTAGTGAACAGTTTGGGAGAAAAATTAGTAAACGGACACACCGGCGAGGACATACATGCGGTGAGCATATTAAAGGGATAATGGATTTTTTTTCTACATTTAAAACACTTCCTTGTGGTCTACATAACTGTGGAGGGGGGCATGGTCTGCGGTGTGTAGGGACCGGCCTCGAAGCACAGTTGGCAGGTGATTGGATTACCCAGCTGGGTCTAATCATCCAATCACCTGCCATGCTTATTAGCAGCAGCCGGGCCGAGACACGGGGAGGGAGGTTGGAGTTGCTAATGTACAGACACACGCGCACGAGAGTCGGGAAAGAAGACGCCCAGAAAGCCTGAAAAGTCACAGAGCAAGACTGAAAAGTTGTGTGCTATCATAGCGTGTGTGCGCTGCCAATAAAGGACATTGTGGACACCAGACATCCAGACTAGCGTGAAGCTTTGTCAGCGTCGGGAGAACCCACAAGGGAGAGAGACTTCCACAATAACATGTAACGGTGGTTCTCTGGTCAAAATGTTGCATAGATTATGTTTTACAAACCATCTTCAAGCCGTTTTCTGACCGTCTCTTCAGCATGCGCCGTTTTGTGGGCGGGTCTTATTTACGTGCCTCCAATTCGACAGCGTCTTCTCCCCAGGTAACAAGGGAACGTTATGTGAACGTTAGGAGAACGTTGTGGCATTGTTCTGGGAACGTTCGTTTATAACGTTCAAAGAACGTTTGGTTGTGGAGTTCTTGCTTGGTTAGCAGAACGTTAGCCAAGAACGTTTGGCTAGAACGTTTAGGGAACTGTTTAGGAACATGCTATTTACATCTGTTTTTATGCTATATTGTCAGGAATAACACTCAAACAGAAATTTCAACAGAATTAATTCTTTATTTGTGATAGTGATTTCAACAGAAAGAATTCTTTATTAGTGATATAATACAAAAATGGGGACGGCGTGGCGAAGTTGGTAGAGTGGCCGTGCCAGCAATCGGAGGGTTGATGGTTACTGGGGTTCAATCCCCACCTTCTTCCATCCTAGGCACGTCCGTTGTGTCCTTGGGCAAGACACTTCACCCTTGCTCCTGATGGGTGCTGGTAGCGCCTTGCATGGCAGCTCCCTCCATCAGTGTGTGAATGTGTGTGTGAATGGGTGAATGTGGAAATACTGTCAATTGCGCTTTGAGTACCTTGAAGGTAGAAAAGCGCTATACTTGTATAGCGCTTTTCTACCTTCAAGGTACTCAAAGCGCTTTGACATATAACCCATTTATTATTTATAAATGGAATGGAATGCAGTGGTCTTGGTCGTGCGCGTCAGTGTATCCTGCCCCTTCTTGGTTCTCTTCCTGGAAGTAAATCCATCCATCCATCCATCCATCCATCTTCTTCCGCTTATCCGAGGTCGGGTCGCGGGGGCAGCAGCCCAAGCAGGGAAACCCAAATCCTGGAAGTAAATAATTATCACAAATACAACAAAGACAGCACTTGAATGTAGATTAATTGAATTGAATTAAAACATTGGCATAATTACTTTATCATTTACCTCTCATCTCACTCTGTTCTTTTGCTTGTTTCTTTTTCCTTTTTTGTCCTCCCTCTTAATTCCTCCTCTTCTCCTGCAAGTAGTTATAATTGCAAATTCAAAAGACATGCAGTGGAACTTCAATAAAATGGAATTCAAAATTGGGATTTCTTCTCTTCTCCGTACCTCAAATTTTGAACCTCCCTTTCGAAAAGTGGCCAGTTTCAGGACCTCTCCAAGCTCACAATCCACTTCAGCTGTGGTCGTCTGCTTGTAAACACCCCTGCATGCCTCTGCAATCACCAGCACAATTTAGAATTCCCTTTAGAATAAATACTGTAATATTAACAGCTAGATCGACCTTGTGAGCATACATGCAACATATGCTCAAAGATGCAAACCTATTATTAACACTTACTATTTATTATTCTGTAAAGGGGCAAGTCCTCAAACGCCACTTTTCCTGTCTTTCCACGGAGGCCAAGCTGCTCCAGGACTTTGTTTGTGGCAATTTTCCTCAGCATTGTCCTCACCGTGTCTGCCAAATTCTGCCCACCAAGAGCAGTAAGAGCTTCCACCTATACAAATAAATAAACAACAATATTGTACTTGATTAGAAATTGTTTTTTGATAACTGAGCAAGATATTTTTGCAGTGGGGAATTAAAACTAATTACCAGCTGCTTTCTGAGCAGAAGATCAGTGTCGAGCCATTCACAGAAGGCCTTCAGCTGCTCAAGAGTCTCGAAAGGCTGATCAATGAGATCTTGAACATCCACAGATTTTGGCCCCACAGACTGTGCTGCCAGCCCTCTCAGCATGCGCATAATTTCTCCCTGGTTCTCAAGTATATTTTGAACTTTCATGTTCAACTGGAAAACTGCAAAGACAACAAAAGTCAAAGAGGTAATTCGTATTACTGCCCGTTGTAACAGCCTGTTTAACACCACCTATCAACAGTTAAATAGCCAACTAACGTTCACTGTCAAGGGCATTCCTGCTGCTTCTTGGAGCGGTCTGGTACTGACTCGTACTGGCTGGAGTGGTCTGGTACTGGCTTGAGCGGTCTGGTACTGGCTTGAGCTGGATGCATTCCTGTCTGGACTGAGCCTGGAAGTGCTGCAATTCTCGCTGGGCTGTGAGGTCGGCCTGGATGCCTTGGAGTGGTCTGGTATTGGCTGGTACTGGCTGAAGTGGTCTGGTACTCGCTGGAGATTGGAAAGTTAAAGGTTGGGAGCTCTGGCAGTGGGGGTGCCTGGACGATGATCTGTGTTTTCTCTTTTCTGCACTTCTTGTTTGGCCGAATTTCCTCTTCATCTAAACCAACGAAGACAAAAAAATGTATGCACCACTAAGTAGTATTTGAGTATTGTAAGTAAACAGTCTTTGAAAAGTGACTATACCGTCAGCATCAAACACATCTTCCTCATCGTTTCTATAGCGTTCAGGGGTGATGTGGCTCCGTTTGGTTAACACTTCTTCTGGGCTCGAAAACATTTTAGCTTGTTTTTCGTATTGAAGGGCCTTATCAAAGTCTTCTGCAAAATTTCAAAGTATGCCGATGACTCAAGATGAATTTAACTTATGTTGTTTAAAATATACATGATATGACTTAGACAATATTCCCTTACAAGTCAATGTTTTCCTGAAAACCCGAATTGGCAGCCTCTCCCAGAATTGTTTGTCAGGAATCTCAGCTTTCCGGATTCTGGAGTGGGTAGGGTTTGGCCTTGGCCAATAGCAGAAGGTATTCTGAAGATAAAATAATCATGATGAATTACATAATAATAATAAGCTACAATATTATGCCTATGCACAGTACTTTTCAGAAAAAGTAATAACCTTTCCATCATCTTCTGTCCATATGGTTGGGACAACAGCGACTGAACGTTCACCAAGGAACTCAACGACCACAAAAGAAGGAGCCATCTGGAAAACAATCAGATAATATTACCATTTCAAGACTGCATCAAAGAGTTATTTATGAATCCTGATACAGTTAGTCAGTTATTCTTAGTCTGCACACAGCATCCATGTACTTTGTCACTGTTTCTGGAGTTGATGTCGTGTCATTCTCTTGCTCGCTATCATCACTCTCTAATTCTAAAGTTGACTGTCGGCATTGCTTCTTCAAATGCCTAGTTGTGGCAGCCCATCTACGCTTATAAGCCCTCTGTTGAAACTTCTTCATATTGTGTTTATTCTATAAAAAAAAACCAAGGAAAATGGGTTGCCCTATTATCGCACACACGGAACTATAACATTAAAACATTGGCATAATTACTTTATCATTTACGTCTCATCTCACTCTGTTCTTTTGCTTGTTTCTTTTTCCTTTTTTGTCCTCCCTCTTAATTCCTCCTCTTCTCCTGCAAGTAGTTATAATTGCAAATTCAAAAGACATGCAGTGGAACTTCAATAAAATGGGAATTCAAAATTGGGATATCTTATCTTCTCCGTACCTCAAATTTTGAACCTCCCTTTCGAAAAGTGGGCAGTTTCAGGACCTCTCCAAGCTCACAATCCACTTCAGCTGTGGTCATCTGCTTGTAAACACCCCTGCATGCCTCTGCAATCACCAGCACAATTTAGAATTCCCTTTAGAATAAATACTGTAATAATAACAGATAGATCGACCTTGTGAGCATACATGCAACATATGTTCAAAGATGCAAACCTATTATTAACACTTACTATTTATTATTCTGTAAAGGGGCAAGTCCTCAAACGCCACTTTTCCTGACTTTCCACGGAGGCCAAGCTGCTCCAGGACTTTGTTGTGGCAATTTTCCTCAGCATTGTCCTCACCGTGTCTGCCAAATTCGGAACGTTCAGGCAGCATTCAAACCATATCACTGACGGGGCAAATTATTGTTTAACTAAACTACAAATAAATCCACCCTTCTTTAGAAGTTATTCGTTGGTCTTTGGTCAGTTTGGAAACTTTATAACAGCCAACCTGCACGAGAAATGTATGCTAGTTAGCGCCGGCGCGCATTTATACACAACACTAAAACCGTAAAATGGTCTGAAATTAATCATGTAGGTTGGAAATTGTTATACAAAAACGTGCTTCGTATTTCACTCTTTCTATACTTACTTGTGATAAATGGATGGCGCACCAAATTGCTTTAAAATCGGGATTCTGGAAGTAGTTAGCCTTCGTTCTTCTTTGTCTCACGGAGCAGCTTCAATTGTGCATGCGTGTAGTCTTCTTCTTCTTCTCCTTCTTCTTCTTCTTCTGATTTTCATGGCGGTTGGCAAGCAACCTTGTGTGTGCATTACCGCCACCTACTGTGCGTGCAGCCTTGACTCAGCCGGCGTCAGATTGTTCACAAAACACAACACTTTCGCAGAAAGTTAGGGAAACGTTACAGCATACTGTATAAAAAGTACATTTGCGAAAAAAAAACACTTATAAAAGCCTAACAGTTGCTGTTTCCATTTCAGGCAAATTATATTTGGTATATAGATGAGAACGTTCTAAGAACGTTCTTAGAACATATAAAAAAAAACATATTTTTTAATATGTTCTAAGACCGTTCTTAGAACATATCAAAAACTTTATTTTTTGATGTTCTAAGAACGTTCTCATCTTGCATAACCAAAAGAGAACCATAAGGGAACGTTACGTTAACGTTAGGTGTTACCTGGGTTTGTTGTACTGATAATTTTTAGCGAGTCTACCGTCAGATATAAATTCAAACTGTACGCTACTTTATTTTAGAAATGGCAACGGCAGAGGATGAATGGCCCACAAAAAGAGGATGGTGAAAAAGAAGGAGCTTTTTGACGACACAATGTTGTACGCGTGCAAATTTTCAGGATTTATACAGATCCCAAATACACAACAGAAGGAACCAAGATGTAAGAAAAGCTGGTTTTGCATAATAGTTCGAAACAAAATGCCAGATAATGTCTCCAAATAGGTGCCATTTTGGGGTCATATACACACCCTTATGTTGAAACACAGTACATCTGACTGGCATCCATAATCCAATCCAATCCATCAAGTGGTGTGGCTTTGTAGCTTACCAAAGTTTTACTAAAAAAATTTGACAGATTTTTGACCACCGTGTGTAACAAACAGAAAACAAATTGGGATAAATGCTCTATATTCTATATTCCCAATGAACCATCAAAGCTTTGGGCTTGCTTGCTAACCTGTACTTGCTGGCGTCATTTATTGAACAGGCATCAACCTGCTGTCCAAATGTGTCTCTTATGTATGACTGCACCAAATAAAATTGCTTCGAAGTCGGTAAGTACAACCAGAATTAATCTGTACATTAGACGCACTGTAGATTTGTGAAAAAATGAAATAATTTTACAAATTTGCGGTAGTTAGAATCAATAAGTACATTGTGATTACATTGTTAAAAAGAGTTAGAGGTGTGTTGACAGGAGTGAGTACCCCTTTCTTTCCTAATTATGTGTGGAATTAAATGTAAGTGGGCATCAGTGGGCAACTAAGGGGAGACCCTGGGGCTGAGTGGGTTTTTTCCCCCGACCCCCCAATAACTCAACAACCTGGCGATCCGAGAGACTTCCTGAGTGTTAGCTCAATAGTAGTACGCTGTTCTTTCACACGGGCAATGTGGTTTAGAGCCCCACTCGGAGCAGTAGGAAAAAGCAAAGCAACCGCGCTAAAGCGAGCGCGGTAGACCAGTGGTTATTGTGTCAGCCTCAGAGACATGAGATCGAGGGTTTGAACATCTTTGTTTGGAATGTGTATGTTTTCTCCAGGTACTCCAAAACATGCATGTTGGGCTAAATGGGGACCATTGTACACAAGTGTGAAGGTTTGTGTGAATGGTAGTATGCACCAGTGACCAGTTCGGAAGCTCGCTGGGATAGTCTCTAGCTTACTTGTGACCCTAATAAGGACAAGCAGTAGTATAGAAAATTAATGTCTGGTTAATACAACATTGTTCTATCCCTATCTATAGATATATTATAATTCAGGCAACGTGTGCCAGCAATTGCATTTCTAGAGTTGCCATTCCTTGATCTTGTGAGAGAATAAAAAGAGAAGTTCAATATAGCCCCAATCCCTCAGAAACTGACCACGTGATTTAACTGATTTGTGTGACTACAGACAGACGAGGAAAACAGCACACATGTGTCAAAGTGACAAAATAGGTTCAGCGAATAAAGAGTCAAGATGCCAATAACTCATTGGCAGGACTACCTGTCACAACAAAGTCCACCTTGGACCAAATGTGGTTGAAGCCTTCAACATGTCATGTTTCAGTTCGACACGAGCCAAAATCCACTTAAAGCAAGTCACAACATCAGACTTTGGAAGGATGTGACAACCAGCACACTGTTGAAATGTGTGTGTCCAACACACCTACACCTCAGTCAAGTTCAGGTAAGGTTGGATATTTCTGGTTCAACAGCCGCCTCTATGAATCCTAAACAGAATAAACTGTTTTTCTTCCACTAAAGTGGAGTTCAAACTGAATTATTGACAGTGTTATACTTGTTTGAATGTGCACAAGATAGTTTCTGAAGTTTTTTATTATAGATTAAAATCCTAATATTTCACCTAGGGACAGCAGAAAAAAAAAACTTCAAAGAAGACGAGATCATTAAGACTGCAAGTGGCAAAGATCGAGCCCTCCTATTTTCAATCCTGTTTTAGCTTGTTTTCGTTAGTAATACGTTTCAAAAGGTTAGACATAAACCGAATCGTACAAAAAAATTAGCAATTTTTCACCCAAAAAATAATGTAAATCCAATGACTCTGTTCTAGACACCCAAACGTATTTACACAAAACACATTTAATAAAGTATAATTGTAGGCCAATTAATATTCTGTATTCTAAGAGTATTCAATGGATGGCAACTGGACTGTTCGACCTTCATCAGGTCATGCTAACAGACTTGCAGTGGTCAGATCTAGTCGGAGCGCTTGATGCCAAGATCCTATGCCGAAACCATTCTTGCATAGGCCCCTCTTATAAATAGTTGGATATTGGCACCGAGTGTTCGAGTTGATCTAACCAATCTTAAGTCTGTGAGTATGAACTGATGATGCTACTCGGATGAGAGGCGAAACGTCTTCCAAGACAAACTGAACAGTCCAGTTGCAAAGATTGAATGCCCTGAGAAGAAAGATTATAGTTTTACAGGCAGTAAACATTGCGAAAGACATATAAATGATGAATTAAATAAATTATGACTGTAACGATAAGCTGTATTTATGATAAACGTCAGAAAGCCGGATGATTAGTATTACCATGACTGATAACCACATTTTTACTTATTTCCTGTAGAATTGATTGATATATGCACTACAGCATACCAATCTATTCTATTTTTCTATTTGTGTTCTATTATATTTAGAATCTATTCCTATTAACTATTCTATGTTTAACCTACTCTGTTAATATGCTTTTCTTGTTGGGCTATTTTGGTTTTGTGTTGTATTTTTCCTGAGTTTGGTGTTAGTTTCTGTTTTTTAGCGCTTCTTCTTCCCTTGTTCGCTACTGTAGTGGAAAGTCCAGGTTGTCAATGAGAATCAAAGTAGATTTAACACAAGAGTTTTATTTTACTCATAATCAAATGGTACAATAGTTGGGTTGAGTTGTCTAGCACACAGAAAGTTTCCCCCCCGGGCGCGCCCGTCACCATGAAAAAGAAGATGGTGCCCAAAACACTGTCTTCGTTTGGCTTTATCCCTTTCTTATCTCTCTTGTTAGTGCGTCAATGTCTCATTTTGTTTTCCCTATCTGTTCCATAACAACTCGAATCTTTTAGACAGTCAACACATTCAGTTAGACAGGTTGGCACGACTTAAAGTTCACTTTTGTCCCACAGAAGAGGAAGAGAAATCAAAATGAGCATACATTTTTGACAGACATGAACTATAGGTCAAAGGTCAGAAATTCTACTACATACCCGCCTTCCAGGGTCTTAAGACCCTGGACCAAAACAATTTCTGATATAGACCACTAAATTAAATCTCTACCGCAGATAGAGGCAAAAACCTCAATGTTTTTATACGAGGCAAAAATTCCGTCTATGACCCTCCTTCAGAGCGATCGCTGTTACCAGCCTGCAGTAAAACCATCTCACAGAACACAATTAGTGGCCTACCGGGACGGTATAGCTCGGTTGGTAGAGCGGCCGTGCCAGCAACTTGAGGGTTGCAGGTTCGATCCCCGCTTCCGCCATCCTAGTCACTGCCGTTGTGTCCTTGGGCAAGACACTTTACCCACCTGCTCCCAGTGCCACCCACACTGGTTTAAATGTAACTTAGATATTGGGTTTCACAATGTAAAGCGCTTTGAGTCACTTGAGAAAAAGCGCTATATAAATGTAATTCACTTCACTTCACTACCCTTTGAGTTAGTAACGTAATACCAAAATACTTTGATCATGAACATATTTAGATGAATATATATATGCTTATTCAAGATGTATTTTCACATTAATAATGAATCAAACAAGATCTGGTTTAGAATTAATATAGACTTATGACTGTAAGCTGTTGCATTATTATTTTTCCCGGCATTTGCAATGAATGTAGTTACCAATTGATTTTGTACACACAACTGAATTTCGTATGAGTCCATGTTCGATTAGTGCTCGTATGGATGGCTCGGTGGTGCCTCAGGCTGGTGGCCTGCCGACACCTCGTTGGGCTTTTGGCTGCCTTGGTGAAGAAAGAGATCCACTCAAACAGTCTGTCTCTGTCTGTTCTTGGGGTGTGGTTCAGTCCATTGGGCAGACTGTTTAATGGCATGTCCGTGCTGGCCGAAATTGGGGAAAAGTATGGGGCTTTGGGGAAGGCGGGGCAAAGTATGGGGCGTTGGGGCTTTGGTCCAGGCCCTCGGCTTGCTTCAACGCCTCCTCACTGCTTCGGCACTCCCGACACTTCTTTCCACAGCTGCTGGAGTCCCGGTGGACACATTGGCTGGCAACGTTAGTTGTTCTCGTCATCGCTGGCAAGGTGTTGTCTCTCCTCTCGGTTCCTTCCAGTCAGGTATCGGGTGTTGGTCCTGGATCGGCTTTGACCGTGCCCCTCTTAGCGAGTGCAAGGGAATCTGGAGTGGCTGCTTTCATCCTCAAATCTGCACAGAGGAACTGGCACACAAATTCTACATTTTGCAAACTTACCATTTTGGTCTCATGGTCTTTCCACCTTCCTAGGAAGCTGGTCCTGAGAAGTGCTGATCTTGTGACTGAAGAAGATTAACCTGTTTTCTTAAAATAGGTGCCGTTGTTTGACCTAATCTTTTTGGGGAAACCATGTCGGGATATTAGATCATTCACAAAATATTTAATTACTGAATTGGCACCCTCCTTTGAGGGTGGGGTTGCTTTCGCCAACCACTGCAATTGTCAATCTAAATCATTACGTTCCTTTATCCTTGTACCGGATTGATCATATCGATTTAATAAAACCTCAACACGCTCAAACTTGACCCAATCCAAACTCACCTCCCCCCTCTGTCCCTCTCACAGGGACAGTGTTAGTCGCAGTAATAGTAATAGTAGTAGTAGTAGTAGTATTAGTAGTTTCAGAAACATCCAAGAAAAAGAAAAGGCACCTGATAGTCAAGCGCAGCAAGAACAGAGGCGGAGGACAGGTCATGTTTGAGGTCACTGTTCGCTTTTGCAATAGTACTTTGATATTTTACAACACCTAGTGAATTATTGTGGCCTCAATAATTCACTAAATAGTTGTATTTAATTTAGTCTATCTATGATGGGACAATGCACAGAAACATTAAGTTCAGAAACAGATATGTTCTGTACTAGATTATATCTAAATAGCTACTTTCCATCTGTAGTCCCTGGCTACCTAAATTAAGGGGATCCACAAATCAAGCAATAAAATTATGACACCAATTAATCATAATAAATATATACATTCATAATAATCAATAATTAATCAAAAATAATCATACTGTAGCATGTAATCAATTTTAAGAAAAGTCACCAAATGCCCCTTCATGGACACATACTTACCATACAATACAACCACACCTTATTTACATCATCACACAAAGACCATACATGCTCTTGTTCACATCTGTCATCATTCGTAAAAACAACCAAGATTTTAACAGCCGTACCTCACAATTTACAACAAAAATGCTCTCATGGATAAATATAATACTCATTAAATTGATGTGTCAACATAATGCCCCTCTTAGTGACCGTCTGAGCAGCCTTGATTACTCCAAAGCCACTTTTTAATTTCAAATTTTCTATTCCTTTTGTTATAACGTGGAGAAGGCTAATTGGTCTGTACATGTTCTGGTCTTCTTTATTTCCTGCTTTATGGATTTAATCATAGTAGCAGTTTCTCCACGTGGTAGGGAAAGTGTTTTCCGTTATTGATTTATTTATCAATCGTTGTTATACGAGCAATAATACAATCCTTATATGTTTTTAGGAAGATAGTGTCCAACCCATATATATATCTCTAGATCGTGAGTCTGATAATGCAGTGAAGATTTTGTTTAACTTTGTTTCATTTGTTACTTCTAAAATGAGTCCATCCTGAATAAATGACAATTATTTGCACTGATTTTGAGGGATTTTTATTCAGGGTTTGTACAGACTGATGAAATGTTCATTAAAATTATTACTTATGTCCAGACTGTCTGCGATTGTAGCGCCATTGATATTTAATGTTATAGTGTTGTTTCTTGTTTGCTCTCTTTCCGTAAGTTTGTATCTAGTTTTTTTTCTGTTTTTTTCTATAACTCTCTATTGTTCCTTTTTGCAGCTTTAATTAATTCTAAGTGAAAGTCAGCCTTAGACTTCCGCATAAACATTGTAACCTTGTTCCTCCAAACTTTTAAAACATACGATCTGTATTTAGACCTGTTTTTTAATTGCTCTTATGAGAGCTGAGTCCTCATGTCTTTATTAGAATCCAATGGTATTTTTATTTTAACACTCTTCTTTCTGGTTTTGTATTCGTGTATTTACAGATGTTCTCTTTAATTTTTGTCATCCAATTGTAATTCTAGTAGGGCTGCTTTCATTTGTATCATATAGAAGCCGTTTATAATATCCTTAAGTTTCTTTCTACGCGTCTTATTTAACCAGTCCAGATTAACGTCCCCCATGACATTACTTCTTTCATACTATGCTGTTTGAGGATGTCTGAAAATGAATCAAGAAAAATGTCTTTAGCTGTGGTCGGTCGGTATACTACAATTACCTTGAAATACATTTCTGAGGAAAATGTGATTTTAATTTCAACATACTCAAATTGATCTACTTTTAATGTTTTCCCTTTCATAAATCATAATTCCTCCCCCCTTTGTCACTCGATCTGTCTTTTCTGTAATATTGTCCCCCGGGACATTAATTAGAACGTAAAGGTGTTGTGGGTTTTAACCATGTCTCTGATAGACACGGTAATCCGGATTAGAGTCTGACAGTAACTGCTGTATTTGTTCAGTATATTTCCTGTGGTAGAAAGTTTATTAATGCGGACACGTTTGTTACTGAATACTTTCTACAGACTTCTGTCTCTCTGCGACTTTGTGTATGTAATAAACAACTATAAATATTTGATATGCTTAAATTTTGTTTTAGCTCAGCTGTTGTGTAGCTGCTAGCTCTTTGTAGCCTACAGCAGAAATGTCCAAATTGCAACCAATAGCTTTGTTTTTAACAGACAACCGAAATAATTGATTTGCGTATCGGTTCAATCAGCGGCAGCTACGCCCTGTTTTATCATTTGACCTACATTTTTTTTTGTTTCGTAGGCAGGACAGAGGGAACAATGTGGGTCATTAGTTGTCCATCTTATACCATTCTAATTGTTTTAAGGATAGTTCACATGAGCGGCCATACTTTGAGTCCCACCATATATAAGAGTCAAAAGGCTCCTATTATGAGTCGTCTAATTGGTGATCATACACTTTGGCGGTTTGGGTGGCAGGACACACGGACGCACCTCAGTCAGCAAGTGCTAGGACAGTTGGAGCAGTCCCCGTCTTCCACTCATTCCTGGGAGGCGTCCCCAGTAGTTGTCAGCTGATGTCGTGCTGTCAGGCAATATCAGGAAGTTCCTTCTGTGCGGTATTGAATTGTCAGGGCACAGTTCGTAAGCAGGTCATTTCAAGGTGTGTGCAGGTTGACCACAAAGGAATGCTTCAAAGATTGTGTTGAACATTGTCCGTTGACACTTATGTCCAGCAGGGGTCTATTTGTATCCTGCTGTTCGTCCTGCTGTCACACCTGTATTTTTTGTGAGCATGTTCTGGCTACACCTTGGAGCTTGTCTTGTTCAGAGAAGTTGGCAGTCCCTCGGCTGCACATCCTTTCCACCCTCGCTTGACCTAGCACAACCGTGGCTATCACCCAAGTCCGTCTGTATGGTTTTACGTTTTGTTGAGGTTTTTTCCTCCAGAATTTGGAACTCAAAACATGTACACCCATCGTTTTCATATCCTCTCGGTTAGTTCAATTTGCATATCACGTTTTAAAATTACAGTCTTAACTATCCCATTAATTGCTAATCAAAAACCTTAATTCAAAGATTATACGTACTACTTCATGTGTATTTAAGTACCCTTTTAATTCACTTAAAGATTATGTATAAATTAATTTAACCTATCATTTGTCTATCAGTAGGCGCGAGCAAGCTGTCATGCTTGCACTCTGACCTCCTGCTGTGCGTGATACTCTCCAAAACAAAGGAATGTTTTTATTCACGTTTCTCCTTATCTTTCAGCTAAATCTTTTAATCTTTTAACTTTTAACGTCCGTACTGTGTTTATTTTTATTGTCTGCATTTTAAAATATTTAAAATCTCAGGTACCCCTTGGCATACCTTCAAGTACCTCCCTTTTTTGTCCGGGCGGAAACACCATACCCTCATTTGAGAACTACTGGTTTAGCCTATGAAAAATCCTTTGTCTCATACATCATTACACTGTACAACTCCTCTTTGGGGGGCTAGGATGACAGGGAATGCAAAACAATAACAGTGCAATACTTTTTTTTATATCATGGTCGTTAATGCCTAGTTTCTCTTTTAATAGAATCTATTTTGTTTCCATTTATACCCTTATTAGTTACTGTTTACTTTTTAGTTCTTCTTCCAAAGGGAACTCTCCTGAAGGAATCAATAACGTTTTATCTGTCTATCTATCTATCTATTACTAACCCGAGCACAATTCATGACGTCATGCTCATCTTGCAGACAGTTATTTCCATTTAGTTTTATTCTCTATTTGTAATTCTACATGCACCAATGTCACATAGAAATTTGCTTTCTTTGTTATTTATTTACATTATTATTTCTGGTTTACTTGCTGTCTGTTTACTTAAGTTCTCATATTTTGGTCTGTCTTCCTTCTGATTAGAATTTGTTTAACGCTTCTCTACGTTTTGTTTTGACAATGGCGCTGAGTGGCTCTTATCTGTACTTCTTCAGACTCTATGTTTCACAGATGCCTTTAGATGTATTAGAATATAAATTTAACTTATTTTATTGTGTGTTTATTCCTAAAAAAATTAAAATGTCAATGTATGATCAATTTATCTTTATCAAATTTAAAATCAATATTATTAATTTATTTGTTGTATAACTATTAATTCAAAGTTACAATGTATCCTAATCTATGATGTTCGTGCGTGTGTGTTTGTCTCAACTTCCACACAGAAACTGGATGGATCAGATAAGCAGCAAGCTGTACCAAAAAAAAGTATACTAGACATATAAATGAATGATTAATTAAACAATGTTTCAATGTCCCACAATCCGTATTTATTTATTGATATTTAAACGTGTAATTTTCCATATATCTATTATTTTACTGGACTTAGCAAGCACCTACTACTAGCACACTCTACAGACCGAGAATAACTGTTTAACCACACTTGGTAATGCCAAGCTAGATGCTAACCTAGCCTTACTATGCCTCAGTAAGCAAACTTTTGCTAACCTAGCCCAATGCTATGCTAACACAATGCTAACCTAGCTCAATGCTATGCTAACACAATGCTAACCTAGCTCAATGCTATGCTAACACAATGCTAACCTAGCTCAATGCTATGTGTCACTCCTCTTCGAACTAATGCCTCACGCAGCTGTCATTCACACAGCCTCGTCACACGCACACACTCTTATCTCAAAATGTCTCCCAGCTCTTTTTTTTTTTATATGCGTCACACAGTCACTCACACACAGAGAATTTACCAGCGAGCAAGAGCTGGTAAATTAAAACAACTGTAATACCGCACAGTCACAATCACCAGTATAGTTAAAAACAAATTCAAATGACTGGAATTAGCTCGCAGCGCCCACGAGGGGGAGCCTCCCTGCTTAGGCTGCTGCCTCCGCGATCCAACCTCTTGATAAGCGAAAGAAAATAATTATATGGATGGATCATTCACTCATGTGTTTTCTGTACATAACTTTGTCTATTTTCTCACACGCACACACATAACCAACAATTTCCCAGCTCTTGCAGATCAGCGTGGGTGCGAAAAAAGCGTTAGGGAACTCTCACAAAAGCATGAGGGAGAATTAAAACAGATAAGAAACCAGGTGCTACACAAAAGTTATTAAAATACGCAGATATATATATATATAAATTTAAAAACACACATTTTTATCCCACAAAACACTCCCCCCTGGTCCGGACCAATATAAACAACTAATGCACGCGTGCTTTTGTGGAATCGGCCGTCTCATAACACACACACGCAGGTCATTTTTACTCATATAATGGCGATTAACCCATTCAGCGGAGCAAATCCTGCTTTTCCTTCCTGACCAACACGGATAACAGCCTAAGGCGCTGTAGAATTTCCAGGAATCACCCTTCAATTTCTACAGTACATCGTGTCTGGTCAGTCCATATAGTTTCACCAAGTCTCTACCATATGGAGCCCTTACTCTATCCATCTATACTGCAGCAAATTTCCAAATTCGTGACAACTTGGCTCAGTTGATCTCCTCTACCGGAGTCACTGAACGATCACCTTATATCAGGCTTTTTACCCGGCTGCAGCTTCCACATAGACAGATACGTAGGACCTTCATAGACGTCATAAATTTGTGTGGGCCAAATGTCACATCAGTTTAGCCAACCTTGCCTTAAATTTCGCTGTGTCCAACTCCGGCTAACCATGTACTTGCAAAGAAATTTTTCGTCTCACATCGTCTATGCTTCTGCACTCCAAACCACCAAAATTCTATCAACAATCCCCATTTGTTAAAAACAAGAGATTACAAGTTTTCAACAACACACACAGACAAATGATCACATATAATACAACTCAAGCCAACCAACACATGCCTCAGTCTAGGTTGTTTTTGGAGAACTATCTTTTATGAAAAAAAAATTTCAGTTTTCATCTTACCGATCCCGTTTCTCTTCAGACAGACAACTTTTACACAATAAGCAAAATAGCTTACCTTTTATTAGATGCGCGCGTGCAAGCGTTGTCTGCCTGAGAGAGAAGCCGGATCGGATGTTGACTTGCAGAGTTCTGGACCATCCTGTTCGTGACGCCAATTTTGTAGTGGAAAGTCCAGGTTGTCAATGAGAATCAAAGTAGATTTAACACAAGAGTTTTATTTTACTCATAATCAAATGGTACAATAGTTGGGTTGAGTTGTCTAGCACACAGAAAGTTTCCCCCCCGGGCGCGCCCGTCACCATGAAAAAGAAGATGGTGCCCAAAACACTGTCTTCGTTTGGCTTTATCCCTTTCTTATCTCTCTTGTTAGTGCGTCAATGTCTCATTTTGTTTTCCCTATCTGTTCCATAACAACTCGAATCTTTTAGACAGTCAACACATTCAGTTAGACAGGTTGGCACGACTTAAAGTTCACTTTTGTCCCACAGAAGAGGAAGAGAAATCAAAATGAGCATACATTTTTGACAGACATGAACTATAGGTCAAAGGTCAGAAATTCTACTACACTACTTCTTGCAAGAATTACGGGGGTTTATTTCCCAGATCTGCGTGACGAGTAGGGCTGGATCATTGTATTCTGTTTCTTTTGTGTGTGTTAGTCTGCTGCCACTACTTGCCTTGCACTAGCCCAGGGGTCTGCAACCCAAAATATTGAAAGAGCCACATTGGACCAAAAGTACAAAAAAATATGTCTGGAGCCGCAAAAAATTAAAAACCTTATATATGAAAGCAACACATGATGTAAGTGTCTATAGTAATTATATTAGCCTACTATCAAAATGACTTGAAAAGTCTTATATAAGTGTTATAATGAAGGCAACACATAATGTAAGTGTCTATATAAGCTACAGTATATTAGCCTACTATCAAAGGCTGACGCAAATCTTCATTGACATAAATGTTGTATTTAAATTTTTATTCTACACATTTTTACAATGGAGGCTTCTCACAGGATGAGATAACTTCTGGAAATTACTGGCTCAGAACGGCCAAAGGTATAGATGTGTGTGTGCAAGTTTAAGGAAACAGCAGTCTTCTTCTAATGGATTGATTACAAACTTTGCAAGCTGGGTAACGTTTGCTGTGGTCTGGAACAACATGGCACACAAACAACTATGACAAATGCAGCCAATATTACATACAGATAATGTGTAATGAAACATGCAAATATAAATTAAACACACAGAGGACATAAGTAAAGGAAATTAAATTAGCTCAAATATACCTACAAGTGAGGCATAATAATGCAATATGTACATACAGCTAGGCTAAATAGCACATTAGCATCGATTAGCTTGCAGTCATGGATTGACCAAATAGTTAGCAATTACAATAATTAGCACTCCACACAAGTCAATAACATCAACAAAGCTCACCTTTGCGCATTCATGCACAGCATGAAACATTTGGTGGACAAAATTGAGACAAAGGAGTGGCATAAAACATGTCTTTCTGTGGCAGCGTCGGAGAAAGTTGTACGTGTAAACAAACTAGGATGAGTTCAAGGATCGCTGAAATTAGTAGGACAAAACGATGCTTGCCAAATACTCTCATCAATGAAGCATGTATAACATAAACAGTGGAATGTCTAACAATGAGGAAGGTTTGTGTAATGTCTGTTCTCCTGCAGAAAATATATTAAAACAAAAAAATATATATTTTTCTTCATCTTTTTCCATTTTCACACATCTCTGAAAGAGGTCCAGGGAACCACTAGGGCGCCGCTAAAGAGCCGCATGTGGCTCTAGAGCGGTGGGTTGCTGAAACAACCGCACTAGCCTTTTGCTCTCTACTAAAGAGAATTAAACTATTTTACCTGCACGCCGCCTTCTATCTCTGCATCCTGGGGTCACGCCGTCAGCCAAAATCCGCCACCGTGAGTTAGCAATGGCCAAAACTCATCCTATAGCTATCCTGGTTACGTCCCTTTTTAGTGTGTATTTTATAGGTAAGCCTCTTGATTTGGTGTTAACATGTTGATCTCGTTGTAGTAAAGTCAAAGTCAAAACCATTTGATTTGAGTTCAGAAGTTCAATAATATACCGTGAGAGTTTCTTGAAATGAAAACTGTCGACCTTAGTGTGTGCACAAATGTAATCTGGTATGCATGTCCGGAATAGAATGACCTGAAGTGAACTGCAGGAGTTTCTTGCCTCTGGTTTATAAAGCTACATCATTAGCCTTTACAGATTTCTGCCTTGATGAAATATCTTGCTCCCCACAGTCCCAGATCCGACTTTAATTACCTGTCAAAACTGAAAAACAATATGCTAAAACGACACACCATTGCTTCAAAAGTATAGCAATTCTTAGTATTTTACTAAAATCAGGGTAATTGGAATAATCAGTAGCAGCGTTTCGTTTCTAAGGGTAAAATATAAAAAGCTGACAAACACAAATTAAATGTAAAATCGTATTTTACGAGCTTATTTCTACTTAGATGACGCTTGCCAAATCTGCAACTAACTCCCTTTGGAGCTCGCAAGGTTAATTCCTACTTAATCTAAAAATATACGTCGAAAAAAGAGCTAATAGCCAATTAACCAAAGTCCACGGTGTTCTGAACTCATTTAATCAAAGCTGAAGGGTCCACAGGTAATATGTTGGTCTTTGTGCTTGAAGGACGTGCTGTGCGTCTTACCCTAAATCAGTGGTTCTCAAACTTTTTTCACCAAATACTACCTCAGAAAAACCTCTCCAAGTACCACCATAATGACCAACAGTAAAATGCAGTAGCACGGTAGGCTTACATATTAATTAAAAACTAGACAGAGGTTTAAATTAACAAGTATATTTAATATTTGTGGCCACTTTAACATTACACACAGTTTGAACAGTAACACTGTTTATATATGATATGTTTGATCATCTCCACAGAAATGTGGTGAAAGATAAAATGGCGAAAGTCCAAAAGTTAAAGTTCCAACGATAGTCACACACACACACTAGGTGTTGTGAAATGATTCTCTGCGTTTGACACATCCCCTTGTTCACACCCTGGGAGGTGAGGGCAAGGCAATTTTATTTATATAGCACGTTTACAACAATTTAAAAATTGCACCAAAGTGCTTTACAGGTTAAAAAGCATAGAACAAAAAAAACAAAGAACATAAACAATGCATAAGCTAAACAAGATAGTGCAAAGAAATACCGTGCAAGGGTTCAGATAAAAAAGTACAAAAGATAGATAAAAATAATAAAAATGCGACAAATTTAAAAAAAAAAAAAGGGGGAGCAGTGAGCAGCAGCGTTGGCCGCGCTCGGGAATCTTTTTGGTGACTTAAAGGCTTACTGAAATTTTTTTTTTTTATTTAAACGGGAAAAGCAGATCCACTCTATGTGTCATACTTGATCATTTCGCGATATTGCCATATTTTTGCTGAAAGGATTTAGTAGAGAAAATCGACGATAAAGTTCGCAACTTTTGCTCGCTGATAAAAAAAGACTTGCCTGTACCGGAAGTAGCGTGACGTCACAGGAGGTAATATTCCTCACAATTTTCCTTTGTTTACAATGGAGCGAGGGAGATTTGGAGCGACAAAGCGACGATTACCCCATTCATTTGAGCGAGGATGAAAGATTCGTGGATGAGGAACATTAGAGTGAAGAACTAGAGGCAGTGCAGGACGTATCTTTTTTCGCTCTGACCGTAACTTAGGTACAAGCTGGCTCATTGGATTCCACACTCTCTCCTTTTTCTATTGTGGATCACGGATTTGTATTTTAAACCACCTCGGATACTATATTAGGCTGACCATACGTCCTCTTTTCCCCGGACATGTCCTCTTGTGCTAGCGGGGGCGTATAATGTAGACTGGGAGAGTTAGTGCTGCATAGGATTCTGGGTATTTGTTGTGTTGTGTTTATGTTGTGTTACAGTGTGGATGTTCTCCAGAAATGTATTTGTCTTTTTTTTTTGGTGTGGGTTCACAGTGTGGCACATATTTGTAACGTAACAGTGTTAAAGTTGTTATTTACGGCCACCGTCAGTGTAAGCTGTGTGGCTGCTGAATAAGTAAGCTTTGCTGTCACATTCGAGTGCAAGCAGAAGATGCATTCAACATGTGTCCGAGCAGGTAAGCTGTTTAAGCAGACTGTAGAGGGCGCTAAAGGCAGTGCCATCACGCCCAAATTTCGGGTGTCTCCTGGAAAAAGTGGGAGGATTGGCAACCATGACACTGTTGAACGCCATTCATGTAAGTCTCGCAGGCCGCACCAACTTAAACTGTCATATTAAGGTGCGGGCCGGGGCGCGTGTCTGAGACCCATGGTTTAAACATCGCACAAAGCAATAAAAAGCTTTGTATACAGTGTTATTTCATTTTACATTTCAAAAGAGTTTTGAGGCTCCCATTGTTTTCTTTCATTTGTGAAACTCGTCAAAATGGCTCTTTGAGTGCTAAAGGTTGCCGACCCTAGACTCTAGGGTTAAGTTAAGAAGGGGTTAAACAAAACAAGCTGTGAAGGTGCGCACGCAGAAACATTCGTGAGGGAGGGGCAGAGACACAGAGCGAGAGAGCTAGTGAGTGGAGACAGACATGAAAACAAGAAATGCCGAAAAGTAAATGCAACTTCACGGATGATTTGCGGAAAAAGTATTTGTGTTTTGGTCCTGGCCGTGACACATGGGAAGCAGAATGCACTGTGTGCAAAGCAGGAACGTGTATATCTGTGGCAAATAAAGATCTACAAGCCCATATCGACACTACAAAGCACAAAACAGCTGTGCAGGGCGAGAGCTCATTTATGACAACCTTTTTCCAAAACACAACATAGAATGTGAGATGTAACAGGATAATGCATACATTTGTCATTTGTTTTCAAAACGCTTACAAAAAAGTGGTACCTCAAAAATTTACTGTGGGACCCCATTTGTATGATTTGATGGGGTCCCTGGGACCCCATTTTGAACATTCCTAGCGCCAACACTACTGTCAACATAGGAGAAAAAATGCTTTATTTAAATAAATATATTACTTATGAAGCAAGTTCGAGTATCATTGGCAAATTTTCACCTAGTCCCGGCCTTGGCGTGCTGCCCGCCTTGGCACGCATATATGTGTCCTCATTTTGGGATTTCAGAATATGGTCAGCCTACTATATCCTCTTGAAAATGAGAGTCGAGCACGCGAAATGGACATTCAAAGTGACTTTTATCTCCACGACAATACATCGGTGACACACTTAGCTACTGAGCTAACGTGATAGCGTCGTTCTCAAATGCAGACAGAAACAAAATACTGTAGCGTTGAACGGGTTTGACAAATGTCTTTGCTTGAAGATGTCAAGAAATGCTGACCCAATGAACGATCGGTTCAACTTTTAATGATCAAGTCAATTTTAAACACACGCACACAAGTGAAAGCACAGCATACTTAGTCAACAGCCACACATGTCACACTGAGGGTGACCGTATAAAACAACATTAACACAGTCACAAACATGCACCACACTGTGAACCCACACCAAACAAGTAGACAAACACATTTTGGGAGAACATCCGCACCGCAACACAACATAAACACAACAGAACAGATACCCAGAATCCTTTGCAACACTAACTCTTCCGGGACGCTACACAGCCCCCACCTAGCTGGGTTCGTTGTCCCCAACAGCCCATGCGTTCATCACAAAGTCCGCAAGTGCTGAGGCAACCGGCGTCGTCGACGCCCCTCTGATGGCGGCTGACTGCTACCACTGTCTGCAGGTAGGTCGGAAGGGGGGGTTACCTCAGCATCCTCGTTGCTCCCTGGGGGTATATCCCTCTCTGGCAGGGTGCTTGACTCCAAGTGCCCCCGGCTCTGGTCCAATGGCTGGTATGGGGCCAAGCGGTCTCGGTGCAGCACCACCAGCCGGTTCCGAGGTGCCAGTCGTATCCAATAGACCACGTCGGACAACTTCTGGAGGACCTTGCCGGGTCCCACCCAGTGGCTAGTGAGCTTTGGGGAGAGTCCTTTCTTTCTCACCGGGTTGTAGACCCAGACATGCGCGCCTGGTTCAAAGTCCTGGCCTCGACTGCGGAGGTCATATGCCCGCTTCTGTTGGGCCCCAGCCTCCGTCAGGCTGGTGCGGGCAAAATCGTGGGCCTCCCGCAGCCGCTCCACAAGGTTGTAGTAGTAGTCCAGGCCCGGTGCTCCTCTCACTTCTGGTTCTGGGGCTGGGCCAAAAACCAAATCAACAGGCGTGCGCAGTTCGTGACCAAACATCAATGGTGCAGGGGTGCAGCGCGTTGACTCCTGCACCGCTGTCCTGTAGGCCCAAAGAATGAGTGGGAGGTGTAATTCCCAGTCTCTCTGCCGCTTGTCGGTGAGAATGGCAAGTTGTGTGGCCAAGGTTCTATTAAAACGCTCCACCAACCCGTCGCTCTGAGGATGCAGCGGGGTGGTGCGAGTCTTTTTCACATCCAGGCGACGGCACACCTCCTGGAATACCTGGGACTCGAAGTTCCGTCCCTGGTCGCTGTGCAACTCCTCTGGAGCTCCAAATCGGCAGAACATCTCCGAAACCAATCTCTCTGCCGTTGTTGCAGCGCTCTGGTCGGGTACCGCATACGCTTCTGGCCACTTCGTGAAGTAATCCATGTCCACCAAGATGTAACGGTTTCCGCTATCAGTGACCGGAAATGGGCCTAGAATGTCCACACCCACTCGTTCCATGGGGGCCCCCACCTGGAACTGCTGTAAGGGCGCATGGGAGCGGCGTGTGGGGCCTTTCTTTGCTGTGCATGCATCACAGCGGTGGACGTGCATCTCCACGTCACGGCGACAGCCCGGCCAGTAAAAACGCTGCCTCAGTCGGAGCGAGGTCTTGGTCACTCCAAAATGGCCAGTCCCTGGGAAGCCATGCATCACTTTGAGGACCTGAGGCCGCAGCACACGGGGCACCACGAGTTGGAGGGCAGCATGTTGTCCTGTCGGAGCTTCCCAGCGACGATACAGCAGGTCGCGAGACAACAGGAGGCTGTCCCACTAGGAGTACAGTGCTTTGGTCTCAGTATCCAAGTGCACCACTGTGGTCCATTCCGGCCGCTGCTGTGCCCCCACCCAGCTGCGAGCTCTCTCAAGCACTGGGTCTGGACTGCAGCTACTGATGGGCCTGGCATGCACCGCTCTTCCGCCCGCTGGCAGAAACGACACGCCTCCTCACAGGGCCGTCTGGACAGTGCATCAGCGTTGCCGTGCAGGCAGCCTGGTCGATGAGAAATCGTGAAGTCATATTCCTGCAAGATCTCGACCCACCTGGCCAGCTGCCCCTCGGGTTCCTTGAAGTTCAGCAACCAGGTGAGGGAGGCGTGATCTGTCCGCAACACAAACCGTTGACCATAAATGACGAAGGCCCAGGACAATGGCCAACAATTCCCCACGGGTGACGCAGTAGTTCCGCTCTGGCTTGCTCAGCCCCCGACTGTAAAAGGCCACGACCTGCTCGCCGTGATTCCCTTCCTGTGACAGCACAACCCCCACACCGAAATCACTGGCATCTGTATCGACCAAGAAAGGTCGGCTGGGGTCTGGGTAGGCCAACACTGGGGCTCGGACCAAGGCCTCTCGCAGCTGTGCAAAGGCCTCATTGCAGCTGTCAGTCCATTCAAATAACTGTCCCTTGTGTGTGAGCTGGTGCAAGGGGCCAGCAATCGTTGCAAAGTCCTTGATAAATCTCCGGTAATAGGATGCCAGTCCCAGGAAACTCTGCAACTCTTTAACATCTCTTGGCGCCGGCCAGTCACGGACAGTGGCAACTTTGGCTGGATCAGTGGCAACACCTTGCCCACTGACGACATGCCCCAGGAAGGAAACATCACGCCGAAGCAAATGGCACTTTTTGGGGTTCAATCGCAGCCCAGCCTGACGAATGGCCTGGAACACATGCTGGAGGTTCTGTAGAGCCCCCTTAAATCCTGCAGCATGCACCAGGAGGTCATCCAGGTACACCACACAGCGATCACGGGGGATGGATGCCAGCACTCTCTCCATCAACCGTTCAAACGTGGCAGGTGCGTTGCAAAGCCCGAACGGCATCACCTTGAACTGCCAGAGTCCTTGACCTATTGTGATCGCTGTCTTTGGTCGAGCTTCGGCGGCCAACTCCACCTGCCAATAGCCACTTCGGAGATCCAGGGAGCTTAACCAGGAGGAGCCAGTGATGTAGTCCAGCGCATCATCTATGCGCGGCAACGGGTAGGAGTCCTTGCGGGTTACATCGTTGAGCTGTCTGTAGTCGACGCAGAACCGCCACGAGCCATCCTTCTTCTTGACCAGAACTGCGGGTGCTGCCCATGGACTGCTGGAGGGCTCGATGACGCCCGCCTGGCGCATCTCCTCGATTTTTTCCTGGGCAGCCCCTCGTTTGGCAAGGGGCAGACGGCGTGGGTGTAGCCGGATTGGTCGTGCGTCTCCTGTGTCAATGTCGTGCAGTACGAGACTGGTGTGCATGCAGTCTTCATCTTTCGCTGCAAAAATGTCTTGGAAGGCATTCAGTAAGCTTTTCAGTCGCTCCTGCTGGGTGGTATCCAGGCCTTGACTGCTTCGCTCTAACAGTTCTGCAATAGCCTGCTGGGTCTCTATAGTCGGCGGTCTATTAGTAGAAGGGTTAGGTTGAGACTTCTCCTGGTCCACCATGAAGGCCGTAGCCGGGGATGGCTCGGTGGGGGCTGTCACTCTGCAGGCGCCTGGCTCATCAGTACCCTGGAGGGCAACTGTTTTCTCACCAAGATGAAGCGTGGCCCTAGGCACATTGACCACAGCTCCCCACATCTCCAACAGGTCAAGCCCAACAATGCAGGGGTCTTGAATGTCGGCCAGCCAGAATGGGTGTCGTCTCTCTTGGTCCGCCACCTTAATGCACACTGTCCCTTGGCCCAGCATGGCAGCCTTGCTACCGGTGACGGTTGTAATTCGGGCGTTGGTGATTGTCCAGCCTGATGGCAAGCTGCGCTGCAAGTGGGGAAGGACACCCGGCCGGATGATGGAGATAGTGGACCCCGTGTCAACCAGGGCTCTGCAGACTGTTCCATCAAGCTCACATTCCAGGTATAGCCCCCGGGCCCTGCCCAGGCGGCCCAAGCGCTGTGCGTCACATTCGGGTGGAAACCATCCCGGGTGTCAGTTCCCTGACACTGACACCCCTCTCTAGTTTGACGACACCTCAGCGGCAACGTCAATGGGGGAAGGGGCTGGACAGTGTCTTGCAATGTGGCCAGGGACACCGCAGCGGTAACAGTTCACTTCGGTCTGCCTTCTCCGGGAGAAGCGTGGCCGGGGCGTTGCAGTCACTTGACCGGTTCCCTCTCGTTCGGTCTCGTCCCATCCAGCCTGGCGGACTCGCGGAACATCACGGCGGCCATTTGGGCACAGGACGTGCTCCACACGTTCGGCTTCAGTCAATGCGGCAGAAAGAGAGTGTTTAGCAAACAGTCTGAGATGTTCCCGAAGTCGTTCAGGCTGTAGACCACGGACAAAGGCTTGCACGGTGAGCTCTTCCTGTAATACTTCTGGTAACGCTGGGTGGCCCCTTCACACCAGACGGCGAAGGTCCGCAGCATAAGCTCCGAGACTTCCTCCCAAAAGGCGTCGCCGCTTGTACAGCTGCTCTCGTGCTTCGTCTGTATGGATTGGTCACCCGTAACGTCGTTGAAGAGCCTCGCGCATGGCCCCCCAATCAGCCAATTCCTCCTCTTGTAAATCGCCACATGCCCTGCGGTTGCCACATCAGACCAGCCATTCAAACGTGCTGCTAGCTGGACCTGGAGGAGGAAGGATTCAATAGAGCCTTCTCCACTATAGTGAGGAAGCTTTGGAGTGGCGATGCTTGGCCTGTAGGGAATTTGTGTCCGCCATCACCGCAGGAGAGGCACTTCTTCGCCAGGCACTCCTTCCAACACGAGGCGCACTTCTTCCATCTGGTTGAGCTTCCAATCTTGTCCCATCATATTGAGCTTCCATTCTTCCTCCAAGTGGATGGGCCTCCCGTCCACTAGGGCGGCGCAGGTTCCTCTCATTTACTTGGTGGTGAGGTAGTTGAGCCTCCAATCCACCAGGGTGGCGCTTGTTCCTTTCCTCTTCCTGGTGACGAGGTAGTCGGTTTTCATCCGGAAGTGCATTCTCCCAGCACTTGATGAGATCCTCAAGCTTCTTTGAGAAAGCCATCCCACTTCTGACACCAATGTAGCGTTGAACGGGTTTGACAAATGTCTTTGCTTGAAGATGTCAAGAAATGCTGACCCAATGAACGATCGGTTCAACTTTTAATGATCAAGTCAATTTTAAACACACGCACACAATTGAAAGCACAGCATACTTAGTAAACAGCCACACATGTCACACTCAGGGCGGCTGTATAAAACAACATTAACACAGTCACAAACATGCACCACACTGTGAACCCACACCAAACAAGTAGACAAACACATTTTGGGAGAACATCCGCACCGCAACACAACATAAACACAACAGAACAGATACCCAGAATCCTTTGCAATACTAACTCTTCCGGGACGCTACAATACATAAATCCCTGACTGGAAGGATAGACAGAAGATCAACAATACTATTAAACCATGTACATGTAACTACACGGTTAATAATTCTCAGCCTGGTAAAGCTTAACAATGCTGTTGCTAACGACGCTAAGGCTAATTTAGCAACTTAGCAACCGGACCTCACAGAGCTATGATAACAACATTAGCGCTCCACCTACGCCAGCCAGCCCTTATCTGCCCATCAACAGCCGTGCTCACCTGTGTTCCAGCGATCGACGGCGCGACGAAGGACTTCATCCGTGGGTTTGGCGGCTAGCATCGGCTAGGCATCTGCTAAGTCCTTGTTGTGTTGCTACAGCCAGCCGCTAATACACCGATCGATCCCACCTACAACGTTCTTCTTTGCAGCCTCCATTGTTCATTAAACAAATTGCAAAAGATTCACCAACACAGATGTCCAGAATTCTGTGGAATTATGAAATGAAAACAGAGCTTGTTGTATAGGATTCTCCGGGCTCCGAATACTTCCCTTGTCCTCGTGACGTTACACGCATACGTCAGCATAATAAAACGTTTTCAACCGGAAGTTTAGCGGGAAATTTAAAATTGCACTTTATAAGTTAACCCGGCCGTATTGGCATGTGTTGCAATGTTAAGATTTCATCATTGATATATAAACTATCAGACTGCGTGGTCGATAGTAGTGGGTTTCAGTAGGCCTTTAACCCCCAATTCCAACCCTTGATGCTGAGTGCCATGGTTTCTTTTTCCTTTTATTACATACCATTTTTTTGGAGCAAAACAAAATCATAGTACACAACAACCAAACAAAAAGTGCTATCTACTTATAATTTAAGTCATTTAGTTTTTGCTCTCAAAGTCCTACTTTGTCTAGGGAATGATTCTCTGAGTTTGTAAACATTACCAAAAGCTACAAAATATGATTATGAAAAAATTTAAATATGGTTCGAATCGCTCTAGTATCGCTCATATACGGATACCACCCTTGATATCAACACCACCAATTTATGGATAGATACACCCTCTTCTTGCATGTTGTGTACTTCTCCAATACAGACATTGTTGTAATCAGGGCTGTGAATCTCTGAGCACCACACAATTGGATTTGATTCCATTATTGGGGGTAACGATACGATTCTCGATTCAAAACGATTCTTGATTCAAAATCTGTGCTTTTTAATAACATTGGGTGCCAGTTCGAGGCAGCACGGTGCCACGGGGGTTAGTGCGTGTGCCTCACAATACGAAGGTCCTGGGTTCGATTCTGGGTTCGGGATCTTTCCGTGTGGAGTTTGCATGTTCTCCCCGTGACTGCGTGGGTTCCCTCCGGGTACTCCGGCTTCCTCCCACCTCCAAAGACATGCACCTGTGGATAGGTTGATTGGCAACACTAAAATTGGCCCTAGAGTGTGAATAAGAATGTGAATGTTGTCTGTCTATCTGTGTTGGCCCTGCGATGAGGTGGCGACTTGTCCAGGGTCCGAATGCAGCTGAGATGGGCTTCAGCACCCCCCCCCCCCCCCCCCCCCCCGCGGTAGAAAATGAATGGATGGGTGCCAGTTCTAAAATGAACTACATTCCTCCATAAAATTGATAAACAGCTATGATACATTTCAATGATACTTAAAAAAATGGTTTTGTTTAATAAAATTCAACCCAAATATTTAAAAAAGTCAAATACAAATAAGTTAACAAGAGACAGTTTTGGTTATATTTGGGTTTCCCTGTGTTTAGAATCACTTCCTGTCCTGGCGCTCTTGTTTTGTCTGTGTTTTCTGTTTGGTCTCTGTGTTTGGCAGCACCTTTACTCTCTGTTCCATGTCCTGTCAGCACACCTGTTCCTCGTTTAATTAGTTATTTTTAGTTCCACCTGGGTCCCTCCTTCAGCGCTGGATCGTTCTTGCTTTTGAGACCGATGCTTCGCGTGCTGTTTTGGTTCCATGCTTCCTTGTAAGTAATAAATTGTTTTGTTTTTTTACTTGCATTCCGCCTGTCATTCTCTGCATCCTTGGGGTCACGCATCAAGCTGACAATGGTACACATAAATCTGTACAGCAGATATGGGCATCTACATCAATCAATCAATCAATGTTTATTTATATAGCCCTAAATCACAAGTGTCTCAAAGGGCTGTACAAGCCACAACGACATCCTCGGTACAGAGCCCACATACGGGCAAGGAAAACTCACCCCAGTGGGACGTCAATGTGAATGACTATGAGAAACCTTGGAGAGGACCGCATATGTGGGTAACCCCCCCCCCCCCCCTCTAGGGGAGACCGAAAGCAATGGATGTCGAGTGGGTCTGACATAATATTGTGAAAGTCCAACACATCAGCGAGAGTCCAGTCCATAGTGGGGCCAGCAGGAACCATCCCGAGTGGAGACGGGTCAGCAGCGTAGAGATGTCCCCATCTGATGAACAGGCTAGCGGTCCACCCCGGGTTGGGAGCAGAGTAGAAAAGAAAAGAAAAGAAACGGCAGATCAACTGGTTTAAAAAGGGAGTCTATTTAAAGGCTAGAGTATACAAATGAGTTTTAAGATGAGACTTAAATGCTTCTACTGAGGTAGCATCTCTAACTTTTACCGGGAGGGCATTCCATAGTATTGGAGCCTGAATAGAAAA